>NC_081556.1:63643428-63957178 GCF_963082655.1 Stomoxys calcitrans | reverse complement strand
AAATCGTCCAAAAATCAGAAAAAGCTAAAATTCAAACATAATATATCCAAATATACATAATTTGCCTAAAATTAAAGCCAAACTTCATTAAATTCTGTATTTTACAACAAAGACTGTGACCAAATCAAGAAGAACAACAACAAAACGAAAAACAAATGGGTACTCTCATTGGTTTCTTATTCCTGTCCAAATGGCGTTTTATTTTTCAATAAAAAGTTTATAGTTAGCAAATTAAAATAAATAACTACATGTTAAATACTTGGAATATGTGTTGTTGTAATCACGTGTGGAGGTGGCCTTGTCATATCGAGCATCATAGGCACTCAGTATTTGTGCAAGAACCGGTGCACTCTCTGCTCGATACTACTGATTGTCCGCGACTGCCGTTGCAGCTACTCCGTATTGAGCTTTCCACTATCCGCAACCTGTGGACGAGCCCGGCAGCTCGCAGCTAAGCTTTTCGTGACAGCAATGGTGTTCACAGAAACCAACGTATGTGATGCTACAGCTATCCCGTGCCGGGTGGAATATGTATGATATGCATGCATGCATGTTCATATTAACATAAAGCAACTGCAAAGCGGCGGAACTCTTATGCAAGATATGAAATGCATGGTCGAAACTTCTAATGATTGCAACATTAAAAAAGTTAGGCTGTACCCGTAATCTTTCTTAGAACATGATATAATTATTATTTTATCCATTTCAGCAAAAGATTACTCTCTCAATTGCAACAGACTTTTTTCGTTGATATCAAAACTTCCCATATCTGGTGATGTGCATTAACATCACTTCCTACCATCAGGCTCTTCTTCCCTACTGAAGCGGTTTCAACCGGCTTAAGGCTTGAAGGCAGCATCTCTTAATCGTGTGCCATATACAGGGAAGCCAGCCAGTATTAAGACTTATATATTTCAAGGCTGGCTACTACTGAACCTCCAGTGCTTAGCGACGGTAGAAGAAAAACATTTAGACTACTCTTTGCAAGATTACAGGCTCTGTGTCTACCATTCTCCGTACCCTTGATTAGTTTAAATCCCGGAATTCTTAGTCCACGAACCATTCCTCCAAACACCTATGGTTCCTGAATAAGAACCACGTCAAATCCACCTGCCATCAGCAGACCTTAAGTGCCGCCGAAGCGCGTCTATTCCTCCTTAGAAAAAGCCAAGTAACAACAATATAAATCCGATCTGGACTTTATATAACGAGATCCCAACACAAAAAATTCTGAACTTTCCGACCATAATCCCAGGATCAAACGGTGGAAGTTTTTTATTGCACTTCCACAATCCAAGAATGCTTGTCCAAACGGTAATCAATATCTGGTGGCAATACCCTAAACTCTGAACGTATAATTATTATATTTTTTATTTATATTTATTTTATTTTTTAACAAAACTTGAGTTTTCTTCTCTCACTCTCAGTACTTTTAATATAAATTAAGTGTTAATTTTATTTTTCTTTTAATCAAATATTTTAGGAACAAAACTTCGTAAAAGCACAATAAATTATTACTTAAATCGTAACACAAAATATGAAAAAAAAATTAATAAAAACAAGTAAAAGCGTGCTAAGTTCTGCCGGGCCGAATCTTATATACCCTCCACCATAGATGCATTTGTCGAGTTCTTTTCCCGATATATCCTTTTAGGCAAACAAAAGATAAAAGAAAATAATTGATTTGATATTGGAGCTATATCAAGTTATAGTCAGATTTGGACCATAATTGAATTGAATGTTGGAGATCATAGTAGAAGTCATTGTGTAAAATTTCAGCCAATTCGAATAAGAATTGCGCTATTTAGGGGCTCAAAAAGTAAAATAGAGAGATCGGTTTATATGGGAGCTGTATCAGGCTATAGACCGATTCGGACCATATTTGACAAGTATGTTGAAGGTCATAGGAGAGCTTCCGTTGTACAACATTTCAGCCAATTCGGATAATAATTACGCCCTCTGGAGTCTCAAGAAATCAAGATCCCAGATCGGTTTATATGGCAGCTATATCAGGTTATCAATCGACTTGAACCATATTTGACACAGTTGTTAGAAGTCATAACATAACACCTCATGCAAAATTTCAGCCAAATCGGATAAGAATTGTGCCCTCTAGGGGCTCAAGAAGTCAAGATCCATGATCGGTTTATACGGCAGCTATATCAAAACATGAACCGATATAGCCCATTCACAATCCCAACCGACCTACATAATAAGAAGTATTTGTGCAAAATTTCAAGCGGCTAGCTTTACTCCTTCGAAAGTTAGCGTGCTTTCGACAGACAGGCGGACGGACGGACATGGCTAGATCGACTTAAAATGTCATGACGATCAAGAATATATATACTTTATGGGGTCTTAGACGAATATTTCGAGGAGTTACAAGCAGAATGACGAAATTAGTACACCCCCATCCTATGGTAGAGGGTATAAAAAATGAATTTGTGTTGCATCAGGTTGCCTATCATAACCATTGTGAAAATAGTTTAGAGTGTATCAACCCAATTAGAGTAGGTTGAAAGGCACACATCTGAATTTAAACAGGGCTCTTAAAGACGACTTGCTCCACGGTCAAATATGGTGCAACTTTTATGAACCATCAATTACAATAGCATTTGTTTTGGTTATAACATTTTTATGTACATAATGAAACAATCAAACTATATGAGTTTTTTTTTTATTTTTTTTACACAACAAATTGCTTCGAAATCGTGGGTGCGTTCTATACAGCGCCCTTTTCGCAATGTTTTTTTTTTTTTAAATATAATTCAGAAAGCGATCCGGGGCACGACGAAGGGGCGGCAGCGCAATCAGACGAATGCAAGATACTGGAAGGGATAGAACTGATATTCCAGGCACTTCTACGGAAGCTGGAAAGAGAATCAGATCTCCCGAAGAACATAACACTGTTAAAATGCTGAAGAAGTAAAAGAACTCCCCCTTTCAAGTAGTCTGGGAAAACCAAGCCAGCCATCCCGCAATGGAGGCTCCAGAGAGTGTCCTGCAGAGGTAGGTCGGAACAGAAACGAAGAAAGCGGTCTTCATGGAGGACCGCGACTTCCAAACGGATCCCCCCAGCCATCACGCAAGGGGAAGATGGTCGCTAGGAATGGTAAGGAGCCGCCCTCTTTCGCCAGAGCGGCAAGGAAGCACTATAGAGATGAGCTGACTTATGCAGTCATCAATGTCGGCAGTGCATCCGGGAGGATTCCCCCAAATCGTCAGTCCCAAGTGGAGGATCTGCTTAACGAGCGGATTTTCGAACATGTGTGGAACTCTGTAGAGGGTCCACCCATACAAATGAGCATACGCCGTGTTTTGCGTCGGCGGAATGTATTAATACCGTCAAATGGCTCGTCGGAGGTATCAACGCTCCCTGGAAGAGCGCAAAGCTCGACCTGGTAAGAAAGATGGACATACTCCATCTCACAAAGGCGATGGTCTTCTTCAAGGGATGGGGAAGTAAGTTTGCTACGGATCGCATGTTGGGATTCTTGGACAAGCAAAACTAAGGTTTGGTCGCATAGAAGTGGGAGGTCTTCCACAGGGAGGAGAATCAAGTCTCCGTGGCGAGTTTGGCAAAGGCTGAAGGCATGGCGCACTACGGAAGCAAAGCTGTCTTTTTCAAGATTGGGAAGACTAGGATAGGCATTCTCATTTCGAGACATCAGGCCGTGCAGTGGCAGTTGACTCAACACCGCGCAACGACAGCGAGACAATCACGGCCTTCCTTAATTTTGGAGAGACTAGGATAAGCAAAGATCCTAATACTAAAATATGGCATTCAGTGGCGAGAGACCCAACGAAGCCTAACAAACAGGGACCCGACGACGGACACATCACCGACTTCAAGGTTCGGATTACTGGGATAAGTAAAGATCCTAATATTAAAAACATTAGACAGCGCACCGACAGGAGTCTCAATGCAACCCAACGAAAAGGGAGTCGATTATTTACTTAAGATTTGGAAGACTAAGATTGACAAAGATCCTAGTACTGAAACATCAGGCAGTACAGGGAACGGAAACCCAATTCAGCCTAACAAACAGGGACTCGACGATGGAAAAATTACTTTATAAAGAGTCGGAAGTCTAGACTAGGCAAAGAACCTAATACGAAAACATCAGGCAGTGCAGTGACAGGAAAGTCAATGCAGTCTAAAGAACAGGGAGCAGACGATGAGATCATCACCTACTCCCAATATGTCCATTTACTGGATGACCAATGATTGAGGTAATCCAGATAAACCTCCACCGAAGCGAGACTGCTATACACGCTCTGATGGAGAAAATAAGAAAGGGCAAAATTCAGTTTGCCTTAATTCAGGAGCCATGGACGACCCGGAACAAAGTTTCTGGACTGAACCATATCATCTACCAATTATTCTATGCTAACACTTGTATTCGGCCAGGACCTGCGTCAGGGAGACGGTGGAGCATACCTGGCATCACCTTATCTGCCTTTCGACTCTCCGACACCGCCACCTACGTCGGAGCTGCAACGGCTGGTGAGGAAAGCAAAACAGACAGGATGTGACGATATGTTTAGAAAATTTAGTCGATGATGTTCAGGATTGGACGGTCTCCATGGAACACTCTTTCTCTGACCATCGCTACATTAGGTTTAGAATAACACGGCCAGCACCAAATCCGATAAGCTTCCGGAATAAGTTGAAAACCAAGTGGACAAAATTCGGAAGGCTGCTCAACAGAAGACTTGGGCAAGATAAATTAGATTATCCAAGCAATCAAGACATTGACGAAAATGTCAACAAGATTACGACTGCACTGGTGGAGTTCTTCGAAGATAGTTGCCCTCTTCGGGAGGGGATATCAGCCCAAGAAACACCCTGGATCACCGGGAAGATTTCCAATATTGGGAAAGAGGTCCGTAGACCTCTTTCCCGAAGTATATTGGGATGTGTACTACACATGGCTCGAAGAATACAATAAAATTAGCAGAGCGACAAAACGTGCCTCCTGGAAGCTTTTCTGCGAACAGGTCGAAAGCGTTAATGACGCCGCCAAGATGAAAAAGTTTCTCTCAAAAACCCTTATCCAAACTAAAACCTTAGTATACGACATGAGAGTGAGAGCAAAGACAACGGAGACATGTTGAGGCTTTTGGTGAAAACCCATTTTCCACTGGATACGACGAGACTCTTGGAGACACCGAAATTTTGGAATAATGATGTTGTTCGAAGGTTTATAATTACGGAATTTATGGTGAAGGAATCCTTGAGGAGCTTCAAACCATTTAAGTCACCCGGACCTGATGGAATATTTCTGACGTTACTACAGAAGGAGGCAGACTATCTGGCGCCCCACTTGGCCAATATTTTCATAGCGTGCCTGGGACTTGCATATACTCCGAAAGCCTGACAGGAGACAAGGGTGGTATTTATGCCCAAAGCCCGGCATGGCATGTTATGCAAAACCATGTTACTCAAAACTTCATTCAGGAAACTGAATTGGAAGTGTCACATTCAAGAGCGTACTGTAAAGGCTTACAGATGTTGAGCACTATGTAGACGCAAAATGGGGCCTATATCGGAGGATAGTCCACTGGCTCTACAGGAGCATGATTAGATCAATACTAATTTACGCCTCAGTAGGTTAGTTGAATGCTATGGAGAAAAAGTGCAATATAAGGACCATACAACAGGTTTAGAGAACATGTTGTCTTGGCATAGGCGGAGCGATGAGAACCACGCCCACTAGGGCAGAATCGATTGAGGATGGGAGAGGTTTTCAACCGGATACCTGAGACGAAACTTATGGTTGAGTGCGAGGCACTGCTGTTAGCGACACAGTCTTGGACTGACGGAACCCTAGTATTGCCATCTGGAAGATCATATTACACGGATTGATCAAAGCTAGAGAACAGAACAATCTTGAAATGTAAGGCGATTAACGCCTTCTTTGAGTATTGCACAATCCGCATCGTTTGAGTGCCGGGCTATAACGGAGTAAGGGGGAATGAAAGGGCAGACGATTTGGCGGTGAGGACTGCCGTCAATAAACTTGGTTAACCCGAAGTCTTTCGGGGCGACGCAGTTGGAGTTAATGCGCTCTGTGAAACATCAAAATGGTGGGTAGGACGGCGAAAATCCTATGCGAAAATCCGGCTGCAGATAGCACCTTAGCCGGTAACGTGAATAAAAAAATACATGATATTAAAAAATATACGTGGGTTGCCTTTCATATTTCGTGATTGGACAACCCTTGTGTCGCAATCTGCCAATTGACAGCTCTATGGTAAAGGTGGACATTTTTTAGATTATACGTACTCAGAACGTTTGGACATTCGAGAGCTATTTGTGTTGTTTACAGTAACTTAAAAGATTATTCTCGCCCAAAAAATGGATTAAATCGTGAACATTTTCGTGCGATTTTTTTACAACTTTCGATGTGGATTAACTCAACAACGAATTCTTGTTTGAACCGTTGATTGGACGTATTGTTATTTCACTCCACAAGAATGTTCCCGTAACTCGTAATAGATCATTATTTTTGGAAGAAAAATTTAAGTCACTCAAAGATAGCTGCGATAGAGGTATCAATTAGGCGGTTGATGATCTGCGTCTGTTTCCAGTGAAGCGACAGATCTAGAGCCTGGGAGTAGGCTTAGAATGGACTACAAAGACCCAACAGCTGCGGTGGTAGTATCAGGCCGTAGCATGTTGTCTGCTACTGAAACCTCGATTGCTGGAGCGGCTGCTCCAGGCTCTACTAGCCGACAGACGACTGGCCAGCACGAAGACACCTGGTTTGAGTCTAAAGGTAAAGGCCGAACCTATTTCTTCTTCGCATGCCTATAATTTGCCTAAGCCATCGGCCTTCCCCGGCAAACTATTGTAATACGCTCTTTAAGAGGTTGGAAGAATAGAAGACGCATTGCTCTCAGGTTTATTGAGAGGCTTGGTGCGAATGATCCTAAGACTCTCACTAATAGGGAGTGATTCCCTAAATTGGGCTCGGGAATTCGCTACACAGCCTACCCCAAAGACTACACGACTAGATTCGGAAACTGCACCGCAGTCAGCCAAAAGGCTGCGGTCACCTGGAGGGCATCCCATGCCCAAAAGAACTAGGGTGAACAACAGTAAGATTGGTTCAAGAACCTAATGTCGCTAGGGACAGTTTGGTGATGGCAGTTGTCGACAAGAGAGAAGAACAGGGCTGCATACCCAGGAATAATTGTAGTGGGATAGTCAATGTCAATGACTGTCATCAGTATACTTCGATGTCCTTGCGGAATTTCCTGGGTCTCCTCCATATTACGATGCAGGCTGGTATCGAGGCCGATACAAACTAATTGCCATCGGCGATCAACGCTCAATTGAAATGTATCGTTGTGTGCTAAAAAAGTATGGTGACTGGCCAGGTGCAGCACTAGATTTAGTCAAGAAGGAAGATATTCCTTCTCGACCAATGGCGCATGCTTGATTACCAAGGATTCCCTCAGATCCTAAAGCGATACTTGGAAGACTAAGGGAATGTAATCCCAATCTTTCAACCACAGACTGGAAGATTGGATGAGGCTGATGGTGACTGGAGAATTCGTACTTAACTCCGGCTGTCGCAGACCTTAACAAGTCTGAAGGGGTTGTATCCTACGGATATAACAACTTGAAACTGAAGGTCTATAGAAGCGGTGGGGTTGGGTTATCAGGAGACGACTCAGCAGTTGTTGCTGAACACTTGCCTGAGGAACTATCGACCACATCGCTAAAGTCTGGCGGATTGCAGGAGACTGAAAATCTCCCTGCCACAATCGGGACAGGAGGGGATGTCATCGAAAAGAGACCCGACAAGCCCTGTGTGGGTGGGTCACAAAGGTGGACTTGGCACAAAGTGCGCGCCAGCAGGGAAGCACGGAACTGAGAAAGTACTTCGACAGCAGAAGTTAGCGAAGAATTTAAGGAGAAATCGTTGACACTGCAAATGCCCAGTGTCCTGAGGAAGAGAGCTCATCATGACAAGTTCTAACGAATCTTGTGAGGATGAACTCCTGGTGGAGTCAGAAGACGAGGCTAACACAACAGCGGTGGAAGTTTTGAATCCAGACTATGGTCCGGATTCTACAGATAAATCTCCACCATTGTAAGGCCGCTTCGGCGGCCCTAAAGGTCCTCCTGATGGCTGGAGGATTTGGTTATTATCCTGGAACTTTTACCGCTTTAGGCAATATGGGTATCAAATGAAAGGTATTAAAGAGTAGAGTATGAACTTTGCATTAAAATGTTACCCTTAGTGTTGGAGGGCCCCCACTCCCAGAAACACCACCCAACAGGACACTTTACCCGCTTTGAGCAATATGGGTATCAAATGAAAGGTATTCAAAAGTAGAATACAAATCTGACACAAAAAATTTTTGTTGGTGTCTGATGGCCCTGCCCACCCCCCAAAACCCCCCAGCAGGACAAATTTACCGATTGAGACAATATGGATATCAAATGAACGCTACTTAAAGGTAGAGTCCAATGCTGATATAAAAATTTATTCATTGGTGTCTGGGGCGCCCCACCACCCCCCAAAACCCCACAACAGGACATATTTATCGATTGAGATAATATGGGTATCAAACGAAAGATATTTGGAAGCTGAGTACACATCTGTTATAAGAATTTGGTCCAAGGTGTCTACGGGGCCTCCCCAACCCCAAAAACCCCGGGAATAAATATCCAACGTCACAAAATGGGTATCGAATGAAAGGTCTTAGGGAGTTGACTACGAATCTGGTATGCACAATTAGGACGACAGAATACACTTCAATAGGACGTGTAATTCAGTCGGGATCATATGCCAATTAAAAGAAAGGTCTATGATAGTATATTTCGAATCTAATGTATCTGGGTCACGACCTACCGTTCCGCAGCACAATCGCGACAATAATAAATTGTCGTTTGGTTCTTAGCGTCGTCCCAATAAATGCAACGCCAAACTGTCATGTAGGATGACCGCGAATATATTGCACTTAAATGAAAGGACGTGTCAAAGTGCAATCCCTTCCCTCCTACCCTACCCAAAAATAAAAAGGAGATGGGAAATAATGTATGAATAATATGAAATAATATATGAAGGCCAATCAGGATAGAATAGGACAGAAATTAAAGGTCTTTGAAAGTAGAGTACATCTTTTACCCTCAAATTGGGATGGACACAGGAAAGCCTGCGCATATCGAAAGCCTCCTTCAAAATGCTTGACATTATGGGGCTCAAACAAAATCGTGCTCTAGCACGATGCTGATATTACTTTAGGGTCCGCCTCTAAACTCCCTTCAAACCTCCCCTGCCTACTATGGCGATAAATAATAGGTATTTGATAGTAGATAACGAATTTGATATCCAATTTTGAGGCCAAATGTTTAGGGGTCTTGTCACCCTGTAAGCTCCCTTAAACCAATGGCAATTGGGGCTCAAATTAAATAAATTTGAGAGTACTTCAGGGCTAAGTACATGGGTTGCCGCCCCACCCTGCATACCCCTTAATCTGGACATATTTGTGGATTGTGACGGAAAGGGGCTCAAATCTGTATCTATTTCATGGCAAAGTGTTTGAGGGACGCCTCAGCTCAAAAACTCCCCCTAAATCACACATATATACCGACAATAGCAATATGTAGCTCCAATGTGGTTTTTTGGAGTGGAGTATGAATCTGACATCCAATTTCGGAACAAAGAGTTTGGCTGCTCCAATCCACCACCAAATCGAAGAGAATGAAGTAGATCTAACATCCAAACCTTAAAGGGCGAACCCTCCCCTTATCCTATTATCAAAAATGCTACATCTCGGAGATGGGTGGGGCGATTTAAGAGAAATTTAGTTTATAATACCTTAAATACAGAAGTTTGTATTCTTATTTAGAGTGGGGTATCTAGGAGGTCGCCCCACCTTCTAAGCCACCAATCAAATGGAATATTAACCAATAATGACAATATGGAACTCAAATGAAATTTATTTAACACCAGATCACGAATCTGATATATGGGGATCCGCCTCACCCACATACCGGACATATTTACTGACCAAAGAATATAAGGCTCTAATTAAAGACATTTGAGAGGCTGTACCAGCACTCCCAAACAGGACATATTTCCAGACGTGACCGCATAGGGCTCAGATAAAATAAGAGAGTAAAAGACGGAGCAGCGGAGCAGGCCCTGTCCAGCTAGTATATTATATTTTGCAATCTGACGATTTGTAATAAAGGGGATAAACTGACCTTTATTGACAGAAACAGGCAGGAGGTACACGATATTACCTTTGTGTCGGAAGATATAAGTGGAAAAATATGCGACTGGGAAGTGTTGGATGACTACATCTTCTCTGATCATCGTTATATTAGTTTTAGCCTCGGAGAAAATACTGAAGTAGTGGTCCCTCGGCTAAACAGAAGAAAGGCGAATTGGGATAAATTTTGGCACAAATTCTGCACCTCTATCCCTTCTAGACCAGAAAATTAAGTAGAAACTGCGGAGGACATAGACATAGTGGTCAAGCGGGTCACGAAGGCCCTGAATGACTCGCTTGTGTCAGCATGTCATAGTGCCAAGCCAAGGGGCAAACAGTGACCGCCATGGTGGACCCCAGAGCTGGTTTGTCTAAGGAAGGACTGCAAGGGCACCACACGATTGGGGCATCTATAAGGCTGAGCTAAGAAAATATAAGGGCGAGCTTAGAAAGGCTCAGAACAAATCCTGGGTAGAATTCTGCAGCTCCGTGGAGGATACATCTGAGGCCTCTAGGCTAAAGAAGATTCTGTCCTCGAGACCTACTACGGTCAGTCAATGTATGGACAATGTCTACTGAGGAAGCACTGGAGATACTTGTTGGTACACATTTTCCGGAAAATTCTCCAACGGACAACGTGGCGCCAGAAAAGGTTGTCACTGATATGCATTCGTCGGAGGCCATTAGGAAAATTGTGTCTGAGCCGAAAATCCTTTGGGCGATAAGAAGTTTCGACTCCTTTAAGTTGCCAGGCCCTGATGATGTATCACCGGTTGAATAACAAGCTGTGTCTGAAAGACTGGTTCCCTGGCTTGAGGAGATATACTCTGCTTGTATCAGAATGTCATGTATACCTGTGGGATGGAGGGACACGAAGGTCATCTTCATTCCGAAAGCAGGAAAACCCTACCACATGAAGGCGACAGATGTTCGTTCTATTAGTCTGTCATCCTTTATGCTGAAGACTCTTGAGAAGTTGATTGAAATATATCTTAGGGCAAAGATCCCTAGAGATCGCCTTTCGCGGCAGCACCATGCATATAGTAAAGGAAAATCCACTGGAACAGCCCTTCACGACCTAGTCGGCTACAGATAGGGTTCTCTCGCTGTCAAGGAATTTACAATTTCTTGACATTGAAGGTGCTTTCAATAATGTAAAACCGACGTCAATCATGAAGGAGTTGGAGTTTCTAGGCATCAACTCTACCGTAAGAAAGTTTATTAATAACTTACTTACAAAAAGATGCATTACGGCAGACTTGGGATCCATCTAAAAAGCTGGGTCAGCAGCCATTACAAATTTATTATTTTCTCTGGAAGAAAAAGGCATAAAAGTGGTCGCGTATGCTGATGACGTGGCAATTGCATGTAGGGGAAAGCTTCCCAGCACTCTAAGAGATGTACTTTAGAAAGCTCTACGTGCAACAGCAAAGTGGGCAACCGAAAGTGGTCTGGGTATAAATCCGTGCAAGACAGAAGTAGTTCTTTTCAGCAGGAAATTCACGTTGCCTACAGTGGAACCTGTCTCATTGGGTGAAGAGAATGTTCCATTTACAGAAAGCGCAAAATACCTGGACAGGAAATTTAACTTCAAATCCAACATATTGGAAATGGCAAGAAACGCCACTCTTGCCCTATATACCTGCAAGAGAGACATTGGCAAAAGTTGGGGATTTAGACCGCGTGTCATGCATTGGATATATACTGCAGTTGTCAGACCTATAATACAAAAGTCCACCTACTGCTCAATACTTAACCGGATCCAAAGGATGGCTTGTTTGTGCATCACTGCCGCACTGAGGACGACACCATCTGATGCACTGAATTTAATGCTACATCATATGCCTCTGGACATTGTGGCTACCCAAATTGCAGCGACCACTGCCGTGAGGTTAAGGGAACTTTCTCATTGGTCATGTAGCGGCTACGAACACTGTGTTATCCTTGATACAATATCCGATGTTTCAGGCAGTGTGTATTACACCCTACCTGAGCCGCTTTTTGATAAAAAGTACTGTACCACTATTCCTGATAGAACCGATTGGAACTACGATACCCCTAGTAACAGAAGTTACAAAGACTTCTATACGGATGGTTCCAATCTTAACCCCCAGGTGGGCTTTGGGGTGTACTCTAAAGATTTAGAACGAAACAAATTAAGGAAGTGGTAGATTGGCTAAGATTTAATGTCATATCGACGATTGACATAAATACCTTTTCAGACAGCCACCTAGCCACCTAGCGAATTTATTTCCGAACACAAAAAACGCCCTCAACAGTCGCAGATTTCTCAACGAGATGGCTGAGCAGTTCAAAATTCACCTGCCGGGCCACAGAGATATCCCAGGAAATTCTAAAGCAGATGAGCTTGCGAGACTAGGAACTACCTTACACACTCCGTGACAATGGAATATATGGGTATGCCTTTAGCGACATGTAAGCTAAGTTTCAGGACCAGGCCCGAAGGCCAGCGAATGATAGATGGTCACAAAGAGGGGGCGGTGAGCATTCCAAAACTATGTGGCCTCATCGAGACTTGAAGAGGTCTACTGCTTTGCTGTCATTGGCTAAAACAGACGTCTCAATCATTGTGTCCGTCATGACAAGTCACTGTCTAATCGGAAAACATGCTGACAAATTGAAGGTTGCCAGCAACGACTTTTGCAGAAGCTATGAAGACATTGAGGAAGAAGAGACTATAGAACACCTTCTGTGTGTGTGTCCCGCACTAGCAGTTAGAAGGAGTTCCACTTTAGGTTCTCATTTCTTTGAAAACCTATCTAATTTAGATTTAGATCTGGATGGTTTAACGGTAGGAACTAGGAGGCATCTTCCTTCTTCTGTTCCTGTGGTATCACAATGGACGAAAACGTCTAAGTGAGACTGCCATTTAAACCTAACCTAACCTAACTCAACCACAGTGCATCTATGAACTTAATTTAGTTTTTGGCGATGAAGCTCCATCAAGGACCAGTATTCATCGATGGTATGGTGAATTCAACTGAGGTCGTAGTTCAAGAGGAATTTCGTGAAGGTCGTCCAAAATGAGTTGTTGTTCCAAAAACCATTGATGCTGTGCGCCAACTGATATTGTAAGATCGTTATGTGACCTATCGTGAGATTGAGACAACCGTAGGCATTAGTGGGACCAGCATACATTCAATATTGGATGAACATTTGACAGTGAAAATAATTTGTTCGCGTGGGGTTCCATACTATTTGTCAATCGCTTAAAAAAAGGCTCATGTCCATTGGTCCAAAGAAATGCTCCAAAAATACAATCGCGGTGCTTCGAAATACATCTATGACATCGTGACAGGTGATGAATCGTGGTTTTACGCGTATGAGCCCCAAAGTAAACAGCAATTGACTATATGCGTGTTTCAAGATGAGCCAAATCCAACAAAAGTTGCTCGCGTACGAAGCATTTCCAAGAAAATGATCGCCTGTTTTTTCGGATAAACTGGACAAGTCGCAATCGTACCACTAGAACAGTCAATTCTGTGTGGTACACAACTATTTGTTTGCCAGTTGTCTTCCAAGAAATCAGGAAAACCAACCGCTGAAGACGGATCACTCTTCGCCATGACAATGAGAGCTCTCACACATCGGCTCAAACAGCTGTATTTTGGAGCACTCAAGACATCGATTTAATGAGTCATCAGGCGTATAGTCTTGACTTGGCACCGAATGACTTCTTTTTATTCCCGTTCGTAAAAAATAAAATTAAAGGTCAACGTTTTTCGACACCTACAGAAGCTGTTGATACGTTTAGAATGCAAGTTTTGGAGATACCTCAATCAGAGTTGCAAAAGTGCTTCGACAATTGGTTCAAACGCATGCAAAAGTTTATAGATTTTTAAGGGGAATATTTTGAAAAACAAAAAACTGATTTTCGATTATTAATATTTGTTTTTGTTCTCTGATTCCAAAATATAAAAGGCAAACCTCGTATAAACAGTATTTCTAAGCAATTTGTATTCCATATTTATGTTTGACTCTAAGAAACGTAAAAAAAATGTACATGAGTTGCTAATCATAATCAAACAATCAGCACAATAAAATGGAGATTACTATAGAAGACTACTTTATCTGAAAGAACGCATAACAGTAAGGTAAACAAAAATAAACCGATAGCCGCTAACAAGCGACCATTTGAGGGGAAAATAAACAAGAGCAACGATTTTTAAAAATTGACAGCTAGTGCTCAAAGCCAGGTTCTATTGTTTCCGCGGAGGGAGTTGTTGAATAACATGCCGTATATATTGAGCGTATAAATCTGAATCAAATTAGCAATTAATACAGAGTAATTAGAGTAATGAACCCCAATAAAAATTGAGCAAACAAGGCTGTTACTTTGTCCACAATCTTGAATATGCAATATGGGATTCGTTATGACGTGCAACTGATCCCTTCAAATTATAGCTGTTGCTGTTGTCATTGTAGCAACATTTTCATGTGGCGGTGGCGATCCTCGTCAAGCTCCTGTAAGTGAGCAAGCTCGTTCCGGTTATTGCTTATTGAAAGGCGCCAATAACTCGCCTTGTCATATCGAGCACCATATGCACTCAGTATTTATGCAAGAGCCGGTGCAGCACGGCCTCACACTGAGACTCTCCGCTCGATACCGCTGATTGTCCGCGACTACCGTTACAGCTACTCCGTATGGAGCATTCATTTCCCGCAACCTGTGGACGCGCCCGGTAGCTCGCTGCTAAGGTTCTCATGACAGCAATGAACACCACACAAATTGGAGCTCAATGTTCCA
Source organism: Stomoxys calcitrans (assembly GCF_963082655.1). Lineage (NCBI taxonomy): Eukaryota > Metazoa > Arthropoda > Insecta > Diptera > Muscidae > Stomoxys > Stomoxys calcitrans. The sequence continues at coordinate 63,942,174 of NC_081556.1, read as the reverse complement.
GCATGTGTGGTGTTCACAGCTATCCCGTGCTGCGCCACACAGCTGACACATGTATCGCATAAAGACCTTATTGGGTTACAAATCTCATAATAAGTTCTAGCCTGTGACAACTTCAACGGTTTAAAAGTGCGAGTTTTGCGAGAAAAAATATAATAAGTTATCACGCTGTCAAGAAAGGCGATTCAATTAGACCTCAAAGTAGTTCACTGATAAATAATGCTCTTAGCATTAAACGTCTTCTTTCAAGTCTCGGAAGATCAATAAAAAGTCTCGGAAGATCAATCCCGTAAAGGCTGGTACTATATTCGCTTTTCGCAGGTGAAAAAACATGTTTTTCACGGTTACGTTTTTGAAACATTAAAAAAAAACTCAATAATAACATAATACTATTATGAAATTTTTTCAGAAGTATTGAGGTAATGTCCTACTGGATGAAATCGGCAAGTTTTTGTTTTGTTTGCTTCAAAATCTATTATCTAAAAAAATAACGTGAAAAAATGTCTCTAATAGCGAATATAGTACCACCCTTAAGGCGGGAGTTGTTGTTGTTGTAGCAGTGTGTTTTACACTGAGGCGGCAGCCTTTGCCGATGAAGGACTTCATCGGGTCAATCCGGCACGTACAACCGGCTGCCATGGGATTCAAGGCGGGAGTAACTCCGACGGGTTCCAACTCAGACCATGTAAAACGAAAAATAGAAATTGAAACTGAACCGATTCAATGCTACCAGAGTAACAATTGTAAAACGGGCTGTATATGACACACCCATATTCCGATACAGGACGAATCAAACTAACAAATAATCTTTTAATGACATAAGGACTCCTTAGACCAACGAATGATTAAACATAATAAAAACTTAGCTTTATTAACGCAAGAGTCGATGTGTAAATGAAGCCGTAATTTAGGGTAAAAATAACGCCTAGATCAGAAAAAGAATCAACATTTTCCAGTTCGCACGAGCCAAAAAAAGAAGTGTCAAAGTATTCGCTGGAATCTAAAGAGAGTCAAATTCTTACATTTCTTCAGTATAAGGGAAATGCCATTTGCACTGCACCAATTGATGAGAGAATGTATATTGCTAATTTCGAATTTTGCCTATGAACATTCCACTAAGGAACAGGGGCAAACTTCTCACATACAATGAGTGCTGTCCGCTTCAATTTTATGATAAGGAACCTCCTTTTTATAGCCGAGTCCGTACGGCGTGTCGCAGTACGACACCTCTTTGGAGAGAAGTTTTTACATGGCTTAGTACCTTACAAATGTTGCCAGCATTAGGAGGGGAAAATCACCGCTGGTCTCACCAGGATTCGAAATTAGGCGCTACATTGGCCTCCGAAAGAATGTAGATAGTATTATAAATAAGGCGAATCGACAAGCGAGTTTGTATTAAAGGGCTGCACAAGCCGAATTGAAGGAACTCTTTACAGACAACAGGCCATCACAACTGCATACTACACTCATTAAAACATGCACCCAAGTCCTAGAGCGACATGGCATGCAATAACAGCGACAGGGTGATGACGATCATATTAGTTCGATCAAAAACTATTTCATTCGCGAGTGAGCTCTGCAAAGAAATGGTTGCATGGGAGTGAGAAGAATTGAAAAACTATTCAATAAAGACAACATAAAAAATTGTTGGTTACCACATAATGTCACGGTTTGGGGAAAAATTGACAAGTCAAAAATCACTAATTTTAAAAAGTCAACAAAAGTGGTTTTGAAAATTTTCGCAGTTGAAATTTCTGTTGTTGTAGCAGTGTGTGTACACTGATGCGGCAGCCTTGCCGATGAAGGACTCCATTGGGTCAATCCGGTACGTACAACTATCTACCATGTGATTGTGAAATTTCCGTAAACGCTTTCAGTATAAAGTAGCATTTCCTGCTGTCTTTAACAAAAAAATTGAAATGGCGATAAGCATGTCATGAACCTAAACCCAATTTTCTAGATAAATGGTAATATAATGCTATACAATATTTTTTGCAGTAAAAGCTTAGTGTCTGATAAAATTGAAAGATTTTTTGAATGAATAAAAAAAAAAATTGAAGAATATAAAAAAACTACTACGTCGCTATAAATGCCGTAAATAGTAAATATATACGAAATATCATCAAATTGCACAATGGAATTGATGGGTTCATTTGTATGGGTTATATTTTCTTTATTTTAAATAACTTTATTTGAACAGAGGCTAAATTTGAGCATGTTTAAAGATACAATTACACAACTTAAAAACTACTATCATTTTATGAATACATGGCTAGTTGCAATAAAGAAAAACTTGCACACAATCTACATTAATATGGACCATAATATAGTACCATAAATAGCGCAAGAATCTGTAATTTGTAAAAGCTAATTGCAATACCATAAAAAAATAAACAAAACCGGTCAAATGACTGGTTTGATTTTAAGATGCAAAATTTTAAGATTGAAACAATTGTTTTAACTATGTTCCTTTAACAAAACTGAATAAATATATTTTGTATAACACAGACAAGTATATTTACATAGAAAAATATATAGATATTTTATTTATGCTTTACAATCTACTCTAGTGGGGATGGTTGTAAAGCACTATGAGCCATTTGACATCGCCCGCTGATGATATTTATTGGTCGAAATTAAAAAAGCGATACGGGGTAACCAGTCAAATGCTTCTAGCAACAACATACTTTTGATGACTTTTAAATGTATTTTGCTATACTATTCTTTGAATAGAAAGCATTCAACAATGGTCTAAAGCCGGAAAATATCCTGCAATGGAATCTCAATACGATCTTTTATATATGTACATAAAAATATTTAGTGTTGGTGGGTTTGTAAATGTATTTGTTCCGTGTAGACTCAAAAACGACTGAATAGATTTTTCTAAAATTTTCACACATTGTGTGAGTCTGGAAGGAGATATAATCTATATAATTTTTACATTTCAGAAGGGGCGGAACCCACCCCCACCCAAAAATCAAAAGTGGACCGGTCTGTACGAATATGATATTATAAATTGGGTTCAAGCGCCCAGGGGCCGCCTCGACCCCAAAACTTCCTAAAGACATATTGAATGATCATGTCAATATAGGACTTAAATGAAAGGTATTCGGGAGCAGATTTCAAATATTAGATTAAAAAAAATTGAGGTCATAAGTGGGAGGCCTTCCCGCCACTAAAAACCCCCAAATTGGAATATGAGCCGTCCATGGATATATGGTATTCAAATGAAAGAAAGGTGTTTGAATATGACATTAAAATGTATGCCCAAGTATCTGAGGGCGCAGCGGAGCGGCCCGAATTCAGCTTGTTCGAAAAACTTAATATTGCGATACACCTATAATTATCTACAAAACATATATTACCGGACTTAAGAAAGGGGTTGGCAAAGCTCGATCTATTTAGTTAAATATTCTACTGAGAGGCAAATAAAGGTCGCAAGCACAAGATCTCAGTATATAGGTTGGGACAGCGCCTATCGTCCTTTTAGTATAAACGAATCTTAAGAAGTTTTTTTTTGGGATCATACTAAAGGTTCTGTCTTATATTAGTGCTGCTTTTACAGGCTGATCTTGATAATTTTACCAATCGATGTGATTTAAATCTTATGCAGCTCAATAGTAAGAAATGTTATCGAGCTGGACATTTGAATACGAGTTATTTTCTTTCTAGAGGTGAACTTCAGCGAGTAGAAACATTAGTAGACCACGCCATCCTCTTAGATAGCAGATTAAACATATAAAGACATATAACGGCAATGGTTAACAATGCTTATAGTTCACATGGGTTTGTGAAAAGATGAAGTCAGGAACTGAATGATATCTCTATCACGAAAAATTTATAGATTTCTTTGGTACGTTGTACACTGAAATATGGTTCGGTAATATGGCAAAATTTCTTGTTTTGTTTACGACGCAATCGATGGAATTACCAAACATTACCTTCATATAAATTCAGGCTTAATTTGATTAGGCTATTTAGCCACAGAAAGATGTTAAACCTTATATTTTTAAGGAATGTCCTACATTACAAAATATCTTTCGAATTTATTACGAACCGTATATATCTAAATGTTCCAATTCGTCCAACGAGGAATTTTCAGCTTCTTTTCATGCAATATTTTCAAAGAGATTGCTCTAACAATGATCCTCTTCGTCGCCTTTGTTGTGATTTCAATAAGTACTATCACATCTTTAATTTTTCCGAAAATAAGAGTTTGCTAAAACGTAAAAATTTATATTAACATACAAGCCATTGTTACCAACATTAATTTAATAGTCTGTAATAATTTATAAGTCTGTAAGGATTTATTCGATGCAGTATAAAATATCTGAACAACCTACTTCTATTACTGCGTAAACGCCTAAGCAACCTGCTTCCCAGATGATGAGCAACCTGCTTCCCAGAAACTTGCTTAAGAATCAGCCAAAGTAGGATCCGATTGTTCCTACAATCCTAAGGCACAGGTATCAGTGTCACCACTGCGACACCACGTGGAACAGAACCAAAGATAAGGTAGTCGAGACAAGTTAATATTCGCAAAGTTACGCAAAGTGATAAGACATCTTCACGTCTGTGTAAGATATCTGCAAAGCGAACTATCCAGTGAAAATGAGAAAACCAAATCCAACAATCAATTTTACAATCAATACGTACGTTCCCGCAGCGATCGGAAAAACTACTCACATACCAATCAGTGCTGCTGTCCGATTCAAGATTAAACTCAATGATAAGGGATATCGTTATGTAGCCGAATTTAACAGGGTACCTCAGTGCGTCACCTCAGAATTTTTTCCGATGTTGTCGCCAGGAATCGAAAGCGGTCAGTGTCATAGTCGGTCATTCTAACCTTTCCGGAGGTCTCGGATTTGGATATAGCTCCAATACAAAGTGCTCATTCGATTTGATTTCCTGAGACCCTAAAAGCCGCAATTATTATCCGATTTGATTGAAATTTTCAACAGTGTTTTATAATGACTTCCAACAATCGTGCCAAGTACGGTCCAAATCGATCTTGAACCTGTTATATCTCCCATAAAAATCGATCTCCCAATTTAAGGTGCAATTAAAAACCCGAAAACTGGATTTTTTTTTAAGAAAAACCTAATTTTTTGAGAAACCGGTAGCCGCCTAACGATTCTACAATGCTTTTGATTATAACGTAGCAATAATGGAGGAGTTGCGTATAAAGAGAATAAGGATAATCGAGTACATACAGTAATTATACAAAGTAAAAAACATACATGAATGAGTAATATCTTTCGAAATCCTTAAATTGTAATTTTTTTATTAGACAAGAGTTTTTGATCTTTAAGGAGGCGAATGTTGAAATCGGTCATAATTTATAAAATATGTTCACTTTGAAATGTGTTTAAAAGTGTATGTGTATAATGCAAATTTCCCCATTCACATTCCATTTTCAGGGAGAACAGAGATACTTCTGTTGTATCAATGAGTGCTGTCTGATATAAGTTTAAGCTCAATGATAAGGGACCTCATATTTATAACCGAGTCGGAACGGCTTGCCACAGAGCAACACCACTTAGCAGAAAAGTTTCCACGGTTAATTATCTCACAAGTGTCGTCGCTGAAAATGCGGTCCTTTTATTTCATTAAGGTTTCCTTCAAACTTTTTTGTCCTATCTTAAACCGTTTCGAAAATATATATTTTTGTCACAAAAAGCCGGTATTGCCCATACTGTGTGATTTACAAGTAAACCAATTTTATCCAAAATACAAAGATAGAAATATATGTAGATAGAAATGTAATAGGATCCGAAAGAAATAATAATAATTCACTGCACAAATTAGGTAAAAAATTATGATCTTTAAGGTACGTTCAAATTGATGAAATATTTGACCCAAGTTAGTTGATCATTTGTAATTTGTATATAGGAATTCCGTGCTACTTACAAAATCCTTAATTGTTTTCCATACCACACCCCTAGTTGGTTCATGTCTAGTATCGTGTCCCCACCTAAGTAGCGGTGTCTGTTAGCCGCAAAATAACGAAACAAGATGGATCAAATACTTGATTAACCTGAACGTAGCTTCAGTATTTTTTAAGTCGAATATGAAAACTATATATAAGTATGAACAATTTGTTAATTTAATTTTTACGAAGCAAATATTTTTTTTATTATTTTATGGATTCAGTTTGAACAGTTTTTCAAATAATTGTCACGGCTATCAAGGTTTAAGATAAACGATTTACGTGTGTCTACATAGCTTCTTTTTGATATGTAACAAATATTATTTAATAATAAAAACTGACCAAATTAATTCATCCTAAATGTTCAAAATATTGTAATTAGTGAAAATTGTTTTGTTGTATGTACATTACTATTAAAACCGAAACATGTTTTTAACGCTTGAAAACAGAAGAAATCATAAAAATCGACAACTAACAAATTATAGAAGGCCGTAATTAAAAGAATTGTAATATTAAAAATTAATATCTGTACTCTGCCTATGGTAATTGAAGAATAAACTTAATACTGAAAAGATAATAATAGACATAAAAAATAGTGGTAATTTAAATAAGTTTAATTTAATATTACCCATGGGAAAACTGCAACCAGATAATCTCAATTGTGGTGCGTTAATATATTGGGGTTTAAATGGACATATACATACATATACAATAAAAAATAGTAACAAAAATTAAAATCCTAAAAAGCAAAAAAAGAAAGAACAAGAAAACATTAAAACGAGCCTTGAAGGTAATGGAAATGACAAAGTATATTAAACACACCCATAAATATCCTTCGGCAAGTGTGATGACGGCCTTAATTCCGGATCGACGAACCTTCTTAGATTTATTGTCACCATTGGAGGAGCTGATACGACAGTATTCTGTGATTTTAACGTAGAAAACAATGAATAAAAGAGAAATAAAAAAAGACAAAGAATAGAAAATCAGTTCATATATGACTTTTGCAATGGTCCACACATTCCGATAAAGTTTTGTTATTGGGTTTAAATGATTGGTTCAAATGATGAAGCAAGAACAAAGGCCCTGTAAAAACCTTAATAATCTTTAATATATCTTATATATACAGTAGACTCCCATAATAAGATTATTCACACTTCGCTATTTTCTTTTTATTGTCCGTTCCATAAATATGCCAAAGAGGAGAATATATCAAAAATAAATAAGGAATTCCGGATTTTGCTTAAGTTTAAATTTTCTAAAACTATTTCAAGAAAAAATGGAAAAAGATTTTATTTGCTCTAACTAAATATGTATGTTGGGAGATTGGAGTCGGGAGATCCATTTTTAACATTGCTTTTATTTTTATGTCGGAGCTAGGGGCACTGTCGTACAATTATTGAATTTAATTGCTTTTTAGAGAAGACAAAATGTTCTGAAACTTGACGAATATTCAACGTTGGAATCACAATTTATAAATATTTGTTGTTTATGAAGCTTTAAAATAGGTTTATTTGATAGTTCTTTAAAAGAAATGTGTCAAAAAAACCTATTTCAATTCTACATTAAATTTTGTGAATAAGGCCGTAAAAAATTTTTGGGCCAAGCAAAAGCACCCCCTTAGTAACTTTTTTAAGTCATTTATCACCTGTATCAATTTTATTCAGTTTAATACAGTTTAGAAATTAGCAACATAAACTTGCGCTCTTAATAATTGTTGTAAAGTACAGAAGTCTTTTATTATTATTAATACCTTTAAGCCGAACAAATGATATATATTTATTACCCATCTGATTGTGGAAAAGTAACGTTGCTATCAGACGACATGTCACTTTCTTTACCCATATGTCTTTCCTTATGCATGTATATACGAATAAAACGCGCTCTGTTTTTGCATATATTTGTCATATATATTCTTGGAGAATAACTAATTTTTGGCACAAAATACAAAATCTAGTTTGCGCTCACTGATGCATAATCGGTGAGGCAAGTGATAGCATGTGTGGGGAAGATGATGAGACGTTGGAGCATTTCATATGTCATTGCCTGGCTTTCACGATACCAGACATGAGCCAACTTTGGCGAGTGGTATGGAAAACAAATAAGGATTTTGTAAGTAGCACGAAATTCGTAACTTAGATATTCTTTTTCGAGGTTATTTTTAGTTTTTAGAGCGCACAATAAACCGATTACTGGCTTTAATGTATGTCCATAGTGGCATGGTGCGGATAAATATCTGCACCCGTTTTTGAACCTAACCAACCCTAATTTGAGATTATTTTTTGGCGCACACCAACAAAGCACAACATAAATTTCTCAGCCCAACAGAAATTTCTCAGTCAATACCAGAGAAAGAAGGAGGAAACAAGTGGTAAACAAAAACTATCGATGCGATTAAGTGAATCCCAAGCCCAACTTTTGGATGTTATAACACACTCAAATGACAAACTACACACCGAGATTAGGGAGAACGGCATCATAGAAGAGAGAGACATGAGATTTCACTTCAAGAGAGTGTTTCAAAAACCCCTTGTGTGGCAAGAACTGTTTCTCTTGAGAAAATATAAGCAAAGATTAAAAAACGTTTTGAAGAGCAATCTCTTTTCTTAGAAACAACTGAAGGGAGATTACTTTCAGATATCAACAAAAGGCTGAAAGATTTTGAGGCTTACATCTTAAACTCATACAGAAACGGGAGAAAACTGCAAATGAACTTCATGAGAGATACCTAACTTCATTACATTGAAACCTTAACTAACCTCTAAAATTCTCAGATAGAGAAACTGGAGAAAACTGTTAATGAACTTCGTGAGAGTTAATAACATTGGAACAGGGTATGATGATATTGGCATGAAGAGTACCGAAATGAAAAATCTTAAGGCTCAAGTTTAGAGGCATGATATTTTTATCGTTCCTTGTGACCTTCGCATCAATACCATTCCTTACAATAGGTCTGAAAACTTGAGTGCTATTTTTGACGGTATATGCAACGCATTGAACATTTCCACGCCGCCACAGAAAGATTTATATCAACAGTCCCCTGGATGACACTTTAATTGTTCAATTTCTCACTTCGTTTATGAAGTATAATAGCAGGACGTCGTTGAAAGATTTTATTTCTTTAAAATCCAATGCGATTGGTTTGAACTCTATTCATCCCATACTTTTAAAAATTATTCTGCCAGATATATTGCCATGTTTGATAAATTTTTTTAACAACATATTAACTACAAGCCAGTATCCTACAGAATGGAAACATGCAAAGATAGTGCCAATTCCAAAGTCTAAAACTGGAAATGACAATCGCCCAATCTTATCTTGACATTTCATTCCAAAGTTTTTGAGTGCATAGTTTACAAACAAATGCACGGATGTATAGGTAATTATTGCCTACTCTCCGACAAGCAGACAGGTTCTAAAGCAAATCATAGTTGTGTTACTGCTTTAATAGATGTCACGGATGACATAAGGTCTGCCATTGACAACGGACTTGCAGCCTGCCTTGTACTATCAGAAGGCTCCACTCCTTTTTTTTCATATACATCAACGATTTGCCACATCAACCGGAGTATTCAAACATCCATATATATGCAGATGATGCTCAAATATACATTCATTGCCATGAGTCATCACTATCAGACGGTATATTAACGCTAAACAGCGATCTCTGTAAAGAACACACATGGGCCACTGCAAACAATCTTCTTACTAATTTCAATAAATCAATTAATTCCAGTCAAAGCAGACGTTGAGAATTTCCAGTTGTCATTGGAGACCAGCAATTTTACTACGCTAAACATTTAGGTATAATAATCAATAGCACCTTAACATGGAAGGATCGCGTCATCACTACGGCAGAAAAAATATTTAAAATACTTAGAACTCTATACCAACCAAACTCAGCTTCTAACCCCGCAACATATCCGAACTCTTTTGGTAAAATCTAATTAACTGCCAACACTGATTTATGGTTCTGAATTGTTCGGAAAATATGACTCAAAAAGCAAGCACAGATTGCAAACAGCTTATAATCCCATCACAAGATATGTCTACGGGCTGAGGAAATGTGAAAGTTGCACGCAGGTTTCAAAAGAATTGCAAGGAGTAGATTTTAGCAACCTTTTAAACATTAAGACACTTATAACGCTTCATAAAATTATTTATAAAAAAACAAGTTAGAGCGTGCTAAGTTCGGCCGGGCCGAATTTTATAAATCCTCCACCATTTGTCGAGTTCTTTGCGCGGTATCTCTTTTTAGGCAAACAAAGAATAATGGATAAGAATTTGTATGCTATTGGAGATATATCAAGTTATAGTCCAATTCGAACAATAAGTGAATTGAATGTTGAAGACCATCGTAGAAGTCATTGGGTAATATTTCAGTCCATTCGGAAAGAATTGCGCCTTGTAGGGGCTCAAGAAACATAATCGGTATATATTGGAGCTGTACCAGGCTATAGATCGATTAAGACCATATTGAATACGTATGTTAAACATGGGAGAAGCCGCTGTAGAAATTTTCAGCAAATTTTTTTAAGAATTGCGCCCTGTAGAGGCTTAAGAAGTCAAGATTCCAGATTGGTTTATATGGCAGCTACATCAGGTCATATAGCGATTTGAACCGTTTTTAGTGCAGTTGTTGGAAGTCATAACAAAAAACTTCATTCAAAATTTCAGCAAAATCAGATAAGAATTGCACCCTCTAGTGGCTCAAGAAGTCAAAATCCAAGATCGGTTTATATGGCAGCTATATCAGGTTATGAACCGATTTGAACAATACTTAGCACAGTTGTTGGAAGACGTAACAAACAACATGCAAAATTTCAGCCAAAGTGGATACGAATTGCGCCCCCTAGAAAATCAAGAAGTCAAGACCCAGGATCGGTTTATATGGCAGCTATATCAAAACATGGATCGATTTGGCCCATTTACATACCCAACTGACCTACACTAATAAGATACATTTGTGCAAAATTTCAAGCGTCCAGCTTTACTCCTTCCAAAGTTATCGTGCTTTCGACAGTCGGTCGGACATGGCTAGATCGACCTAAAATGTCATGACGATCAAGAATATATATACTTTATGGGGTCTTAGACGCATATTTCGAAGTGTTACAAACGAAATGACGGTTGTATACCCCCATCCTATGGTGGAGGGTTATAAAACATCAGAGTATCCCTACTAGTGGATTAATATCCGCACCCTCTTTTCAACCTAACCTAACCATCTCTACAATAAATTGGAGTTTGGCCAATCCACCAGAAGGATATTGATCGTTCCAAAACAACACAATCTGCCAGTATCTTAATGACATTTCTTTTTTAATTCAATGGAACTCTTTACCAACATCGATATAATTAAAGTAAGTTTAAAACATGTATTTAATATTTTTACAACTAATTTTTGTTTAGAAATTGTAATTAAAACAAAATAAAATTTTTAGGTAGTACGTTATCAAAATGCTGTACACACTAATTTTATACTATTGAAATTCGCTTAATCTTATCATAAAAGTATAAAGTTTTGTTGTATGTGAAATCATAAAATAAATCAAATGAAAATATATTGTACTTTTTAATCCATATGTATCTACATATATTTCCGATGAAATTAGAGCTCGCTTAATCACAGAAATTACACATTTGCACCAGATACGGTAGTATCTTTAGCAAAGTGTATGGACCCCCGTAGTAGCTATTTTAACAAACATCGTTTAGTAAAAAAGCGGTAACAGTTAACGATTTTTGTATAATTTTGCATTTTTTAACGACGATCAGCTGTTTTAGTTAACGAAGCGACCGAAAATTAATTAATGTTTACTTTACAGTGGCTTTTGAGTATTTTTCTATTGATGTTTCGTAATAAAAGATTTCGGATACGGGTGCTCAATTAATTAGCGTGCTTTTCGTACAATTGAAAAATACTCCCCAAAAGTTTTATACGATTAAATTACCCGCCCGAGTAAAAAAATTGATATGGTCAGGTGAAAATATATCTGGAATATGATAAAGTTGGATCTAATTAGATCCAAATGAATCTGCCATATCCAATTATATGCAATTGTATTTGATGATATATATACAGCGGTCAAAAAAAGTATTCATCATTAGCAAAATTGATAACAAATTCACTTATTTTGGGTAATTGAAGAAAATTTAAAGTAAACAAATAATGCAGTTTTATGCAATAGTTTATTTTTCGTAATATGTTTTAAAATAAATTCAAAAAATAAATTTAATTAGCGCAAAAAATGCAATTTTATATAATAACACCAAAAACAGAACAAAAAAAGTATTCATCATTGATGTGCTATCATCAAAGTCAAATTCAAATATTATTTGGGAATCCCCCTTTTCTGTTTTATTTAGTAAAGGAGGCTTTGCCCTTGACAGCAAATATTTAATTTCATTGAAAATATAGTTTTTGTCAAAATGGGTCGTAAGCAAAACGAGGTTTCTGATGAGGTAAAAGTTTTGATAATAAAACACCACAGGAATGGTTTAACTCAAAAAACTATCAGTGAAATATTAAATAGACCACGATCTACTATACAATCCATCATCAGAAAGTGGACAGAAACGAAAACTGTTGACAATAAACCAAGATCTGGTCGACCAAAAGCACTTTCAGTTGGAGATGTGCGTTGGCTAGTGCGGCAAGTTCAGAAAACTCCGAAGACAAATGCGACCATTCTTCGTAAAAACACTATGGAATATTTAGGGAAGGAAGTTACTACACAAACAATTCGAAATACACTCAAAAGGCATAGTTACAGAGGAAGAACTGCACGTAAGAAGCCCTTTATAAATAAAATAAACCGAGTGAAAAGGCTAAACTTCGCAAAAATGTATGTAAAACAGCCCGAATCATTTTGGAAAACAGTCATTTTTGCAGACGAGAGCAAGTTTAATCTTTTTGGGTGCGATGGAAAGGTCATAGTGTACAGAAAACCAAATACAGAGCTTGAAGAACGAAACACAGTTGCTACTGTAAAACATGGTGGAGGTGGTTTAATGGTTTGGGGGTGTATGGCGGCTTCAGGAGCGGGAAATCTTGAAATTATTAATGGAGTAATGGATCATAAGTATTACATTGACATTTTAAAGAGGAATTTAAAAGATAGTGCTGTAAAAAAAAAAAAAAAAACATTCTGCTTTAAATACCAAGATGTGGATGCTGTATAACTGCCCCAAAGTCATTAAAACTCCTCCTCAAAGTCCCGACTTGAACCCAATTGAACATCTTTGGGAACATCTCGAACGCAAATTGAGAACGCGCAATTTTTCGAGCAAGAGTCAAATGCAACAGGTGATAATGGAGGAATGGACTAATATAGACCAAAATATAACCGCTAAATTAGTCCAATCGATGTCAAACCGTTTAAAAGAAGTTATAAGACGCGGTGGTCGAATAACAAAGTATTAATTTTTTTAAATTATGTTATTTATTTTTTTGTTTTTTTGCAATGATGAATACTTTTTTTGTTTAATTTTTTGTGTTCAGCTGTAAAATGGCCCTTTTTGTTCCAATAAATACTATCTTTTTCTTTAAAAACAATGAAATTGTGTACATATATATCACACAAGCACTACTGCATCATTAGTTTAATATGTTTTTATTCCAATTGTCTTTTGTAGACTTATTAAAAAAAAAACATTGAATGATGAATACTTTTTTTGACCGCTGTAACTATATCTTGAAGTAGATATAGTTGAATATGGTACCAGATATAATTATATCTGCTATATATAATTATATCCAAAGAGATATGCTATATATAACTTTATCTCGCCTTGGATATAATTATATCTGGCCTTAGATATAATAATATCTTGGCCTATATATAAGCATATCTTGCGCTACAAATAACTGAATTTTGTTCTTTCTGTATTTCAAAGTACAAATGCTTACATTTTATTTTAAATTATATAGCAAATAATACATTCACATAAGTAATCCATGTATTAGGCATTTTACTAACAAAGCTTCCAATGCTCAAAACGTGAGATATTTTATCATTTTTTTAATTTGATCAATATGTGATTGTGGTGTTAACAATTGTTAATATATGATACATGGGAGTTTTATTGTCTAAATGTAATATGGTTACAGAATGTAAAATATTAAAAATATTTTTAATTGCATTTGCACATTCCACTAATACAAGGTTGTTAATTTTTTCTTGTTCAAATTTTCTTAATTTCCATGGACGCTTTTGGATAAAAAATCATTATGAGAATCAAAAGGAAAAGCAGATGTTTCCAATAAAGGACACCAGCGCCTGACGTATATAAATACAGTTGTGTTCAAATCAATTATTTAAATTTATTATTTAAACAATAAATTAATTAATTGAAGCTACAATATTGAGTGTACGCAGATCTAAAACGTCTTTATCAATTAGTTTGTGTATCCATAGATCTCTCGAATATTTTTTGAATTTTTTATGTTAAAACACATAGAAGTAATTACAGTCAAAATGAACCTATTGTTAGAGCAATAAAGCATTAGAATTTAATCTTAGAAATATTAAATTTAATTTAGATTTTCTTTCACGATTAATAAATTTAAAGAATTATTAGATTTATATTTCGCTAGTAATTCCATAGACTGAAATAAATGAATAAATGAATTTAAAACATGATGACTGGTACTATCTTCGGGTTTCACCGTTGAAAACCCCTGTTTTCGCGATTACTTTTTTGTCAGCATGTTTTTCGATTAGACAGTGACCTGTCATGACGGACACAATGACTAAGATATCTGTTCTAGCCAGTGACAGCAAAGCGGTAGACCTCTTCAAGTTTAGATTAGGTCACATAGTTTTGGAATGCTCACAGCCCCCTCTTTGTGACCATCTATCACTCGTTGTCCTTCGGGCCTGGTCCTGATAATTTAGCTCACATGTCGCTAGAGGTATACCCACAGATTCCAGTATCCGTTGAATGTGTAGGGTAGTTCCTAGTCTCGCAAGCTCGTCCGCTTTACAATTTTCCTAAGATATCTCGGTGGCCCAGCGCCCTGAACAGGTGAATTTTGAACTGTTCAGTCAACTCGTTGTGAGATCTGGGACAGTCGATGGCGGTTTTGTCTGCAAACATATTTATGCGGGTTTGTTTGCAAACATATTTATGCCAATCGTCGCTATGACATTATATTATAGCCATTTCACAACTTCCTTAATTACAAGGATCTCCGCTTGATACGCACTGCAATGGTCGGGTAATCTTTTTGATATGACCAGTTCTAGATCTTGAGAGTATACCCCAAAGCCCACCTGGTGGTTCAGTTTGGAATCCGTATAGAAGTCTATGTAACTTCTGTTTCTAGGGATATCGTAGTTCCAATCGGTTCTATCAGGAATAATGGTACGTCATCAGTCGTCCTCAGTGCGGCTGTGATACACAAACAAGCCATCCGTTGGATCTGGCTAAGTATTGAGCAGTAGGTGGACTTTTGAAGCGCCATCCACCAGACCACAACACCATATAGCATTTCAGGCCTGAAAACTGCAGTGCATCTTTTAGTAAGTAAGTTATTAATAAACTTTCTTACGGTAGAGTTGATGCCTAGAAACTCCAACTCCTTTATGATAGACGTCGGTGTAACATTATTGAAGGCACCTTCAATGTCAAGAAATTTTGCCGTTGTATATTCCTTGACAGCGAGAGAACCCCCCCTCTATGTAGCCGACTAGGTCGTGAAGGACTGTTTCAGTGGATTTGCATCTATATGCATTCTGCTGCCGCGACAGGCGATCTCCAGGGACCTTTGCCCTAAGATATGTTTCTATCAACCTCTCTAGAGTTTTCAACATAAAGGATGACAGACTAATAGGACGAAAATCTTTCGCCTTCATTTGGTAGGATTTTTCTGCTTTCGGAATAAAAATTACCTTCGTGTCCCTCCATTCCAGAGTATATCTCCCTAAGGCAGTGAACCAGTCTATCAGATACAACTTTTAATTCAACCGGTGATACATCATCAGGGCCTAGCGACTTAAAGGAATCGAAACTTCTTATCGCCCTAAGGATTTTCCGCTCAGACACAATTTCCTATATATGTATATATATATGTATATATATATATATATATATATATATATATATATATATATATACATATATATATATATGTATTTATGTATATATATATATATATATATATATATATATATAAATATATATATTTATATATAAATATCTTATATATAAAAATAAATTAGTGTTTGTTTGTAGATTTGTTTGTATGTTTGTGTGTTCCTTATAGACTCAGAAACTGCTGAACCGATTTTCTTGAAATTTTCACAGATGGTACATATTGACCCCGTGGTGGAAATAGGATACTACATTTTTGGATATCTGAAGGGGGGCGGACCCTCCCCCTTATCCTAATTTTCAGAAACGCCTGATCTCGGAGATGGCTGGTGCAATTTAAGCGAAATTTTGTGTGCTCTCATATAGTACCCTAAAAATAAAAATTTGGTATCCAAATTTCGGATGGGCTACCTAGCCTAAACCTACCAAACATATATTTACACCAATCACGACAATATGGGACTCAAATGAAAGGTATTTAGGATAAGAAAACGTATCTGATATCCAATTGTCGGACCAAGTGCTGGGGGTACCACCACAAGCCCCAAAACCCCCTAAATCGGACGTATTTACCGACCATAGCAATATGGGGCTCAAATGAAAGGTATTTGCGAGTAGAATACGAATTTGATATTCAAATGTTAGACCACGTTTCTGAGGGCTCACCCCTTGTTTACTGACCATGGTAATATGGGGCTTAAATAAAAGGTATTTGAGTGTAGAATTCGAATCTGATATCAAAATATGGGACCAAGTGTTTGGGGAGCCGTCTCTCCCCAAAAACATCCTCCAATGGGGACAAATTTACGACCATAGCAATATGGGGCCGGTCATGTTTGCCGACTATGGAAATATGGGGCTCAAATTAAAGGTATGTGGGAGTAGACAACATATCTGATATCAACATTAGGGGCCAACTGTCTAGCGGACGTCCCACCACCATAACAACCCCCCAAATAGGACGTATTTGCTCACTAAGACAATTTGGGTCTTAAAGAGAGTGGAATTCAATATTCATAGTTTTTAGGGCCAATACCCCAAACCGGACATATTTGCTGACTTTCGCAATAAGGAGTTTAAATGAGATTAGATAACGAATTTGATATCTAATTTTGAGGGCAATGGCAATATGGGGTTCAAATAAATGATATATAGATATATGAGAATAGAGCACGTTGCTGATATATTTTCAGGGCTTAGAATTTGGGGGACCACGCCACTCGCAAAACACCCCTAAATCGGGCATAGGTATTGGTGGGTCGAGCAGGAATTGATACCCACTTTCGGGACCAATTTTCTGGGGGTCTACCCCTTTCCCAAAATACCCCACAAAGATCAATTTTTTACTAACCATCGCAATATGGGGCTCAATTTAGAAGTATTTGGGAATAGAATACAAATTTGCTTTTCAAATATAGGACCATGTATTTAAGGCATCACCCCTTTTCCAAAACACCCCCGAAAGGGTAAACATTTTTCGACCATGCCAATATGTGGCTTAAGGTATTTGAGATTAGAAAACGAATTTGATAACCAATTTTGGGACCACGTGTTTGGGCGACGCCTCATCCTGTAAACTCCCCTCAAAACCTATGGCAATATGGGGTTTAAATAAATGGTATTTGAGAGAAGAGAACTATTTTCGTAGCATGGTATTTCACTAAAAGCTCTTTAATTGTCGAAAATAAATATTCCAACGAAACTTTTATTCCATGTAAAGCAAAAGAAGGCGCAGCGGAGCGGGCCCGGGTCAGCTAGTATATATATATTTATATATATATATATATATAAATATAAATTCCTTAAATTTTTATGTAATTCAAATAATTTATAATTAAATATTACTAAATATTCTTTGGAAAAATCTTTCAGACTAACAATCAAACTATTTCATTTAAAGATGTTTTTTAAATCATCTTTTTTAAAGATTAAATTTCAATTAAAATAATACAGCAAGAATTAAAAGAAAATTCATGTAGAACTGTTTCAGAAAAATTATTGTTAAATGTTTGTCTTTCGGAACAATTTTTATAAAACATTTTTTTGGCAAGCAAGTTCCCTGAAAGCAAATACTCTATGTACCAAATTTCAGCCAAATCTGATAAAATTGCGGCTTCCAGGGGCTCAAGAATATGGTCTATAACGACCTGGTCTAAGGATTGGATCAGTGTGTCGGTCCGCACATTGTTAAAAGCCCCCTCGATGTCAATGCATACCGCCAGTGTTTACGTTTTGGCATCGAATGATTCCTCTATTTTATGCACAACCTGGTGCAAGGCAGTCTCCACCGATCTTCTCTTGACATAGGCATGCTGTTTGTATTTAAGCAGTTTGCTGGATGTCCTACTCTTTATCATAGTGTCCACAATACATTCCATGGTTTTGAGTAACTTGGTTTTGCATAACATGCCTTGCCGGGCTTGGGGCTTAATACCACCCTTACCTCCTGCTAGGCCTTCGGAGTATATGCAAGTCCCAGGCACGTTGTAAAAATATTGGCCAGGTGGGGCGCCAGATAGTCTGCCTCATTCTGTATTAACGTCGGAAATATTCCATCAGGTCCGGGGGACTTAAATGGTTTTAAGCTCCTCAAGGATTCCTTCACTATAAATTCCGTATTTATAAACTTTTGATCAACGTCATTATTCCAAGATTCCTGTGTCTCCGTAAGTCCTGTCGTATCCTGTGGAAAATGGGTTTTCATCAAAAGCCTCAACATGTCCTCCGTTGTCTCTGCTCTCACTCCCATATCGTCTACTAAAGTTTCAGTTTGGAGATGGGTTTTTGAGAGAAACTTTTTTATCTTGGCGGCGTCATTAACGCTATCGACCTGTTCGCAGAAAAGCTTCCAGGAGGCACGTTTGCCGCTCTGGTAATCTTTTTGTATGCCTTGAGCCGTGTGTAATACACATCCCAATAAACATCAATTTTTTTACGACGTGCTCTGTTAAAAATTCTGCGGACCACTTTCCCAATATTACGAATCTTCCCGGTCATCTAGAGTTTTTCTTGGGCAGATTTCCTATCCCAAAGAGGACAACTATCTTCAAAGGACCCTTCCAGTGCAGTCGTAATCCTGTTGCAATTTTCGTCAATGTTTTCTATGCTTGGACAATCTAAATTATCTTGCCCAAGTCTTCTTCTGAGTAGCCTTCCGAATTTTGCTAGTCCGTTTTCAACTTATTCCGGACGCCTATCGGATTCGGCGATGGCCGTGCTATTCTAAACCTAATGTAGCGATGGTCAGAGAAAGAGTGTTCCATGGAGACCCTCCAATCCTGAACCTCATCGATCAGATTTTCTGAACATATCGTCACATTTAATACCTCCTCCCTAATCCTTTTAAAAAAGGTAGCGATATTATCAATATTAAGTGTTATTAGGTCGTTAGTAATCAAGAACTCTGCCAGGGCTTGGCCCCGCTTATTAGTGTTGGTGCAACCCACGAAATGTGGTGAGAGTTCGTTTCCTATCTGTTTTGCTTTCCTCACCAGCCGTTGCAGCTCCCACGTGGGTGGCGGTGTCGGAGAGTCGAAAGGCAGATAAAGTGATGCCAGGTATGCTCCACCGTCTCCCTGTCTAACCACTGTTGCATCCGACGTTGACAAATCTGGGGAAAATATATAATTCAAATTTCTATGACAAATAACGTAGGTCCTCGGCCGATTACCAGTGATAGCATAGAATAATTGGTAGTTCATATGGTTTAGTCCAGAGACTTTGTTCCGGTTCGTCCATGGCTCCTGAATTAAGGCAATATGAATCTTGCTCTTGCTGATTTTCTCCATCAGAACGTGTGTAGCAGTCTCGCTCCGGTGGAGGTTTATCTGGATTACCTCAACCATTGGTCCTCCAGTAAATGGGCATCCTGGGAGTAGGTGATGATCGTCTGCTCCCTGTTCTTTATACGGCATTGACTTTTCTGTCACTGCACTGCCTGATGTTATCGTTTTAGGTTCATTGCCTACTCTAGTCTTCCGACTTTTTATAAAGTCGGAAAAGGTTCCATCGTCGGGTCCCTGTTCGTTATGCTTTCCATTCCCTGTTCTACCTGGTGTTTCAATACTAGGATTTTTCCCTATTTTAGCCTTCTAAATCTTAGGTAAATGGGCTTCTTGGGAGTAGGTTATGGTACCATAATCGGCTCCCTGTTCGTTGGGTTGCATGAGTCTCCTGTAGCTGCGCTGTCTAATGTATCAATATTAAGATATTTACCTATCCCAGTATTCCGAATTTTTAAGACGGTGATGGGTCCGTCGTCGAGTCCCTGTTCGTTATGCTTTATTGGGTTTCCATTCTCTGTTCTGCCTGGTGTTTGAATACTAGGATTTTTGACTATCTTAGCCTTCCAAATTTTAAGCAAATGGGCTTCTTGGGAGTATATGATGATACCATCATCGGCTCCCTGTTCGTTGGGTTGCATTGAGTCTCCTGTAGCTGCGCTGCCTAATGTTTCAATATTAAGATCTTTACCTATCCCAGTATTCCGAATCTTAAAGTCGGTGATGGGTCCGTCGTCGGGTTCCTGTTTGTTAGGCTGTGTGGGGTCTGTCGCCACTGCACTGCCTGATATTTTAGTATTAGGTTCATTGCTCCTAGTCTTTCCAATATTGAGAGATGCCGTGATTGTCTCGTTGTCGGCCCCCTGTTTGTTGGGCGGTGTTGAGTCACCTGCCACTGCACGACCTGGTCTCGCAGAATAAAAATTTCTGCCTATCCTGACAGCTTTGCTCCCGTAGTGCGCCATGCCTTTAGTCTTAGCCAAATTCGTCGCGGAAACTTGATAAATGCCAACCACAAAGAGAGTTACTTCCTCCTTCTCCTCCCTGTGGAAGACCTCCTACCACACTGCGACCAAACCTTGGTTTTGCTTGCCCAAGAATCCCAACATGCGATCGGTCGCAAATGTACTGCCCAATCATTTGATGAAGACCGTAGCCTTTGTGAGCTGGGGGATATCCACCTTTCTCACAAGGTCGAGCTTTGCGCCCTCCCAGGGAGAGTGAATACCTCTGACAAGCTGTTTGACGGTATCAATGCATCCCGCCGACGCAAAACGCAGCGTGAAGATGTCCCCTCTAAACTCACAGCTCATCATTTGTAAGGGTGGACCCTCTACAGAGTTCCACACATGTTCAAAAATCCGACTGCATAAGTTAGCTCATCTCTGTTGTGCTTCCTTGCCACTCTAGCGTAAGAGGGTGGCTCCTTACCATTCTTAGCGACCATCTTCCCCTTCCGTGATGGCTGTGGCCTGCTTTTGGAAGTCACAGTCCTCCATGAAGATTCAGGGGCCGTGCGCGCTTCCTTCGATCCTGTTCCAACTTTGTCTACCTCCGCAGGACACTGTCTGGAGTCTTCATTGCGGGATGGCTGGCTTGGTTTTCCCAGAATACTTGAAAGCGGGGAGCTCATTTTCTTCTTCAGTATTTTAGCAGTGTTATGCTCTTCGGGAGATCTGATTCTTTTTCCAGCTTCCGTAGAAGTGCTTTGAATGTCAGTTCTATCCCTTCCAGCATCCTGCCCTTTCGCCCGGTTACGCTGCCGGTACATACTCAAGCAGACCGAGAAAGCGATCCGGTGCATGACGAAGGAGTTTCTATAGTTAGTATTACAATATATTACTAAAATTTTTTCAATGGGATCTGTAGTCAAATTTCTTCGTTTGTCGGAGTAAACCATTTTATATGGCGAAAAAGATCGTTCTACATCACATGAGGTGAGTGACGCGAATTCAATAATGTTACGTGTAAGTAATATCTTAATATTCTGTTGGGCCAAGTTTGGATACCAGTCGCCACGAATATATGTTTAAATCAATAAATATTTTTAAAGACACAACCTTAGCCCATTACGCCTGACTCTCGATTCCGTTGTCAGATTTGGATGAAATTTTATACATTCATTATTTAGGGAATTTAAATTGACGTGGCAATTAATTTTTTAAATATTTTGAATTTAAAAAATTTTAAAAACCTTTTTTTCCACTGTTAGGCTTAAGAGAGGATGCGGATATTAATCAGCTATTTAGCGAAGAAAGCTGGATTTAATAATTTCGGCACAAAATCGCACCTGCCGTCAAAAGAAATAGGATTATTGTCATAAATTTATGGTTTTAACATAAGATCCATCAAATACAAGAAGACATTAAAATCTCACTTCTAAGAATTTTGAGAAATACTTTCGTTTGATTTTTGGAATATAAAAAAATTTTCGATTTTCGACAAGCCAATTTTCCCCCAAAACTGGATGGAAAAACTGTTGTAACTAGTTTCAGCCATACACTTTACGCGAATCCAATTTTCATTATGATACCTCTTTTTTTTTATAAAAATTGTTCCGAAAGACTGTTATTTAACAAAATTTTTTCTAAGACAATTCTATATGAGTTTTTATTTCAACTCTCGCTTTATTATTTTAATTGAAATTTTCTGTAAAAATATATAAAATATTTTTTCAAATATTACTTTAAATGAAATATTTTGCTTGTTACTCTGAAAAACTTTTCCAAAAAATAATTAGTAATATTTAATTATAAATTATTTGAATTACATCAGCAATGAAATGAAAAATTTTAAATACTCGGAAACACAATTTAAAAGCCCCGAAATGATCACGCAGATTAATTTAAATTTTAAAATAATTATTTTAAATAATATGATTTCGTTTTTTTCTTGGAATTCCATGATTCATAGTGATTTGGGGACGAAAATTCTTGTAGAAAATTTTTAGTTGTTGGCTTTGACCATAGATTTGAGCACAGTGAATTATTTAAAACGTTTTGAAATTTACTTTTTGAATTTTTGATTTTCTTTAAAGAAAAAAGAAAATCTTCATGCCCGGTTAAACCAAATTTTATCTTTTCATTTTTGATTGGCGCGAAGAGCAGAATACAAAAAGAACGCTGAGATGATGCAGTAATCGGAATTACCAAGAGGCACAAGGACATTAACTTCATACTTCTCAGGGTGCCAAGAGTGTCAAGAGTGTTATGTTGGTGCCCAAGAGTGTTATGTTGGTGCCCTTCGACACATGAAATGTGTGTCGGTTCATTCACTAGTTGCATCAGGCCATTCTGAGCTGCGAATAGCTCGTCGTATTGACCCTCCGGAGTCGTATGTCTCGAATGGGAAATCCAAGAGGAGTTATGTACATTGAAACCGCCAGCAACAACGTTTTCACTGTCGAAAAATCCCAAAGATTGTAGTAATTGAGTCAGAAAGGAAGTTAAAGCCGCTTAAGGAAACCTCCCTTTCCGAAGTAAAGTACGCGTGTTCCAATCCTAAATTTAACTCAAATGGAATTAAATTCCGGGTCTTGTGAGTCCAAGTGTTGCTGTCTATAGAATACTATATCATTACGTACATATAGCACAAGGCCTCTATGGGGGATAAAAAGAGATAGAGTCTGATACCTTAGAATGTGAAAATCCTGGGAATATACCGCGAAAAAGTTCGAACGTAACCCTCGTATGTTGGCAAAATGTATTCCAAACTCACCAAACATTGTGTCAATCAGAAATATTAAACGTCATCAGTGTGTACAGTGTAATTTAAACCCCTACTGTTTAGTGTTATGCCTTAAACAGCGGGATGACAGCGACAAAAGAACAAGAGCGTCAACCACTGCACACGAAGAGGGAAAGGAAAGGGGCAACGAATACACCACAAGCAGAAAGACATAAAAGTCCTTTGTGTGGGAAAAAACAAACGATTCGCGAGTGCTGCCGGTCTGCCCCGACGCAGGAAGCAATGGATGGTTTATTGTTGTTATTGGTGTAGTTTCGGCTGCATTATTAAACAGGTGATGATAGTGAGACTGAGGCGCGTATTGTTGTTATTGTTTCTTGTATTTGATTTGTTATGACAAAAGACTATGTACTGGCACTTAAGAAATTTGGATGGAATTTTTATTTGGTTTATTTTTCTATTTATTGTTTTGGACAGAGATCCTGTTTTTTATTAGCACTTTGAAGGATGACATTGTTGTAGTTATTATTTTCTTTAAGCTTTTTTTTGACAAATTCACGAAAAAACGTAATGGAATAATACGTAAACGCGGACCACAGACAAACAAACACGTAAGCATCGGGCGACGGACAAACTACTGTAGCTGATTCGCCGAAACGTTCACTATAAAACTAAGATATTCGCAAAGACAACCACACTTTAAAGGCTTTGAAAGATTAGGATCGGTCTATAAACAGCTTGTACTCAGTACAAAATTCAGCTCTGTCTTTATGACCAAATGTCACCGCCGATGGGTCAGATCCTGCACCCAATAGCGACCACAAAAAATGTGTTATCTTTACCAATTTCACAGTAACAGAAGAGTTTTGCACCGGTGCAGGCAAATTGTGGGCCACTGTTAAGTCTCTCTCGAACCCCGGTAGACGGGACGACAGGACCTCAGTCACTTTTGGCGAGTTAACCGTGACTGATCCGAAGAGATGCGCCAGGTTGTTCAACCGTCAATTTATCGTGCATCCCGAGAGAGACAGGGCAAGGAGGAGAGCCATTCGCCGTATTCGTGGTCTCCGAGCCGATGAACAGCCATCACAATTTACCGTGGGCGAAGTTACAAATGTCATCCGTGGCGCCAAATCTTCCAAGGCGTTGGGCCCCGACGGAATCTCTACATTGATGCTGAAGAATCTGGATTTACCTGGAGTTGAGTACCTTACCACTGTCCTTAACCTGTCATTGAACACTCTTATAGTTCCCGATGTCTGGAAAATGGGCAGAGTGATCCCGCTACTGAAGCCTGGTAAAGACCCGAGTTTGGGGGAGTCGTACAGACCGATCTCCCTTCTCTCACCAGTGGCTAAGACGCTTGAGGCATTACTCCTCCCGAGCCTCGTAGGAGAATTTCCATTCGCCGAGCATCAACACGGATTTCGGAGACTGCACAGCACAACAACAGCTTTGCATGCCATCACCACACACATTTGCCGTGGCTTCAATCAACCCAGGCCATGTGATAGGACGGTCCTCGTGGCATTGGACCTATCGAAGGCATTCGACACGGTCAGCCATGCCAAATTATTTGAGGACATCGCCAACACGTCCCTCCAGCCAGGCCTTAAACGTTGGGTCGCGAATTATCTGTGTGGCCGCCAGTCATTTGTGGAATTTAGGGATAAGAAGTCAAAACACCGTAGAGTGAAACAGGGAGTTCCCCAAGGCGGGGTGATATCTCCGGCTCTGTTTAACCTCTACCTTTCCTCCATCCCACCTCCTCCAGACGGCATAGAGATCGTATCATATGCGGACGACTGTACGATCTTGGCATCAGGCCCCCCACCCATTGATGACATCTGCGATAGGCTGAACGTCTACCTCAACGAGCTTGCCTCATATTTCGCTGCAAGAAATCTGAAGATATCCGCCACCAAATCTTCAGCCACACTGTTCACTACAAATACGCGTGAGGTGAATTCTGAGCTGACTGTGATGGTCGATGGAGAATTGATTCCGACCATCAAGTGTCCCAAAATACTTGGCGTCACATTTGACAGCTCCTACACCTTCTCCCCACATGCCACAGCAATCTGCAATAAAGTCAAAAGTAGAAACAAGGTCCTCAAGTCACTCGCCGGCAGCACTTGGGGTGCAGACAAAGAAACCTTGTTGACCACGTACAAAGCAATTGGCCGGTCTGTGGTAAGTTATGCAGCGCCAGTGTGGTCACGTCAGCTTTGTGACACGCAGTGGAATAATATTCAGATCTGTCAGAATGCCGCCCTCCGAACTGCGACGGGCTGCCTCCTTAGTTCTCATGTGGACCACCTCCACCAGGAGACAAAGATCCTACCAGTGCGAAGACATAACTACATGCTGTCTAAGCAATACCTTTTGGGCTGTTATCGCAGAAATCATCCAAATCATCATCTTGTGGATAGATACCCACCGCCCAGAAGCCTTAAGGTAGATCTACATGATCTAGAGCGTGAGGTCCAGCGCTACAAGAGAGAACCTCTAGATCAAGCGGCATATCAAGCGGGTCTGAACAACATTCATGCAGACACGGTAGCAGACGCGTTAACTGGCTACCGGGTGAATGTAGTCCTTGGAGTACGACCGCCACCCATTGCACCCGAAGAAATCGACCTCCCCCGGCAAACCAGAGTGATTCTGGCTCAATTACGTTCCGGCAGATGCAGCCGCCTCAATTCCCACAGAGCTAGGATTGATGCCGACGTGCAAGATGTATGTCCCGACTGTAACCAGGGACCGCACGATACACGTCACCTGTTTAACTGCCCGGCCAGACCCACTCGACTCAGACCCAGATCCCTGTGGACGCACCCCATCTTAGTCGCGGAGTTCCTGGGTCTTGACACTCAACAGAATCAAGCAGACGAAAGATAGTACACAATAAACTGCTACAACAACAACAACAACAAAAAATGTGTTATCTTTACCAATTTCACAGTAACAGAAGAGTTTTGGCATTTTACGATTTTGAAAAAATGTGGGGTGGGCCCCTTCCAAAATAAAATCCTGGAAACGACCCTGCCCTATATATAAGCTAAGATCCAATTATTAAGGATGATTTTTTAGCTATTATCTTTTTGGCAACACTGTTTTAAAAGCTCACGCACGTTTCGTATTTTGTTTCACTGTCAAACATATCCAGTTTGGTCTATAATTTAACCATGAATCGTCTTACAAAGGCAAGCGCCGGATCATGGAGCAAGCGGCTCGCTACAAAGAGGGATACCTGTGCAATTCCACAAAACACATGCGGTTGGGGCGCTGGGCCAGAAACCAGCCCCCGGAAAACTATGAGAACTACTACGAGAAACAAAGAATAGTAAAAAAACGGATCCCCAACGTTGGCAATCCAGTCAAACGAAAAAATATGACCGGATCTGCACCTGGAATGTCCGCACTCTTTATAGAGAAGGTGCAGTACACACGCTGGCGGATGTATTAGAAAAGTACAAGGCAGATATTACCGCCTTACATGAAGTGCGATGGACTGGAAATGGCGTCACTACAACACCAAACGGTGACGAACTACTATAGCTGCCATAACACGAGGCAATTTGGCTGTGGATTTGTGGTTAGTCGGAGACTGAAACACCTTCTCTCCAAATTTTCTCCGGTGGGTGAGAGGCTAGCCACAATCCGCATAAAAGCCAAATTCTTCAACATTAGCGTTATTTATGCACATCCCCGACGGAAGACAAGGACGAGCAGACCAATGATATTTTCTACGAGCCCCTAAAGAGAGAATATGAGCGCTGCCCCGCCTATGATATTAAAATCGTTCTGGGAGATTTTATTGCGAAGATAGGGATGGAATCTTTGGTCCGACAGTAGGAAAGTTTAGCCTCCACGAGATAACGTCCAGTAATTGGTTGAGGCGGGTAGATTTCGTCGCTGCAAAAAACATGGTAGTTAGTAGCACCAGATTTCAATATTCACAAAACCAAATGGCTGTCACCCGATCAAAACACTAAGAACCGAATTGATCACGTTGTGACAGATGGAAGGCATTCATACAGCACGTTAGATATACGATCGATCCGTGGAGCGAATATAGATTCGGATCATTACCTTGTTGCAGCAAAGGTTCGCACCCGTTTGAATATGGCGAGGAAGGTACGATATGACACTGCACGGAAGCTCGACATTGAAAAGCTGCAAACGGCATTCTCCACTCGACTGACCCAACTACTTGATGAAAGCACTCCTTGTTCCGATGATATAATGGCGCAGTGGCAAACTATTGCGCACTTCATGGAAAATGCAGTGAAATCCTTACTGGTACCGGACGCCTCCCCGAAGAAACCCATGGTATGACCAAGAGTGTCCAGATCCTACTGAAGCCAAGAATGCGGCATATAGAGCAACCCTGCAATCAGTAGCAACGCACCAGATGAAGGAGAGGTATCGGAAGAAAAGGAGAGAGGAGAAACGTCTATTCCGCAGAAAGAAAAAGGAAATGGAAAGACGTGAGTGTGAGCGAATTGAGATTTACAGGAGTCAGAATGAAGGCGGGAAATTCTACCAAAGAATTAAACATCAAACCGTAGGCACATCTTCCTGCAAAGAAGGAAATCGGGTAACTGTCACAGATAGCATGCAGAGGTTATGGAAAGAACATTTAACCCAACTGCTAGTGTCCGACGTTGGCGGCGTAGAGGAAACCGCAGAATGATGATGGTATAGAATGTTAACCTCCTAGTCAGAATGAGGTCCAAGTAGCAGTGACCGACTAAAGAACAACAAGGCAGCAGGAGCCGACGGGTTACCCGCTGAACTATATAAGACCGGAGGCGACACGCTGATAGGCGTATGCATCAGCTTATTTGGCTAGAAGAACGCATACCCGATGATTGGAACCTCAGCATACAATGTCCCGTACACAAGAAAAGAGACAAGACGGAATGTGCCAACTACTTAGCAATAAGTGTCCTCTCCATCGCATATAAGATACTCTCGAGCGTACTGTGTGGAAGATTAAAACCTAAAGTCAATGAGATAATTGGGCCCCATCAATGCGGCTTTAGACCTGGTAAACCCACCCTGGACCAGATATTCACACTGCACTAAATCCTGGAAAAGACCCGAGAAGGACAAATCAACACCTACCATATCTTTGTTCACTACAAAGCCGCCTTCGACACCCCTTTACGTTCAAAGCTATTTTAAGCCATGTCTGAGTTTGGTATCCCTGCAAAGTGACACTTGCAGTATGACACTTGCTGATACGCGTTCCTCAGTAAAGATAGGAAAGAATCTCTCCGAACCATTCAATACCAAACGATGTTTCAGACAAGAAGACAGTCTATCGTGTGATCTCTTTAATAACCTGCTGGAGAAGATTATACGAGGTGCTGATGTGAGTAGATATGGCACACTAATAACAAGGGAACACATGTTACTCGCCTATGCCGACGACATCAAAATCATAGGTCGGTCATCGGAAGGAGTTACTGCAGCCTTTGAAAGAATCGAAAGAGTCAGTGAAAATGGGTCTGGCAGTAAATGGAGAAAAAACAAAATGGATGTTTTCAACTCTCAAAACACCTTGTACAACCGAGCAGATAAAGAAAATGGAGAAAGTTGGGAACCACAGCTTTGAGATAGTCAGCAACTTTATCTACCTCGGCACCGCCAAAGCCGAAACGAATGACACCAGTTTTGAGATAAAGCGAAGAATAATACTGGCGAAACAGATGCTACTTTGGATTAAGTAAGCAGTTTAGAAACAAGGCCACCTCTCGACAGATGAAGATTACACAATACAAGACACTGACACAACAACTGCGTTGGCTAGGTCATGTTGGCAGAATGGATGAAGAAGCTTCAGCAAAGAAGGGAAGACCAAATCCCATGGCAGCCGGTTGTACGCACCGAATTGACACGATGGAATCCTCATCGGCAAGGGCTGCCGCCTCAGTGTACGTGTTCGTCTTTTTTCGTCATGGGAGAGACACATCCCGGAGTGCCTTTTCCGCGTGCTTCTGATCCGTGCCGGGATTGAAAAGAACCCCGGACCCTGGTTCTGTTCGGTTTGCCAGAACCGCCTTCATCATCGGTCGGTGTCGGTGAGGTGTATCCGGTGCATGGAGTGGGTACATTTCCGATCTTGCTCTGGCCTCACATCACTACGGTAGTATAGTCATACGGGTGGTGTCGCAAGGTGCTGTGCAAACATAGCCAGCAGTGGGTCACAAGCGTCGTCGTCGTCGCCTTCTGCGTCCTCGTCGTCGGACTATGTGACCTCCCCGAACTCTCCCGTACGGCAATTTACGCAACGGCAGCATCCCAGCCCAAATATTGCCAGGCCAGTGCCGGGAAGTGTATCGTTCTTGCAGTTAAATTGCAACGGACTTCGTGGCAAGATCGATGAGATCGTGGACTTTATGAGTCCGAAGAGCATATCGCAGCGATCAAGGAGACAAAGCTGACCAACACCTGCAGCTTGCACAGTTGTCACGGTTACAATGTGCTATGTAAGGATCGCTCAAGGAATGGAAGTGGGGGATTGGCGTTCGTAATACACCATTAGACCTATCTCGCCTGTGCATGACGCTAGTGACCCCTACATGGAATGCATGGGGATAGTAGTCAGGTCTGGTACAGCCGAGATAGAGCTATACAACGTGTACATACCGCCGGTTGGTAGCTGTGTCCCGATTAATGGCCAGGTTTACAACCCCGACATAAGTGAGTTACTAACCCAAAGTGAGTTACATAAGTGAGTTACTAACCCAAAGTCACTCTCGAACCCCGGTAAACGGGATGACAGGACTTCAGCCACTTTTGGCAAAGTAACTGTAACTGATCCGAAGAGATGCGCCAGGTTATTCAATCGTCAATTTATTGTGCATCCCGAGAGTGACAGGGCAAGGAGGAGAGCCATTTGCTGTATCCGTGGTCTTCGAGCCGATGGACAGCCATCACAATTTACCGTGGGTAAAGTTACGAATGTCATCCGTAGCGCAAAATCATCCAAGACTTTGGGCCCCGACGGAATCTCTACATTGATGTTGAAGAATCTGGATTTACCTGTAGTTGACTGGAGTTGACCTGACTACTGTCTTTAAACACTCTTATAGTTCCCGATGTCTGGAAAATGGGCAGAGTGATACCGCTACTAAGCCTGCAAAGGACCCAAATTTGGGGGAGTCGTGCAGACCATCTCCCTTCTGTCATCAGAAGCAAAGACGCTTGAGGCATGACAGCTCTTACACATTCCACATGCCATAGCAATTTGCGATAAAGTCAAAAGTAGAATTGTCGATTTAAGAGTGAAGATCAATCAGAAGTATTGCAAGAGCTACTAATGCATCCAGAAAGTCAGATTGGTGCGGTTTATGGGCTGGCGGCATCATTGGACCGTTCTTCTTCAAAGATGATACGAATGGACCAAGCGGATGGACCATATAATCTTCAAACACGAAATTATATGGACCGTACTGTCAATTCAAATAAAGATTTCATTAATTTTTCCGAATTTTATGCTTATTTTTTTGAAAAACTTTCATAGAGCTCTTAAAAACTTACCTTTTATATGAAATTATGAACAATCTGGACCAATTATATTATATATTATTTGATTCGATCAGTTTATATCTGGCACAAATTTGAGACAAAATTGTATCAAATTGGAAGCAATTTGATGTAATTAGATCTAATTATATATAACCATTTCACCATTACCACCATCAACAGACAACGGTTTGGACACAATCAGCTAAGGTCACATTTGCATAGAATAAATTTACGTCACTGAACTATGCGGATGTGGAGCGATTCAAAACATGGAGCATATAGTTTTCGATTGCAGTCTAGTAAATACCCAACACCGATCTGAACTTTTCACAAACCTATATAAGCATGGCATATACCCGCAAGATGTTAAGGATATTCTGTACTTGATTCTAAAGTACAAATTTGAAATTTACAATTTACATCGTACGTATTGTTTTTACAAAACTTTAATATCAACTAGACAAAAATAACGAATAGATAAGTGTCACGTGCTATTTTTATACCCTCCACCATAAGATGCAGGGTATACTAATTTCGTCATTCTGTTTGTAACTACTCGAAATATTCGTCTGAGACCCCATAAAGTATATATATTCTTGATCGTCGTGACATTTTATGTCGATCTAGCCATGTCCGTCCGTCTGTCTGTCGAAAGCACGCTAACTTCCGAAGGAGTAAAGCCAGCCGCTTGAAATTTTGCACAAATACTTCTTATTAGTGTAGGTTGATTGGTATTGTAAATGGGCTATATCGGTCCATGTTTTGATATAGCTGCCATATAAACCGATCTTGGGTCTTGACTTCTTGAGCCTCTAGAGTGCGCAAAACTTATCCGATTGGAATGAAATTTTGCACGACGTGTTTTATTATGGTATCCAACAACTGTGCCAAGTATGATTCAAATCGGTCCATAACCTGATATAGCTGTCATATAAACCGATCTTGGGTCTTGACTTCTTGACCCTCTAGAGTGCGCAATTCTCATCCGATTGGAATGAAATTTTGCACGACGTGTTTTGTTATGATACTTAACAACTGTGCCAAGTATGGTTCAAATCGGTCCATAACCTGATATAGCTGTCATATAAACCTATCTTGGGTCTTGTCTTCTTGAGCCTCTAGAGGGCGCAATTATTATCCGATTTGAATGAATTTTGGCACGTAGTATTTTGTTATGATATCCAACAACTGTGCCAAGTATGGTTCAAATCGGTTCATAACCTGATATAGCTGTCATATAAACAGATATAGGGACTTCACTTCTTGAGCTTCTAGAGGTCACAATTCCTATCCGATTTGGCTGAAATTTTGCATGACGTATTTTATTCTTACTTTCAACAACTGTGTCAAGTAAGGCTAAAATGGGTTCATAACCTGATATAGCTGTCATATAAACCCATCTGGGATCTTGACTTCTTGAGCCTCTAGAGGTCGCAATTATTATGCGATTTGCCTGAAATTTTGTACGACGTATTCTCTCATGACCATCAACATACGTGTTTATTATGGTCTGAATCGGTCTATAGCCCGATACAGCTTCCATAAAAATCGATCTCTCTATTTTACTTCTTGGTCCCCAAAGGGCGCATATATATAATTTAATTGTGGTTCAAACCGGACCATATCTTGATATCGCTCTAATAGCAGAGCAAATATTTTCTTATATCCTTTTTTTGCCTAAGAAGAGATGCCGGGAAAAGAACTCAACCCATGCGATCCACGGTGGAGGGTATATAAGATTCGGCCCGGCCGAACTTAGCACGCTTTTACTTGTTATATTTAAATATGGCATTTAATCGAAAATGTCACAAATAAAGAAGAAAAGAAGAAGAAATTATTTATGATGCTAGGCATAATTGCATCTAACGATATCAACTTTTTATACCCACCACCATAGGATGGGGGTATACTAATCTAGTCATTCCGTTTGTAACACCTCGAAATATTGATCTAGGACACCATAAACTAGGTATATTCTTGATCTTATAGGAATTCTGATTCGAACTAGCCATGTCCGTCCGTCCGTCTGCGGTCGAACGCGTGGAGCTAGACGCTTGTTATTTTGCACAGATACTTTATATTGATGCAGTTCGTTGAGGATTGCAATCGCTTCGGATTTTGATATAGCTCCCACATAAACCGATCTGCCGATTTGACATCTTGAGCCCATGGAAGCCACAATTTTTGTCCGATTTGACTGAAATTTTGAGCATAGTGTTGATGGTCAAACCAAAACATTTCATGCAAAATTTCAACCTAATCGGATAATAATTGCGCTCTCTACCGGCTCAAGAAATTCAGATCCCAGATCGGTTTACATGAGAGCTACATCAGGTTATGAACCGATTTGGACCATACTTGACAGAGTCGTTGGAAGTCAAAAGTCAGCAGCTATATCAAAGTATGCCCCGATTTGGCCCATTAAGAATACCAAGCGACCTACATACATAGCTCCACGTTTTGCACGGTGAATGAGGATGCCCCCACTAGGATTACGAGGAGGTGCAGCAGCTCGCCAGACATCTCAATCGCGTCCCCTGATCTCCTGAGTGACGTATCCTGGCAAGCCGTCATCTCTTTGGGGTCAGACCACCTCCCCATAATCCTCACCATCGACCGACCACCCGACTTCATAACCTCTGAGCGCCGAACGTTCATCAACTACAAGAAGGCCAATTGGACTGGCTTCAGAGAGTATACCAATCGCCGCTTCAATGAACTGCCACCCCCCTCTGATGTACTTGTGGCCGAGAGGAAATTCCGAGACATCATCAACGCAGCAGCCGCTCGCTTTATACCAGCCGGTCGAATACCGCAAGTGCGACCCAATTTCCCGGCGCAAGCAGTGGTACTCGCAGACGAGCGTGATGGGATTCGTGCTATGGACCCCGCTAACCCCAGAATCAGCGAGCTGAATCTGGAAATAAGCAGGGTAGTCAACGAACATAAGCGGAATTTGTGGCTGGAACACTTGGAGCAATGTAACTTAGGCACCGGTGCAGGCAAATTGTGGGCCAATGTTAAGTCTCTCTCGAACCCCGGTAGACGGGACGACAGGACCTCAGTCACTTTTGGCGAGTTAACCGTGACTGATCCGAAGAGATGCGCCAGGTTGTTCAACCGTCAATTTATCGTGCATCCCGAGAGAGACAGAGCAAGGAGGAGAGCCATTCGCCGTATTCGTGGTCTCCGAGCCGATGAACAGCCATCACAATTTACCGTGGGCGAAGTTACGAATGTCATCCGTGGCGCCAAATCTTCCAAGGCGTTGGGCCCCGACGGAATCTCTACATTGATGCTGAAGAATCTGGATTTACCTGGAGTTGAGTACCTTACCACTGTCCTTAACCTGTCATTGAACACTCTTATAGTTCCCGATGTCTGGAAAATGGGCAGAGTGATCCCGCTACTGAAGCCTGGTAAAGACCCGAGTTTGGGGGAGTCGTACAGACCGATCTCCCTTCTCTCACCAGTGGCTAAGACGCTTGAGGCATTACTCCTCCCGAGCCTCGTAGGAGAATTTCCATTCGCCGAGCATCAACACGGATTTCGGAGACTGCACAGCACAACAACAGCTTTGCATGCCATCACCACACACATTTGCCGTGGCTTCAATCAACCCAGGCCATGCGATAGGACGGTCCTCGTGGCATTGGACCTATCGAAGGCATTCGACACGGTCAGCCATGCCAAATTATTTGAGGACATCGCCAACACGTCCCTCCAGCCAGGCCTTAAACGTTGGGTCGCGAATTATCTGTGTGGCCGCCAGTCATTTGTGGAATTTAGGGATAAGAAGTCAAAACACCGTAGAGTGAAACAGGGAGTTCCCCAAGGCGGGGTGATATCTCCGGCTCTGTTTAACCTCTACCTATCCTCCATCTCACCTCCTCCAGACGGCATAGAGATCGTATCATATGCGGACGACTGTACGATCTTGGCATCAGGCCCCCCACCCATTGATGACATCTGCGATAGGTTGAACGTCTACCTCAACGAGCTTGCTTCATATTTCGCTGCAAGAAATCTGAAGATATCCGCCACCAAATCTTCAGCCACACTGTTCACTACAAATACGCGTGAGGTGAATTCTGAGCTGACTGTGATGGTCGATGGAGAATTGATTCCGACCATCAAGTGTCCCAAAATACTTGGCGTCACATTTGACAGCTCCTACACTTTCTCCCCACATGCCACGGCAATCTGCAATAAAGTCAAAAGTAGAAACAAGGTCCTCAAGTCACTCGCTGGCAGCACTTGGGGTGCAGACAAAGAAACCTTGTTGACCACGTACAAAGCAATTGCCGGTCTGTGGTAAGTTATGCAGCGCCAGTGTGGTCACGTCAGCTTTGTGACACGCAGTGGAATAATATACAGATCTGTCAGAATGCCGCCCTCCGAACTGCGACGGGCTGCCTCCTTAGTTCTCATGTGGACCACCTCCACCAGGAGACAAAGATCCTACCAGTGCGAAGACATAACTACATGCTGTCTAAGCAATACCTTTTGGGCTGTTATCGCAGAAATCATCCAAATCATCATCTTGTGGATAGATACCCACCGCCCAGAAGCCTTAAGGTAGATCTACATGATCTAGAGCGTGAGGTCCAGCGCTACAAGAGAGAACCTCTAGATCAAGCGGCATATCAAGCGGGTCTGAACAACATTCATGCAGACACGGTAGCAGACGCGTTAACTGGCTACCGGGTGAATGTAGTCCTTGGAGAACGACCGCCACCCATTGCACCCGAAGAAATCGACCTCCCCCGGCAAACCAAAGTGATTCTGGCTCAATTACGTTCCGGCAGATGCAGCCGCCTCAATTCCCACAGAGCTAGGATTGATGCCGACGTGCAAGATGTATGTCCCGACTGTAACCAGGGACCGCACGATACACGTCACCTGTTTAACTGCCCGGCCAGACCCACTCGACTCAGACCCAGATCCCTGTGGACGCACCCCATCTTAGTCGCGATGTTCCTGGGTCTGGACACTCAACAGAATCAAGCAGACGAAAGATAGTACACAATAAACTGCTACAACAACAACAACAACAACCTACACTAATAAGAAGTATTTATGAAAATTTTTAAGTACCTAGCCTTACTCCTTCGAAAGTTAGCGTGCTTTCGACAGACAGGCGGACGGACATATTTAAATCGACTAAGAATGTCAAGACGATCACGAGTATATACAATTTGTTGGGTCTCAAATCAATATTTCGATGTGTTTCAAACGGAATGAGGAAATTAGTATACCCCCATGCAATGGTGGAGGATATAATAGAACAGTCTAAAGTTCATGAAAATTGTTCTTAGAGAAACTGTTATCGAAATGTTGTTTTTAGATAAAATGTTATTTATGTGTTGTCTTCTACACTAGAAAGATCAAAAATTTTTTTACACATGTAAAAAACCTAACCGATTATTTCGACCGGTTTTGTCTTTCTTTCTTTCTTCTTTCACAAAAATGGCAGTGACATAAGAAAAAATTTCATAAAAAGTTAAGGAAAAATTTTATTCAATTTTTGTCTTGCATTAAAATTTTGTGTTAAAAAAAAAAAAAAAAAAAACTTAATTGAAATTTTGTCTTTAACATATCTCAATAAAAATAAAATGTTGTCTTTAGAAGATCTCAAAATTCAAATTTCATTGAAATTTTATGTTTGGAAAAATGTCAATTAAATTTTACGTTTGGAAAAAATTTCATTTAAATATTATGCTTTAGAAAAAATTTCATTAACATTAATTTTAAGCTTAGAAAAAATTAATAAAAATGTTATCTTAAAAAATTCTATTGAAATTGTGTTTTTGGAAAAATTTTATTAAAACTTTGTCTCTATGTAGAAATTCGACCAAAATCCGTTCATATTTTTAGGAGTCATAGAGGAAATAATTGTGCAAAATTTCGAGAATATCGGTGTATAAATGCGCTTGCAAAGGCTCTGGAAGTGACATTCGGGCAACACACATGCATGGGAGCTATATCTAAATCTGAACCAATTTTTATAAAATTTCGCGAGGATCGGTTGACGTATGACGGTATTATCGGGAGCTATCTCCAAATCTGACCTGATTTCTTCCAATTTCAATAAGCTTAGTGTCTAGACCAAAAAATGCCTGTTATAATTTTTTACACAATTTAACATAGACATACAGACCAACAGACAGACCGATGGACAGACAGACACAACAACAGACGGATGGACACACAGAAGCACATAGCTCAATCGAATAAGAAAGCGACTCTGAGTGGATTGACGTGATTTTTTATAGGTCTATATCTCTTCCTTGTACGGTGTATGGTATAAAAATATTTAAAACTTTTGCCTGTATCTTGAATAATTTCAGTTTTCGAACAGTTTGAAAGTTCATACTCGGAAATGTAGTACGAAACTTTTAAAATTGTTTAGTATAATAACCTAAAATCAATCTGGACCAAATGACCCATTTGCAACGGCCAACGACATACATCAATAAAAAGTATCTATAACAAATTTCATGCGAAGAGCATCATTCGTTTGAACGTTATCGTGATTTCGGCTATCTGTTCATTGGAGTCGAGTAAAAATTGCTCAGCCTCGCAGCCCTGGACAAAATAAGATAAATTGTTTCTATACTGATTGAATCTTCTCGCAATGAATTGTATACATTGGGTCCCAAATTAAAGAGCCATATTCAAGTATACTACGAACTTAGGAAGTATACAAATGTTCAGTGATATCACTGAATCCCTTACTCCAGCGCTTCAAAAAAGCAAGAGCAATGTAAACTTTATTGACTACTTTGCATGTATGTCTTTTGAAATCTAGCCGTTGATTCATCAAAATCCCAAGATCCTGAATCGAGTCTACAGTTTCAACTTCATCACCTCCTACATAGTAGTTTACATGAAAAGCCGTTGTACAGGAAAAGGAAATTGTTTTGCATTTAGCTTTGTTTAAGTCCATTAGATTTAAATTATACAATCGAAAAAATTTTTAAGGTCTAAAACTCTCAATGCCAGTAGGCTTATCGAATGAATTGAATATCTTGACATCGCCAGCAAAAATCGAAACATTGGATTTTTTCATTTCATCGCCACTCCTATGGATGACCACCATAAATGACCTATTACGGATGCTGACTGAGGAGGGATAATACAACAGGTGCAGAGAAGATGTTTTCATTGCGGCTATGAGACTTAAGGCGCTGGAAGATTGGATAGAGGACAGGAGCAGGTCATACCAACGCGGTATAATCTTGGCGACGATAGGAAACCTGGAAGGGATGGTAGAGGTTTCCGATCGGATTGACGGAACCCTAGTATTTCCATATGGAAGATCATGTTACACGGGTGGATCAAAGCTAGAGGAGAGGGTGGGCCTGGGGGTCTACATTGACAACCCGGGGACTGCGATCCGCCTGACCATAATACGGTCCTGCAGGCGGAGATGTTAACTCGAGGACAATAAACAGGCAATAACAACCAGGTCGGTAAGTTCACGAACAGTCTTGGAATGTAAGAAGGAGACTAACGCATTTTTGGGGTGTCGGGGCAAATCCGAGTAACTGGAAATGAGAAAGCTGACGATTTGGCAGTGAAAGCCTGAAAGCTGCCGTCTATAAACTTGAGGGCGTGGGCGACGAATGCGCATGTAACCCCATGGAACAGCGAAACGTTCGGAAGGACGGCAAAAATCCTATGGGGACCAAAGAGTTTTGTCCAAAATTGTTACGAAAATATTTCGGAACTTCAGAAACATCTGCCTAATTTTTTATTTTATTGAAATTCGATACTTAGAAAGCCAATCAAGGCCTATTGTACGTGTATTGCGGAAATAAACTATGCTCAGTAAGAAAAACGAAATTTTAGATTTTGTTAAACAATTAAAAGAAGAACAATATAATATATAATTAAAAGGCTTCCCACGACATATGTGTTTTTTGACATACTTTAAAAGATGTTTTTTAAATAAAAATGAGGCGAAAACGAAAAAAACTTAGACATATACATATGTATCTACATACATAGTCTAGGATCCGGTAAATAAGGAAAACCAAGCTTTGAAGCTTAATTCGTTTAACTATATCGCCGTGATTTTATAAAAAACCATAAAAATTAGTTAAATAAAGTTTGTAAAATAAGTTCAGCGTCTGAAACAGACAAGGTAAAACTTTGAAGGTCGTATAACTTAAATATTTTCTAAAAAAATGCGTATACAAATATAAATTGTAAAACCAGAATAAAGTGTAACAGAACTGTAGTGGAATACAGTAAAGTGTTTTAACGGAAATCGTTTAGTCAAAAAGCGATAAAAGAAAAGTTAACGAATTTGGCATTCAGTAGCCACTTTTAACGATAATCGACATCATTAAAATCAGCTGTTTTCGCTAACGAACTTATATTCGTTAACTAAACGACGGACACTTATTTGGTGTTTACTTTAATGAAATAAATGAATATAAATATTTACGATGGCTTTGGAGTATTTTTCTCTTGTTTTTTCTTAAAACATTTCGGATGTGTGGCTGTACAATCAATATTCGAATAAATTGGTATTAATAGCACGTTTACTAAACAATTGTGTACATTTAATTTAGATTTGTGATGTTTTTAAATTAAAAAAAGTAGAATTTCAGACTATGAGAAGCAGTATTTATTATTTTTGTCGAATCCCTTTGTGTTGTTTTTTTTTTTTTTTTTTTGGTTGAGTTGCCAGAAAGAAAAAATAGATAACGATTTCTGTTAAGGAGGATTTAGGGAATAACACAATCGTTAGGTTAGGATAGGTTTAAGTGGCAGTCTGCCATCAGACTCACTTAAACGTTTTCGTCCATTGTGATACCACAGGAACAGAAGAATGTTCACATCCGCTAAATCAGACAGGTTCTCAAAGAAATGAGAACCTAAAGTGGAACTCCTTCTAACCGCTAGTGCGGGACTCACACACAGAAGGTGTTCTAAGTCTTTTCTTCCCCGATGTACCTACAGCTTCTGCAAAACTAACTACCGCTTTAGGAGAAATTTAGTAGTTAACCGAATGTCAATTTCTATTCTTTCAAACATGAAATATCCTTCTTGTTCGATACAAGAATATTGTGATAATGGGCGATTTCAACAGAAATCTTTTTGATCCCTCCATCGCTGCTCCCATAAGGCAGTCCTGCAACAAAATGGGAGTGTCTGTTTCCCATAACAGCTGTCCGACTCGTTTTCTATCAATCTACCTCGTTGACTGATTACTTTTTGCTGTCACAACCACAATATTTGTGCCGTACCGGTATATATCTCTCTTAACATCTCCGTGGGGAGAAATGATGAATTTTATGAGTTTTTTGATTACAACAAATTCAGTGAACCAGAGTTGCTTGAAAAGGTGGGTTCAGCTGGGCTTAAACGAATGTTTTCGACTACTGATGTTAATGATCAACTGGAGTTATAAGAGTGCGGTCAATCGCGGATTTGGCATATAAAGGGTTTCTTCGAGATATAAGCGATGATAACTGGGGAACATACTGCAAATTGAGGAACCGCGCTAAGAGAGTGAAAAGAAGGACTAAGAAGAATGTGCATCGTGCTCTGTTTGATAGTTGCAGTTACTCCCATTCCTCAGGAATCTGTACTCGGTCCCCTCCTATTCAAAAACGGAGTTCCTCAGGGATCTGTACTCAGTCCCCTCCTATTTATTTTGTTTTTGAACGACTTATTTATGACTTTAACGACTTTATTTGCGGACGATGTTCAGTTATTGTTTGTAGGTAACCGTCGCTCTTTAAACGTTCTTCAATCGAAGATTGATTTGGCCTTGCCTTGCTTGGCTCTATGGATGTCTGCGAATCGTCTGTATGTGAATGCGGCAAAGACTAAGGCTCTCTTCTTCGGAACGAATGATAGTCCAAGCGTGAGGCTTGTATATAATGGGGATGAAAAAAGGGTTTGTCCATAACATTCAGTGCTTGTGCATACTTTGGATGATAAATTGCCATTCGATTTGCACATTGTTAATGTTGTCGTCAAGATAACTCTTGGCTTGCGCCAGCTTTATAGCACAGACTTGGTATTACCTCGATATATTAAGGAACGACTGGTTTATGCTCTTATAATGCCACATCTCCTGAACTGCCTTGAGGTATATTCTGGCAATACTGCAAGTAACATGTTGAAGGTTAAACTTACTTTAAATAGAGTAGTACGCTATATTTTTTCCTGCAGGTTATTCGATTATATTTCCCCGTTTGTTAAAAGTTTTCTTGGTTGTTCCTTCCATGATTTTGTTAAATGTAGAAATCAGATTATGTTCTTCAAAATCGTTAAGTCCCGTGATCCAATATTTCTGGTAAATATGTTCTCATTTTCTCGCTCTACTCGAGTTAATCAAATACACATACCAAGAGTTCTACCCCCTATGGATGGAATGTTTTCTATAAGAGTAGCACGTCAATTTAATTTACTTCCTAACTCCTTGCGTGTTTTCAATAAT
The DNA here is from genome assembly GCF_963082655.1 of Stomoxys calcitrans. Taxonomy (NCBI): domain Eukaryota; kingdom Metazoa; phylum Arthropoda; class Insecta; order Diptera; family Muscidae; genus Stomoxys; species Stomoxys calcitrans. Next base: position 63,900,674 of record NC_081556.1, on the reverse strand, counting down.
GCTAATGATAAATATCAGAAAAACTGCTTCGACACTTTGATGAGATACAATAGGATGATTTCTCTTTTAATTTTTTTTTCTTTTTTTCAGGTTTTCCTTTCGCTTTTACTTTTTGGTTCTGATTATCGCGTTCAAAAAAAAAAATAATAATAATAAAATTAAATAACCTCTTGTTGAATATTAACAAGTAAAAGCGTGCTAAGTTCGGCCGGGCCGAATCTTATATACCCTCCACCATGGATCGCATATATCGAGTTCTTTTCCCGGCATCTCTTCTTAGGCAAAAAAAGGATATAAGAAAAGATTTGCTCTGCTATTAGAGCGATATCAAGATATGGTCCGGTTTGGACCACAATAAATTATTAGTTGGAGACCTGTGTAAAATGTCAGCCAATTCGAATAAGAATTGCGCCCTTTGTGGGCTCAAGAAGTTAAATAGAGAGATCGATTTATATGGGAGCTATATCAGGCTATAAACCGATTCAGACCATAAAAAACACGTATGTTAAAGGTCATGAGAGAATCCGTCGTACAAAATTTCAGGCAAATCGGATAATAATTGCGACCTCTAGAGGCTCAAGAAGTCAAGATCCCAGATCGGTTTATATGGCAGCTATATCAGGTTATGAACCGATTTGAACCATATTTGGCACAGTTGTTGGATATCATAACAAAATACTACGTGCCAAAATTCATTTAAATTGGATAAGAATTGCGCCCTCTAGAGGCTCAAGAAGTCAAGACCCAAGATCGGTTTATATGACAGCTATATCAGGTTATGGACCGATTTGAACCATACTTAGCACAGTTGTTGGTTGTCATAACAAAACACGTCGTGCAAAATTTCATCCCAATCGGATAAGAATTGCGCACTCTAGAGGCTCAAGAAGTCAAGACCCAAGATCGGTTTATATGGCAGCTATATCAGGTTATGGACCGATTTGAACCATACTTAGCACAGTTGTTGGATGTCATAACAAAACACGTCGTGCAAAATTTCATCCCAATCGGATAAGAATTGCGCACTCTAGAGGCTCACGAAGTCAAGACCCAAGATCGGTTTATATGGCAGCTATATCAAAACATGGACCGATATGGCCCATTTACAATACCAACCGACCTACACTAATAAGAAGTATTTGTGCAAAATTTCAAGCGCCTAGCTTTACTCCTTCGGAAGTTAGCGTGCTTTCGACAGACAGACGGACGGACGGACGGACAGACGGACGGACATGGCTAGATCGACATAAAATGTCACGACGATCAAGAATATATATACTTTATGGGGTCTCAGACGAATATTTCGAGTAGTTACAAACAGAATGACGAAATTAGTATACCCCCCATCTTATGGTGGAGGGTATAAAAATTTACACTATCGTTGTCGAAAATTAGAAGATTTTATAGAAATTTACACACTGTAAATTATCGTATAGCTTAGCTTAAATTACCTATTTTTATATTTCATATAATTAATTTAAGAAGTTTTATGTTTGAGAGTAGTGCTTATTGTAATTTTATTGAATGGACTTTAAAATTACAAATTTCAGAAAATAAAAAAAACGTCGTTGCTGGCAACCTTCAATCTGTCAGCATGTTTTCCGATAAGACAGTGACCTGTCATGACGTACACAATGACAGAGACGTCTGTTCTAGCCAATGACAGCAAAGTAGTAGACCTCTTCAAGTTTAGATTAGGCCACATAGTTTTGAAATGCTCACAGGCCCTTCTTTGTGACCATCTATCATTCGTTGCCCTTCGGGCCTGGTCCTGAAAACTTCCAGTATCCCTGGAATTTGTAAGGTAGTGCCTAGCCTCGCAAACTCGTCTGCTTTAGAATTCCCTGGGTTATCTCTCTGGCCCGACACCCAAAACAGGTGAATTTTGAACTGTTCAGCCATCTAGTTGAGAGATCTGCGACAGTCAAGACCGGTTTTTGTGTTCAGAAACACATTCTCCAGGGATTTAATGGCTGCCTGGCTGTCTGAGAAGACATTTATGCCAATCTTCGTAATGACATTATATCTTAGCCATTCCACCACTTCCTTAATTGGAAGGATCTGTTTGATACACACTGCAGTGGTCGGGTAACCTCTTCGATATGACCAGTTCTAGATATTTAGAGTACACCCCAGCCACCTGGTCGTTTAGTCTGGAACCATCCGTATAGAAGTCTATGTAACTTCAGTTACCAGGGATATCGTAGTTCCAATCGGTTCTATCAGGAATAGTGGTCCATTAATTGTTATCAAAAAGCGGCTGAGGTAGGGTGTAATCCACACTGCCTGGAACATCGGATATTGTATCAAGGATAACACAGTGTCCGTAGCCTCCACATGACCAATGAGAAAGCCCTCTTAACCTCACGGCAGTGATCCCAGCAATTTGGATAGCCACAATGTCAAGAGGCATAAGATATAACATTAAATTCAGTGCATCAGATGGTGTCGTCCTCAGTGCGGCTGTGATGCACAACAACAAGCCATCCTTTGGATCAGGTTAAGTATTGAGCAGTAGGTGGATTTTTCAAGCGCCGTCCACCAGACCACAACACCATATAGCATCAATCCCATGGCAGCCGGTTGTCCGCACCGGATTGACACGATGGAACCCTCATCAGCAAGGGCTACCGCCTTAGTGTTCGTGTTCGTCTTTCTTAGTCATGGAAGAGGCACATCCCGGAGAGCCTTCTCCGCACGCTTCTGGTCCGTGCCGAGATTGAAAAGAACCCCGGACTCTGGTTCTGATCGGTTTGCCAGAACCGCCTCTATCATCGGTCGGTGTCGGTGAGGTGTAACCGATGCATGGAGTGGGTACATTTCCGATCTTGCTCTGGCCTCACTTCACTACGGGAGTATAGTCATACTGGTTGTGTCGCAAGGTGCTGTGCGAACATAGCCAGCAGTAGGTCGCAAGTGTCGCCGCCATCTGCGTCCTCGTCATCGGACTATGTGACCCCCACGACCTCTCCTGTACGACAATATACGCAACAGCAGCATCCCAGCCCCAATATTGCCCGGCCAGTGCCTGTGTCTCAATTAATGGCCAAGATTACAACCCCGACATAAGTGGGTTACTATCTGGCCATAATCGTCTGGTTCTAGGGGACTTTATGCGCATCACACTTCATAGCATTCTCCCCTAGATAACGACCAGCGTGGCATTGCTTTGGCAGAGCAGATTGAAACTCCACGATTTGCACGGCGAATGAGGATGCCCGCACTAGGATTACGAGGAGGTGCAGCAGCTCGCCAGACATCTCCATTGCATCCCCTGATCTCCTGAGTGACGTATCCTGGCTAGCCGTCATCTCTTTGCGGTCAGACCACCTCCCCATAATTCTCACCATCGACAGACCACCCGACTTTATATCCTCTGAGCGCCGGAAATTTATCAATCATAAGAAGGCCGATTGGGCTGGTTTCAGAGAGTATGCCAATCACCGCTTCAGTGAACTGCCACCACCCGCGGATGTGCTAGTGGCCGAGAGGAAATTCCGAGACATCATTAACGCAGCAGCCTCTCCCTTTATACCAGCCGGTCGAATGCCCCAAGTGGGGCCCAGTTTCCCGGCGCAAGCAGTGGTACTCGCAGACTAGCGTGATGGGATTTGTGGTATGGACCCCACTAACACCAGAATCAGCGAGCTGAATCTGGAAATAAACAGGGTAATCAACGAACATAAGCGGAATTTGTGGCTGGCACTTGGAGCAATGTAACTTAGGCACCGGTGTAGGCAAACTGTGGTTTGCTGTTAAGTTACTCTCGAACCCCGGTAGACGGCATGACAGGACCTCAGTCACTTTTGGCGAAATAACCGTGACTGATCCGAGGAGATGCACCGTGGGCGAAGTTACGAATGTCATCCGTGGCGCCAAGTCATCTAGGGCATTGGGCCCCGACGAAATCTCTACATTGATGTTAAAGAATCTGGATTCACATGGAGTTGAGTACCTTACTACTGTCCTCAATCTGTCTTTGAACACTCTTATAGTTCCCGATGTCTGGAAAATGGGCAGAGTGATCCCGCTACTGAAGCCTGGAAGGGACCCGAGTTTGGGGGAGTCGTACAGACCGATCTCCCATCTCTCAAAGACGCATGAGGCATTACTCCTCCCGAGCCTCGTAGGAGAATATCCATTCGCCGAGCATCAACATGGATTTCGAAGATTGCATAGCACTACAACAGCTTTGCATGCCATCACCACACACATTTGCCGTGGCTTTAATCGAACCCAGGCCATGTGATAGGACGGTCCTCGTGGCACTGGACCTATCGAAGACATTCGACACGGTCAGCCATGCCAAGTTATTTGAGGACATCGCCAACACGTCCCTCCAGCCAGGCGTGAAACGATGGGTCTTGAATTATCTGTGTGGTCGCCAGTCATTTGTGGAATTTAGGGATAAGAAGTCGAAGCACCATATAGTGAAGCAGGGAGTTCCCCAAGGTGGGGTGATATCTCCGGCACTGTTCAACCTCTACCTATCCTCCATTCCACCCCCTCCAGACGGCATAGAGTTCGTATCATATGCGGACGATTGTACGATCATGGCATCAGGCCCCCACCCATTGTTGGGGCCTGCGATAGGTTGAACGTCTACCTCAACGAACTTGCTTCATATTTCGCTGCAAGAAATCTGAAGATATCTGCTACCAAATCTTCAGCCACATTTTTCACTACATATACGCGTGAGGTGAATACTGAGCTGACTGTGATGGTCGATGGAGAAATGATTCCGACCATCAAGTGTCCCAAAATACTTGGCGTCACATTTGACAGCTCTTACACATTCTCCCCACATGCCACAGCAATTTGTGATAAAGTCAAAAGTAGAAACAAGGTCCTCAAGTCACTTGCTGGCAGCACTTGGGGTGCAGACAAAGAAACCTTGTTGACCACGTACAAATCAATTGGCCGGTCTGTGATAAGTTATGCAGCGCCAGTGTGGTCTCGTCAACTTTGTGATACGCAGTGGAATAATATTCAGATCTGTCAGAATGCCGCCCTCCAAACTGCGACGGGCTGTCTCCTCAGTTCTCATGTGGACCACCCCCATCAGGAGACAAAGATCCTACCAGTGCGAAGACATAACTACATGCTGTCTAAGCTATACCTTTTGGGCTGTTATCGCAGCGACCATCCAAATCATCATCTTGTGGATAGATATCTAGATCTAGAGCGTGGGGTTCAGCGCTACAAGAGAGAACCTCTAGATCAAGCGGCATGTCAAGCAGGTCTAGACAACATTCAAGCACACATGGTAGCAGATGCGGTAAATGGCTATTGAGTGAATGTAGTCCTTGGAGAACAACCGCCTCCCATTGCACCTGAAGAAATTGACCTCCCCCGGCGAATCAGAGTAGTTCTGGCTCAATTACGTTCCGGCAGATGCAGCCACCTCAACTCCTACAGAGCAAGGATTGATGCCGACGTGCAAGATGTATGTCCCGATTGTAACTAGGGACCGCACGAAACACGTCACCTGTTTAACTGCCCGACCTGACCCAGATCCCTGTGAACGTACCCCATCTTAGTCGCAGTGTTCCTAGGTCTTGACACTCAACGGAATCAAGCAGACGAACACAATAAACTGCTACAACAACAACAACCATATAGCATAATAGGTCTGACAACTGCAGTATATACCCAATGCATGACACGCAGCCTAAATCCCCAACTTTTGCCAATATCTCTCTTGCAGGTGTATAGGGCAAGAGTGGCCTTTCTTGCCCTTTCCAAAATGTTGGATTAGAAGTTCAATTTCCTGTACAGCAAAACACCCAGGTATTTTTCGTTTTCTGTAAATGGAACATCCTCTTCACCCAAGGAGACAGGTTCCTCTGTAGGCAACTAGTATCTCCTGCTGAAAAGAACTACTTCTGTCTTGCACGGATTTATACCCAGTCCACTTTTGGTAGCCCACTTTGCTGTTGAACGTGAAGCTTCCTGAAGTATATCTCTTAGAGTGCTGGGAAACTTTCCCCTTTGCCACGTCATCAGCATACGCGACCACTTTTACGCCTTTTTCTTCCAGAGAAAATAATATATTGTTAATGGCTATATTCCAAAGTAGAAGACACAGTACACCTCCTTGAGGAGTGCCTCTGCTGACCCATCTTTTTAGATGGATCCCAAGACTGCCGTAATGAATCTTTTAGTAAGTAAGTTATAAATAAACTTTCTTACGGTAGAGTTGATGCCTATAAACTCCAACTCCTTCATGATTAACGTCGGTTTTACATTATTGAAAGCACCTTCAAATGCAAATGCAAATTTTGCCCACGAACATTCCACTAAGGAACAGGGGCAAACTTCTCACATGTCAATGAGTGCAGTCCGATTAAAGTTTAAGCTCAATGATAAGGGGCCTCCTTTTTATAGTCGAGTGCGAACGGCGTGCCACAGTGCGACACCTCTTTGGAGAGAAGTTTTATATGGCATAGTACCTCACAAATGTTGCCAGCATTAGGAAAATACCATCGCTGAAATTTTTTTCTGATGGTCTCCCTAGGATTCGAACCCAGGCGTTCAGTATCATAGGCGGAAATGCTAACCTCTGCGCTACGGAGGCCTCCAAAAGAACCTTCAATGTCAAGAAATGCTACCGTTGTATATTCCTTGACAGCGAGAGAACCCTATCTGTAGCCGACTAGGTCGTGAAGAGTTGTTACAGTGGATTTGCCTCTACTATATGCATGCTGCTGCCGCGACAGGCGATATCCAGGGATCTTTGTCCTAAGATATGTTTCTATCAACCTCTCAAAGGTCTTCAGCATAAAGGATGACAGACTAATAAGACGAAAATCTTTCGCCTTCGTGTGGTAGGATTTCCTGCTTTTGGAATAAAAATGACCTTCGTGTCCCTCCATCCCACAGGTATATATGACATTCTGATACAAGCAGAGTATATCTCCCTAAGCCAGGAAACCAGACTATCAGATACAGCTTGTAATGCAACCTGTGATACATCATCAGGGCCTGGCGACTTAAAGGAGTCGAAACTTTCGACTCAGACACAATTTCCCTAATGGCCTCCGACGAATGCATACCAGTGACAACCTCTTCTGGCGCCACGTTGTCCGTTGGAGAATTTCCCGGGAAATGTGTATCAACGAGTAGTTCTAGTGTTTCCTCACTAGACATTGTCCATACATTCTCTGACTTCTGGATATACCCCACCGTAATAGGTCTCGAGGACAGAATCTTCCTTAGCCTAGAGGCCTCATCCTCCACGCTGCAGAATTCTACCCAGTATTTGTTCTGAGCCTTTCTAAGCTCGCCCTTATTATTTCTTAGCTCAGCCTTATAAATGTCCCAATCGTGTGGTGCTCTTGTGGCTTTTGCTCTGTTGAAGAGTTTTCTGCAGTCCTTTCTTAGACCAACCAGCTCTGGGGTCCACAATGGCGGTCGCTGTTTGCCCCTTGGCTTGGCACTAGGTCATGCTGTCACAACCGAATCATTCAGAGCCTTCGTGATCCGCTTGATCACTATGTCTATATCCCCCGTAGTTTCCACAACATAATCGTTAGTGCAAACGATTTTTTTTAACTAAACGTTCAATATAAAATGCTGTGTTTTTGTAAGACGTTAGATCATTGTAACTCTTGTCTAACCTGATGCCAAATGAAGGGAGGCGAAATATTGTTGAAATAAATAAATAAAAAACAAACAACGTTGACCTAGAGCTTAATTATTCATCAAAAAGATACCAATCAAAATTCGAATAAAACTAATTAATAATAATTTAATCTAAACGATGTTCGTTATAAGTTACAGAAGAGCGGTACTGTTCTTATTTTACGGAAGTTTGCGATTACAAATCGCGACAAATTCGTGCAATAAATAAGGTTGAATCTGCGATTTTTTCGTGCGATTTTCATTTTATTTACATTAAATATCCTTGGCAACACTTAGATACAATGGTTTGCCTAACTTCAGGCGATTCCACGTTGATAGACAATATGATGACCCTAGGTTTCCGCCAACGATACGAACACAACGTATTTCTCTTCGAGTGTTAACACCCTTTTGAATTTATTTTTGATCAATAACCCCTCGAATATTGTATTATACGACCAAGTCTAGGCACCATGCTTCTCCAAACATGACTTTGTGACTTTTTCGTGACTAGAGGAATTTGAAAATATCAAATTTCGCCCATGAACATTCCACTAAGGAACAGGGGCAAACTTCTCACATATCAATGAGTGCAGTCGGATTCAAGTTTTAAGCTCAATGATAAGGGGCCTCCTTTTTATAGCCGAGTCCGAACGGCATGCAGCAGTGCGACACCTCTTTGGAGAGATGTTTTAAATGGCATAGTACCTCACAACCACCGCTGAAAATTTTTCCGATGGTCTCGCCAGTATTGGAACCCAGGCGTTCAGCGTCATAGGCGGACATGCTAACCTCTGCGCTACGGTGGCCTCCGTAGAGGAATTTAGACTACAGTATTTTGGAGGAGAAATACCATGAAGTTGATTGGGACGAAGTGTATGGTCGAACTTCTGTAGATCAGCAGCTTGAATTTCTTCAGGAGAACATCCTAATATTATACAATGCCAAAGTTCCTATAAATAGCAAGCATCATACTTCATCTAATAAGCCATGGTTTAATTCCACCACTAAAAGCTTATCGAGACAGAGCATATTCGAGGAGGAAGAGGTACAAAATCACAGAACTTTACGAGGAATTTCGTTCTGCACGCAGAAGCGTCATCAATACCGCTAAGACTGAATATTATTATTCGCGTTTTAGTTCTGCACTAGACTCGAAGAAGAGATGGAAAGTGATTCACGATATAGGTGTTGGAAGTTCAAAGATATCTGATAATTATAATTGCGACGTTAACGATCTTAACGAGGACTTCTTTGTCAACTAGGTGAGGGAATTTTCGAGTTCAGATGCGTTGCCTAACTCACTAAAACCTCATGATGAGGTTTTGACGAGTTTTGCACAGGTTAAATCGAATGCCATCGGGTCTGACGGTATTGACCTTAGGTTCATACGGATACTTCTCCCTCGCCTACTGCCTTTTCTTACCCATATTTTTAACAATATCTTGACTTCTTGTATATTTCCTACTTCTTGGAAACATGATAAATTATTCCCGCTCCTAAATCTAATACGGAATTCCGACCGATAGCGATTTTACATACCTTTCGAAGGTTTTCGAAAAGATAATACACAGCCAGATTGAGGAATATCTCGTTCGTGCATCATTATTGACGGCTATGTAGTTGGGCTTTCGCGCTGTTCATAGTTGTTATAGCACCCTAATAGAAGTTTCCGAGTCAATTCGGAATGAAATCGATGACAACAAGGTTTGTTTTCTTAGCCTACTCGACTTCCAAAGCTTTCGATACCGGAATTTGTTTGAAACTTCACCTGTTTTTCAATTTTACTGACACATCGACCAGGCTAAGAGCGTTATTTGTCTAATCATTCCCAATCGTTTTATTCTGGAGTCGTGAGAGCTGTTTGCCAAATGGTTTAGCCACCGGAAATTAAATGTGGCATTTAATGGTACTACTCAATTTTCAAATTCTCTTTATGGAACGAGGTTCTACTCGCTATTGAATATGACATGCCTTGTATTTGTGCACAAAATTATTTATAAACAGGAACCTGAATATTTTTTTGCTCGACTCAAATTTACTAGATCTAGAAGGGGAAGAAATATACACTTGAGACGGAAAAGCCTTGTCGGAATGACAATTCTTCGTCGGTACAATACGTCTTTGGAATGCTCCTCCTTACAAATTACAAGGTATAAGCAACGTAGTTACATTCAAAAATAAACTTATAAACTTCTTTCAGAACATGGATAATGTCTGTCAAATTTAATCAAATAACCTTTCTACATAATTATTTTTTTTTTTTTTTTCAATTGTATCAAGCTTTACATTTTTACTTAATTTTAATTTATTTAATTTTGTTACATTTCTAGCTGAACCGGGCTCACTCTGCTGCGCCTTCTTTTACTTTATATGAAACAAAATTATCCTTTGAATATTTATTTTCGACAATTAAAGAGCTTTTAGTGAAATACCATGCTACGAAAATAGTATATGCATATCGCTTGACTTAGAGTATAACAAAATAAGTGACTTTATCTGAATCCCATATGATCTTTATTAGACTACAAATTCGCTCGGAGGGTTTAATACCAATTAAGTTTGGATGTTTCGGGGGTAAGGTGGTCCCCCAGACAGTTGGCCCTGAAAAAAAATATCAGCATCGTGCCCTTCTCTCAAATACCATTTATTTGAATATCATATTGCCACTGGTTTAAGGAGAGTTTATAGGATGTGGCGTTCCCCAAATTATCAAATTCGTTTTCTTATCTCAAATACCTTTTATTTGAGCCACATATTGGCAAGTTGGTCCCGAAAGTGGATACCAATTTCGTGCTCTACTCCCCAATACCTTTAATTTGAGCCCCGCATTGTCGGTAAATATGCCCGATTTAGGGGTCTTTTGAGGAGTGCGGTGGTCCCCCAAACACTTAGCCCACTCACCATCATGTTCTATTCTCATATTTTTATTTATCATTTATTTGAACACATATTGCCATTGGCCTCGAAATTGGATATCAAATTCGTTTTCTAATCTCAAATACCTTTCATTTAAACACCTTATTGAAAAAGACAGCAAATATGTCCCGTTTGGGGTATGGGCCTTAAAAACTATCAATATCGAGCTCCACTGTCTTAAAGACCCAAATTGTCTTGGTGAGCAAATACGTCCATTTTTGGGGTTGTTATGGTGGTGGGACCTCCCCTAGACAGTGACTTGACCTTGAAAAAATATATAAGATTCGTGTTCTACTCTAAAATACCTCTTATTTGAGCCCCATATTGCAATGGTCAGCAAATACTTTCTATATGGGTGGTATTATGGGGTAAATTGGCCTCATAGACACTTATTCCCGAATATTGATATCAGATTCGTGCTTTAATCCCAAAGACCTTTCATTTGAGCCCCGTATTGCTATGGTCGTCAATTTGTCCTCTTTGGGGGAGGTTTTGGGGAGGGACGGCATTTGCATACCAAATTTTTGTTTTAAATGTCTCCTAAATCGCACCACCCATTTTCGAGAACAGGCTATTCTGAAAATTATAGTAAGGGGGAGAGTTCGTCCGCTCTTCAGATATCAAAAAATGTAGTACATTATTTTCACCACGGGATTATTATGCACCATCTGTGAAAATTTCAAGAAAATCGCTTCTGCCGTTTTTAAGTCTATTAGGAACAAACAAACACAAATTGATTTTGATATATAAGAATTATCTTGTTGTGTAGGATTAAACAAATAATCTTACATATACAAATCAATTTATGCTTGTTTGTTTGTGACTCAAATGAAAGGTATTTGCGAGTAGACCACGTATCTGATATCAACATTAGGTACCAACTGTCTTGGGAACGTCCCACCACCATAACAACCCCAAAATAGGACGTATTTGCTCACCAAGACAATTTTTGTCTTAAAGAGAGTGGAACTAAGTATTTATAGTTTTAGGGCCAATACCCCAAACCGTACATATTGCAATAAGGAGTTTAAATGAGATTAGAAAACGAATTTGATATCCAATTTTGAGGTCAATGGCAATATGGGGTTCAAAAAAATGATATATAGGTTTTTTCAGAATTGAGCATGTTGCTGATATATTTTCATGGCTAAGTGTTTGGGGGACCACCCCATTCCTCAAAACACCCCTAAATCGGGCATATTTACCGACCATGTCAATGTAGAGCTTAAATAAAAGGTATTGGGGGGTGAGCAAGAATTGATACCCACTTTTCGGGACCAAAATACCCCACAAACAGCAATTTTTTACTGACCATCGCAATATGGGGCTCAAATAAAGAGAGTAGAATAAGAATTTGATATGCAAAAGTAGGACTATGTATCTAGGGCATCACCCCTTCCCCAAAACACCCCCCAAAGGGTAAACATTTTTCGGCAATATGTGGCTCAAATCAAAGGTATTTGAGATTAAAAAACGAATTTGATAACCTATTTTGGGGCCATGTGTTTGGGGACCCCTCATCGTTTAAACTCCCCTAAACCAATGGCAATATGGGGTTTAAATAAATGGTATTTGAAAGAAGAGCACGATGCTGCTATTTTTCAGGGCCGATGGGACCACCTCATCCCCGAAAACACCCATAAATCAAATATCATGAGAATATCGGGCTGAAATAAAGTATTTTAAGAATAGAGTACACCTTACATCCAAAATTAAATTCTTAGACCAATAAAGATTATATGGGATTCATATAAAGGCACTTATATTGTTAAACTGTTAATTGAGCGATATTCTATTTTCGTAGCATGGTATTTCACTAAAAACTCTTTAATTGTCGAAAATAAATATTCCAAGGAAAATTTTGTTCCATATAAAGTAAAAAAAGGCGCAGTGGAGCGGGCCCGGGTCAGCAGTTAAATAAATAAATTAAAAAGATCAACATATTTGTTGCAAATACTTTTAGTATGCTTGAAACAAAAGTTTAATGCCAATATTCAAAAAACTTATTGTAGCGTTAAAGTAGGCTTATTTGACAGATTTCCTGGATATTATTGTCAAATAAGCCCACTATAAAGCTGTTTTAAGTTTTGTGAATACCGGTGTAAAATTGTAATATTATTACACTACTTAACAACACATATATGTTCTTATTGTGTTTTTCATTGTATGATGACGAAATGCAAAGCGAAACACCTTTTTTCACACATCCGTTTGTTACGGCATTGCATTGTATGTTACAATTTTGAATTTTAATTTTCATAAATAAGCGCATTTATTCTCAATTCCCAGAGGCAAGTCTGTCCGATTTGAAACCGAAAATTTTTAACGATTTCCGATATAGATTAAAATTGAATTCGCAGAAACCTTGTGAGTGCGGTTTTCAGAACAGGCCTGTGATATTTCAATTTTGAATGAACCCAGACTTTTAAGGTCCACAGCTCTTGGAATAAACGTCTTAAATGGCTGAATGCATCACAGGCGTTCTAATAACACAACCAAATCGACAGTTGTCCAGTCCAAGCGAAAACATTAGATAGCGACGCCCGATTTTTTTACGTCAATTTGTACACTCGTGATTTTTTGGATTTGTTTTTTATTATTCCCAAAACAATCCTAAAACGTTAAGATTGGATTTTTTTGTTAAAATTACACATATTTGTACATTTTCCGAAAATCGATGTTAGTGCTTTTTTACGCTTACAATTTTGATTTTGTTGGCATCACTGACCATCTTAAATAATCGACTAATTTGAGCACTGCTAGCAAATTTTTTTTATCACGTATGTATATACAGCAAGATACCAAAGAAAGTGCCGGCCACCACCGAGCACAAATATGCCATGTTAGTATCAACTAAAATAATTAGTTATTATAAGCCCTAGACAAAGTTTTGTTAATTTCATTTCTATAGCACTGGAATACTGAAATTGATGTTCAAAACAATATACAAAAAAAAAAAAAAAGTTGAAAGAGTAGAAACAAACCCTATCGTATTTTAATATATTACGCTGCTCAAAAGAATTAATAGACCTTCGTTTGAGTCATGCGTAATATAGATGTAAACGTGTTTTTATCATTAAAATTTTTGTGCTTAAATTAATCATTATTTATATATTTACCAGATTCTAGTCGAAATTTCTTTGAGGGTGACATGGAATCATTAGCACTATCATCGGACCGAGGGGAACGTGTTCTTTCACTAGTTGCCTAAAACGATATAAAATTATGAACACAACCAAGAACCATAAAAACAATTACCATTTCAACACAATGATTTCCAGTATCCAGCAAAAGTTTAAGTTTATTACCGAACTCGAAATTAAATTTTTGACATGTGCTAGTAACAAAATTGCAAGACGCCAAAACTAGGGATCTAAAAGTCGACTATCGACTAATCGATTTATCGACTTTTGTGTAAAAAGTCGAAGTCGACTATTCTGGCTAAAAAGTCGAATTATCGACTTTGAAGTAAAAACAAAAATCGAAAAGTCAAGATTCGACTACCGTGAAGTTAAAGTACGTTTACATTGGTCACTTTTTTTTTTGCTGACAATTTTTGTAGGATGGCTGAAAATAGATAAGGTACCAAATAGGCTACTGTTTTCAAAAATTATGTATGGTGGTGGTGCGTGAAGGTACCAAAGGCTGCCGCCTCAGTCTACGGGTTCGTCATGGGAGAAGCACATCTCAGAATCCCCTTTCCGCGAACTTCTGGACCGTACCGGGATTCAAAACAACCCCCGACCCTGTTTCTGTTCGGTTTACCAGAACCGCCTCCATCATCGGTCGGTTGTTGTTGTTGTTGTAGCAGTTTATTGTGTACTATCTTTCGTCTGCTTGATTCTGTTGAGTGTCAAGACCCAGGAACTCCGCGACTAAGATGGGGTGCGTCCACAGGGATCTGGGTCTGAGTCGAGTGGGTCTGGCCGGGCAGTTAAACAGGTGACGTGTATCGTGCGGTCCCTGGTTACAGTCGGGACATACATCTTGCACGTCGGCATCAATCCTAGCTCTGTGGGAATTGAGGCGGCTGCATCTGCCGGAACGTAATTGAGCCAGAATCACTCTGGTTTGCCGGGGGAGGTCGATTTCTTCGGGTGCAATGGGTGGCGGTCGTTCTCCAAGGACTACATTCACTCGGTAGCCAGTTAACGCGTCTGCTACCGTGTCTGCATGAATGTTGTTCAGACCCGCTTGATATGCCTCTTGATCTAGAGGTTCTCTCTTGTAGCGCTGGACCTCACGCTCTAGATCATGTAGATCTACCTTAAGGCTTCTGGGCGGTGGGTATCTATCCACAAGATGATGATTTGGATGATTTCTGCGATAACAGCCCAAAAGGTATTGCTTAGACAGCATGTAGTTATGTCTTCGCACTGGTAGGATCTTTGTCTCCTGGTGGAGGTGGTCCACATGAGAACTAAGGAGGCAGCCCGTCGCAGTTCGGAGGGCGGCATTCTGACAGATCTGAATATTATTCCACTGCGTGTCACAAAGCTGACGTGACCACACTGGCGCTGCATAACTTACCACAGACCGGCCAATTGCTTTGTACGTGGTCAACAAGGTTTCTTTGTCTGCACCCCAAGTGCTGCCAGCGAGTGACTTGAGGACCTTGTTTCTACTTTTGACTTTTTGCAGATTGCTGTGGCATGTGGGGAGAAAGTGTAGGAGCTGTCAAATGTGACGCCAAGTAT
This sequence comes from Stomoxys calcitrans, assembly GCF_963082655.1. Taxonomy (NCBI): domain Eukaryota; kingdom Metazoa; phylum Arthropoda; class Insecta; order Diptera; family Muscidae; genus Stomoxys; species Stomoxys calcitrans. Next base: position 63,885,435 of record NC_081556.1, on the reverse strand, counting down.
TTTGGAACACTTGATGGTCGGAATCAGTTCTCCATCGACCATCACAGTCAGCTCAGAATTCACTTCACGCGTATTTGTAGTGTGGCTGAAGATTTAGTGGCGGATATCTTCAGATTTCTTGCAGCGAAATATGAGGCAAGCTCGTTGAGGTAGACGTTCAACCTATCGCAGATGTCATCAATGGGTGGGGGGCCTGATGCCAAGATCGTACAGTCGTCCGCATATGATACGATCTCTATGCCGTCTGGAGGAGGTGGGATGGAGGATAGGTAGAGGTTAAACAGAGCCGGAGATATCACCCCGCCTTGGGGAACTCCCTGTTTCACTCTACGGTGTTTTGACTTCTTATCCCTAAATTCCACAAATGACTGGCGGCCACACAGATAATTCGCGACCCAACGTTTAAGGCCTGGCTGGAGGGACGTGTTGGCGATGTCCTCAAATAATTTGGCATGGCTGACCGTGTCGAATGCCTTCGATAGGTCCAATGCCACGAGGACCGTCCTATCGCATGGCCTGGGTTGATTGAAGCCACGGCAAATGTGTGTGGTGATGGCATGCAAAGCTGTTGTTGTGCTGTGCAGTCTCCGAAATCCGTGTTGATGCTCGGCGAATGGAAATTCTCCTACGAGGCTCGGGAGGAGTAATGCCTCAAGCGTCTTAGCCACTGGTGAGAGAAGGGAGATCGGTCTGTACGACTCCCCCAAACTCGGGTCTTTACCAGGCTTCAGTAGCGGGATCACTCTGCCCATTTTCCAGACATCGGGAACTATAAGAGTGTTCAATGACAGGTTAAGGACAGTGGTAAGGTACTCAACTCCAGGTAAATCCAGATTCTTCAGCATCAATGTAGAGATTCCGTCGGGGCCCAACGCCTTGGAAGATTTGGCGCCACGGATGACATTCGTAACTTCGCCCACGGTAAATTGTGATGGCTGTTCATCGGCTCGGAGACCACGAATACGGCGAATGGCTCTCCTCCTTGCTCTGTCTCTCTCGGGATGCACGATAAATTGACGGTTGAACAACCTGGCGCATCTCTTCGGATCAGTCACGGTTAACTCGCCAAAAGTGACTGAGGTCCTGTCGTCCCGTCTACCGGGGTTCGAGAGAGACTTAACATTGGCCCACAATTTGCCTGCACCGGTGCCTAAGTTACATTGCTCCAAGTGTTCCAGCCACAAATTCCGCTTATGTTCGTTGACTACCCTGCTTATTTCCAGATTCAGCTCGCTGATTCTGGGGTTAGCGGGGTCCATAGCACGAATCCCATCACGCTCGTCTGCGAGTACCACTGCTTGCGCCGGGAAATTGGGTCGCACTTGCGGTATTCGACCGGCTGGTATAAAGCGAGCGGCTGCTGCGTTGATGATGTCTCGGAATTTCCTCTCGGCCACAAGTACATCAGAGGGGGGTGGCAGTTCATTGAAGCGGCGATTGGTATACTCTCTGAAGCCAGTCCAATTGGCCTTCTTGTAGTTGATGAACGTTCGGCGCTCAGAGGTTATGAAGTCGGGTGGTCGGTCGATGGTGAGGATTATGGGGAGGTGGTCTGACCCCAAAGAGATGACGGCTTGCCAGGATACGTCACTCAGGAGATCAGGGGACGCGATTGAGATGTCTGGCGAGCTGCTGCACCTCCTCGTAATCCTAGTGGGGGCATCCTCATTCACCGTGCAAAACGTGGAGCTATGTATGTAGGTCGCTTGGTATTCTTAATGGGCCAAATCGGGGCATACTTTGATATAGCTGCTGACTTTTGACTTCCAACGACTCTGTCAAGTATGGTCCAAATCGGTTCATAACCTGATGTAGCTCTCATGTAAACCGATCTGGGATCTGAATTTCTTGAGCCGGTAGAGAGCGCAATTATTATCCGATTAGGTTGAAATTTTGCATGAAATGTTTTGGTTTGACCATCAACACTATGCTCAAAATTTCAGTCAAATCGGACAAAAATTGTGGCTTCCATGGGCTCAAGATGTCAAATCGGCAGATCGGTTTATGTGGGAGCTATATCAAAATCCGAAGCGATTGCAATCCTCAACGAACTGCATCAATATAAAGTATCTGTGCAAAATAACAAGCGTCTAGCTCCACGCGTTCGACCGCAGACGGACGGACGGACATGGCTAGTTCGAATCAGAATTCCTATAAGATCAAGAATATACCTAGTTTATGGTGTCCTAGATCAATATTTCGAGGTGTTACAAACGGAATGACTAGATTAGTATACCCCCATCCTATGGTGGTGGGTATAAAAAGTTGATATCGTTAGATGCAATTATGCCTAGCATCATAAATAATTTCTTCTTCTTTTCTTCTTTATTTGTGACATTTTCGATTAAATGCCATATTTAAATATAACAAGTAAAAGCGTGCTAAGTTCGGCCGGGCCGAATCTTATATACCCTCCACCGTGGATCGCATGTGTTGAGTTCTTTTCCCGGCATCTCTTCTTAGGCAAAAAAAGGATATAAGAAAATATTTGCTCTGCTATTAGAGCGATATCAAGATATGGTCCGGTTTGAACCACAATTAAATTATATATATGCGCCCTTTGGGGACCAAGAAGTAAAATAGAGAGATCGATTTTTATGGAAGCTGTATCGGGCTGACCTATTACGGATGCTGACTGATCTCGCCAATCTTCTTTAGGGTACAACGATACATCTCAATAGAGCGTTGATCCCCGAAGACTATTAGTTTGTATCGACCCCGATTCTAACCTGCATCGTCACAGACTGGAGGAGGCCCAGGTAAATCCGCAAGTACATCAGAGTATACAGATGACAGTCTATGACTATCCCACTCCAATTATTCCTAGGTATGCAGTCCTGTTCTTCTCCCTAGTCAACAACTACTATCAGCAAACTGTCCTTAGCCACATTAACAAAGGTCCTCGGACGCATATTACTATTGTTCGCTTTAGTTCTTTTGGGCATAGGATGCCCCGTGAAGACTTTGATGTAGGCCGTTCAGCGAATCTCCGTGCCCAATAACGGGAGTCTCTCTCCTTATCGGTGAGAGTCTTAGGATTATTCGCACCAAGCCTCTCAATAAACCTGACAGCGATGCGCCACCTATTATTCCAACCTCTTAAAGAGCGTTTTGGTTTGCCAGAGAAGATCGATGGCCAAGGAAAATTAAAGGCATGCGAAGATAAAATAGGTTCGGCCTTGTCCTAAAGTCTTGAACTGGGTGTCTTCGTCAAAATGTCATGTCTCGTACATAAGAAAGGAGACTAGAAATAATGTGTACCTCCCCATCGCATACAAGATACTCTCAAGCGAACTGTGTGAAATATTACAACCTAAACTCAATGAGATAATTGGGCCTTATCAATGCGGCTTTCGACCTGGTAAGTCCATCATAGACCAGATATTCACACTGCGCCAAATCCTGGAAAAGACCTGGGGAGGACACGTACCATCTCTTTGTTGACTACAAAGTCGCTTTCGTTACCCCAATACGTTTAGAGGCATTTCAAGCCATGTCTGAGTTTGGTATCCCCGTAAAATTAACAATACTCTGCAGGATGACACTTGCTGATACACGTTCCCCAGTAAGAATAGGAAAGAATCTCTCGGAACCATTCGATACCAAACGAGTTTTCAGACAAGGAGAAAGCATATCGTGTGATCATGCTGGAGAATATTAGACGAGATGCAGATGTGAATAGATATGACACACTAATAACAAGAGAACACACGCTACTCGCCTATGCCGACGACATCGATACCATGGGTCGTTCACCGGAAGTAGTATTCTCGCTCTAGGCGCTTGTAGCCTGTGGCAAGCCTCTCATCAACCGAAGTAAAGCTGGAGACAAGGTGTTTCAGACTCCACCTGACCACAAATCCATAGCCAAGTTTACGCCTCGTGCTATAGTATAACTATAAGTAGTAACTGCAGCCTTTAAAAGAATTTAAAGAACATGAAGCAAGTTGGGAACCATACCTTTGAGCAAATTTATCTACTTCGGCACCGCCGTGGGCGAAACGAATGACACCAGTTTTGAAATAAGTGAAGAATAATGCTGGCAAACAGATTGTACTAAGCAGATAAGAATCATGGACGCTTCTCGACAGACGAAGATTTCACTATACAAGACACTGATAATACCGTGTTGTTATATGGTTACGAGGCATGGGTAGTTGTGAAAGCAGAAAAGGAGTATTGGAGTGTTTGAGAGAAATATTCTTCATAAAATTTATGGACCAGTTTGCATTGAGATGACTGCGTCATCTCATACCTGCATAATTGATTCTCTTTTATAGGTTTTTTGTTGTGTGGTCGTGCATTTGGAGACCACCGTTGCGAAGAGCATGTCCGCCTATGACGCTGAACGCCTGGATTTGAATTCTGGCTATACCATTAAAAAAAATGTCAGCGGTGGTGTTCCCCTCCTTATGCTGGCAACATTTGTTAGGTACTATGCTATGTAAAACTTCTCTCCAAAGAGATTTCGCACTGCGACACTCCGTTGGGACTCGGCTATAAAAAGGAGGCCTCTTATCATTGAGCTTAAACTTGCATCGGACTGCACTCATTGATATGTGAGAAGTTTGCCCCTGTTCCTTAGTGCAATGTTCATGCGCAAAATTTTCAAGATAGCTTATCGTGACCTTAAGTGAACGGTGGGTCCAATTTTTACTAACCACATTATCTGAAAATTAAAACCAAAGACCTACAATACTTAAAGATCCGGCATTTGAAAGTCGATTAGGGATACTATTGAATGCATAATGTTATTGTATTAATTGGGATGGAACCACAAACACATTCTACAAAAAGTACATTAGTATATTACCCATCCAAAACTACCAATTAAAAATATTGGATCCATTTTGACCAATGACACCCGTCGACCACTGTTGAACTAAAAGATTTGGCAATGAACTAGGAATACAGAATTTTAATTGCGCCTTTTGGATGCCAAATGTCGTTAGAAGAAATAAGTCCTAGAAAGATTTCAGTTATATTTTAGTTGCAAGTAGTCAACATGGACCCAATCTGTTTTAGCATGATTGAGCCGATTAAATTAGTCCGCACATGTAAAATTTGTAGCACTGGCACCCTATAAATACAATGACATCTATACGTTCAAAATTATCCCTAGTTATCTTTTTCAAATGTATTATATGTCTTACTAACGACATCTGGCGTTCAAACGACCGCATCAAAGATTAAATTTTAGGGCAATCGCTACAAAAGATTGGGTACCTTTTGACCCACGACACCTGTTGGTCACTACATGTAACTAAAATATATATCCGTTTTACTGGATTGACTATGATGCAAACCGGAGCTGCTACAAGTTGAAAACTCTCACAACCATTTGCACGACCATACAGCAAAAAACCTAAAAAGATAAAAAATTATAAAGGTATGAGTTAGCGCAATCATTTCATGTAAATCCGACCTTGGCTTGTTGGCTTTGTTCAAACTTTGTTAACCATTAATTTGAGAATGTGAGAATAAGAATATATTTTTTTTTTTAACTGCAAAACAATTTTTGATCAGTAAACGAATTTTGTCCATCAGCTACTTACAAGTTTTTTTGCTTTAAAATCTATGATCTAAAAAAAGTAATCGGCGAAAAATATCACGAAAAGCGAATTTTTTTTGCAACAACGAAACATGAAATAAAGTTAATTTCAAATAAAAACAATTAGAACTACGAATAGAAATGTATGTTTTATGAATGCAATAAGAAATAAAGTTAATTGCAATTAGAAACGATTTAATTATTTATTATATTTATATTTAATTATTAAAATTCGGCCAAAATTTTAAATAGATGTTTGTTGCCATCTTGTATTATACACAACTATTTTTTAGACATGAATTTCAATTTTTCGACACGAATTTCTTGGCTGCAACTGAAAATTTTACTAGAGGTGCATACTCATAATAAACGCCAGATATGAGAGGTAACGTTATTTGATTTTCTTACTATTGTTGCTTTTGAAAAACTTCATTCGTTCTATAAAATAATCTAATTTTTACTCACGGTGAGAATTAAAAAAATAAAATCACACAATCTCATTTTTTAGCAACTCTGTGTTACATGGTGAACTCAATCCCATGGCAGCCGGTTGTACGCACCGGATTGACCCGATGGAACCCTCATCGGCCAGGGCTGCCGCCTCAGTGTACGTGTTCGTCTTTTTCCGTCATGGGAGAGGCACATCCCGGAGTGCCTTCTCCGTATGCTTCTGGTCCGTGCCGGGATTGAAAAGAACCCCGGACCCTGGTTCTGTTCCGTTTGCCAGAACCGCCTTCATCATCGGTCAGTGTCGGTGAGGTGTAACCGGTGCTTGGAGTGGGTATATTTCCGTTCTTGCTCTCTTCTACTTCGCTACGGGAGTATAGTCATACTGGTTATGTCGCTAGGTTCTGTGCGAACATAGCCAGCAGTGGGTCACAAGCGTCGCCGTCGTCGTCTTCGGCGTCCTCGTCGTCGGACTATGTGACCCCCCCGACCTCTCCCGTACGGCAATTTATGCAACGACAGCACCCCAGCCCTACTATTGCCAGGCCAGTGCCGGGAAGTGTATCGTTCTTGCAGATAAACTGCAATGGACTGCGAGGCAAGATTGATGAGATTGTACATTTTATGAGTCGGAAGAGCATATCGGTCGCAGCGATCCAGGAGACAAAGCTGACTAACACCTGCAGCTTGCACAGTTGTCACGGCCACAATGTGCTACGTAAGGATCGCTCAAGGAATGGAGGTGGGGGATTGGCCTTCGTTATACACCATTCCGTGCAGTATAGACCTATCTCGCCTGCGCTTGACGCTACATGGAATGTATGGGGGTAGCAGTCAGGTATGGAACTGCCGAGATAGAGATATACAACGTGTATATACCGCCGGTTGGTAGCTGTGTCCCGATTAATGGCCAGGCCTACAGCCCCGACATAAGTGGGTTGCTATCTGGCCATAGTCGTCTGGTTCTGGGGGATTTTAATGCACATCACTCGTCATGGCATTCCCCCTAGGTAACGACCAGCGTGGCATAGCTTTGGCAGAGCAGATAGATAGCTCCACGTTTTGCACGGTGAATGAGGATGCCCCCACTAGGATTACGAGGAGGCGCAGCAGCTCACCAGACATCTCCATTGCATCCCCTGATCTCCTGAGTGACGTATCCTGGCAAGCCGTCATCTCTTTGGGGTCAGACCACCTCCCCATAATCCTCACCATCGACCGACCACCCGACTTCATAACCTCTGAGCGCCGGACGTTCATCAATTACAAGAAGGCCGATTGGACTGGCTTCAGAGAGTATACCAATCGCCGCTTCAATGAACTGCCACCCCCCTCTGATGTGCTTGTGGCCGAGAGGAAATTCCGAGACATCATCAACGCAGCAGCCGCTCGCTTTATACCAGCCGGTCGAATACCGCAAGTGCGACCCGATTTCCCGGCGCAAGCAGTGGTACTCGCAGACGAGCGTGATGGGATTCGTGCTATGGACCCCGCTAACCACAGAATCAGCGAGCTGAATCTGGAAATAAACAGGGTAGTCAACGAACATAAGCGGAATTTGTGGCTGGAACACTTGGAGCAATGTAACTTAGGCACCGGTGCAGGCAAACTGTGGTTTGCTGTTAAGTCTCCCTCGAACCCCGGTAGACGGGACGACAGGACCTCACTCACTTTTGGCGAGATAACCGTGACTGATCCGAAGAGATGCGTCAGGTTGTTCAACCGTCAATTTATTGTGCATCCCGAGAGAGACAGGGCAAGGAGGAGAGCCATTCGCCGTATTCGTGGTATCCGAGCCGATGAACAGCCATCACAATTTACCGTGGGCGAAGTTACGAATGTCATCCGTGGTGCCAAATCTTCCAAGGCGTTGGGCCCCGACGGAATCTCTACATTGATGCTGAAGAATCTGGATTTACCTGGAGTTGAGTACCTTACCACTGTCCTTAACCTGTCATTGAACACTCTTATAGTTCCCGATGTCTGGAAAATGGGCAGAGTGATCCCGCTACTGAAGCCTGGTAAAGACCCGAGTTTGGGGGAGTCGTACAGACCGATCTCCCATCTCTCAAAGACGCATGAGGCATTACTCCTCCCGAGCCTCGTAGGAGAATATCCATTCGCCGAGCATCAACATGGATTTCGAAGATTGCATAGCACTACAACAGCTTTGCATGCCATCACCACACACATTTGCCGTGGCTTTAATCGAACCCAGGCCATGTGATAGGACGGTCCTCGTGGCACTGGACCTATCGAAGGCATTCGACACGGTCAGCCATGCCAAGTTATTTGAGGACATCGCCAACACGTCCCTCCAGCCAGGCGTGAAACGATGGGTCTTGAATTATCTGTGTGGTCGCCAGTCATTTGTGGAATTTAGGGATAAGAAGTCAAAACACCGTAGAGTGAAACAGGGAGTTCCCCAAGGCGGGGTGATATCTCCGGCTCTGTTTAACCTCTACCTATCCTCCATCCCACCTCCCCCAGACGGCATAGAGATCGTATCATATGGCATCAGGCCCCGCACCCATTGATGACATCTGCGATAGGTTGAACGTCTTCCTCAACGAGCTTGCCTCATATTTCGCTGCAAGAAATCTGAAGATATCCGCCACTAAATCTTCAGCCACACTACAAATACGCGTGAAGTGAATTCTGAGCTGACTGTGATGGTCGATGGAGAAATGATTCCGACCATCAAGTGTCCCAAAATACTTGGCGTCACATTTGACAGCTCCTACACTTTCTCCCCACATGCCACAGCAATCTGCAAAAAGTCAAAAGTAGAAACAAGGTCCTCAAGTCACTCGCTGGCAGCACTTGGGGTGCAGACAAAGAAACCTTGTTGACCACGTACAAAGCAATTGGCCGGTCTGTGGTAAATTATGCAGCGCCAGTGTGGTCACGTCAACTTTGTGACACGCAGTGGAATAATATTCAGATCTGTCAGAATGCCGCCCTCCGAACTGCGACGGGCTGTCTCCTTAGTTCTCATGTGGACCACCTCCATCAGGAGACAAAGATCCTACCAGTGCGAAGACATAACTACATGCTGTCTAAGCAATACCTTTTGGGCTGTTATCGCAGAAATCATCCAAATCATCATCTTGTGGATAGATACCCACCGCCCAGAAGCCTTAAGGTAGATCTACACGATCTAGAGCGTGAGGTCCAGCGCTACAAGAGAGAACCTTTAGATCAAGCGGCATATCAAGCGGGTCTGAACAACATTCATGCAGACACGGTAGCAGACGCGTTAATTGGCTACCGGGTGAATGTAGTCCTTGGAGAACGACCGCCACCCATTGCACCCGAAGAAATCGACCTCCCCCGGCAAACCAGAGTGGTTCTGGTTCAATTACGTTCCGGCAGATGCAGCCGCCTCAATTCCCACAGAGCTAGGATTGATGCCGACGTGCAAGATGTATGTCCCGATTGTAACCAGGGACCGCACGATACACGTCACCTGTTTAACTGCCCGGCCAGACCCACTCGACTCAGACCCAGATCCCTGTGGACGCACCCCATCTTAGTCGCGGAGTTCCTGGGTCTTGACACTCAACAGAATCAAGCAGACGAAAGATAGTACACAATAAACTGCTACAACAACAACAACAACATATAAACATATATATAAAGTTACAGTTTGTCCATAAAGCCTAGTGCTGACTTCATTGACTTTCACAGCGAAATTCGACGTACTCTTTTTCTTTTTCACAACACAAGTTAAACCCAACAACAAAGACGACAGTATTGAAGCAGAGTTGATTCGGCGCATTTCGTGAGCATTTAATTTCATTTACAATTAAAATTGTGCGAAATTTATCCTGATGCATTGACATGTCGCTACTATTTTTATCAGACCATTTTTACGGAATGTGTTTCCATTATCTTCGCCACCATTTTTTAAAGTGCGTTTTCATAGTTGTTCGTGTGAAAAGGCGAAGTCAGTACTAGGCTTAAGATGTCATTTAATCAAAATGTATACGACAATTTAAGGGGACGATACAACTCTGATATTTCTCAATTTTTCATCAGTCGTACCATACATGGTACAATTAAGAGGTATTGTCATTATCACAACAGCAAAAATCTACCCCCAACGAAACTACCTTTAGTGGCATGGTGAAATAATTAAAGGTGGTCTCATTTGTACAACAACCACAAATCATATGGTCAATCTGCCATCTTGCCATTAACCTGATGGACATTTTGCCCACACACACAAAGAAATTTGTGTGCGTGTGTGTATACATGTGTATATGAGCAGATAATATGCGAGAAAGAAGATAACAATAAAGGGAATGCAAACAAAAATCTGACATCTTAACAAACATGATCGGCTGATAATAGCTGTTCGCGTGAGACTACATTTTTAAACCCGCATTGCTTTAGTGGCAAATGCCGCAAATTGATATGGCAAAGTGGTTTTAGAAATAAGCTTTGTTTTACAACTTATCTTCTTCAAATGTGTTTTATATTTGTATTTCCATCATTATAACACTGTTTTATTGTTTACTAGCTGGACCGGGCCCGCTCCGCTGCGCCTTCTTTTACTTTATATGGAACAAAATTATCCTTTGAATATGTATTTTCGACAATTAAGGAGCTTTTAGTGAAATACCATGCTACGAAAATAGTATTGGGTTGCCCAAAAAGTAATTGCGGATTTTTCATATAGTCGGCGTTGACAAATTTTTTCACAGCTTGTGACTCTATAATTGCATTCTTTCTTCTGTCAGTTATCAGCTGTTACTTTTAGCTTGCTTAAGAAAAAAAGTGTAAAAAAAGTATATTTGATTTAAGTTCATTCTAAGTCTTATTAAAAATGCATTTACTTTCTTTTAAAATTCGCAATTACTTTTTGGGCAACCCGTTATATGCATATCGCTTAACTAACAGTATAACATAACATAGTATAAATGCCTTTATCTGAATCCCATATGATCTTCAGTGGTCTACAAATTCGCTCGGAGAGATTAGGGTCATTTAAGTTTGGATGTTAGATGTACTCCATTCTTAAAATACTTTATTTCTGCCCGATATTCTCATGGAGTGTTTTTGGGGGTAAGCTGGTCCCCCAGGCACGTGGTCCTAAAAATATCAGTCTCGTGCTCTTCTCTCAAATACCATTTATTTAAACCCCATATTGCCATTGTTTTAAGGAGATTTTATAGGATGAGGCGTCCCTCAAACTCTTGGCTCCAAAATTGAAAATCAAATCCGTTTTCTAATCTCAATTACCTTTCATTTGAGGGGTGTTTTAGGGAAGGAGCTGTGCCCCAAATACATGGTCCCACATTTGGATATCAGATTCGTATTCTTTTCCCCAATACCTTTATTTGAGCCCCATAGTCAGTAAATTGGTCCCGCAAGTGAGTATCAATTTTTGAGCTTTATTCCCCAATACCTTTCATTTGAGCCCCACATTGACATGGTTGGTAAATATGCCCGAGTTAGGGGTGTTTTGGGGAGTGGGTGGTCCCCCAAACACTTAACCGTGAAAATATACCAGCATCGCGCAATATTCTGATATATCTATATATCATTTATTTGAACCCCATATTGCCATTGGCCTCGAAATGGATATCAAATTCGTTTTTTATCTTAAATACGTTTCATTTAAAACCCTTATTGCAAAAGTCAGCAAATATGTCCTGTTTAGGGTATGGGCTCTAACAACTATTAATACCAATCACCACTGTCTTTAAGACCCAAATTGTCTTGGTGAGCAAATACGTCCTATTTGGGGGTTGTTATGGTTGTGGGACGTCCCCTAGACATTTGGTCCTGAATGTTGATATCACATACGTGGTCTACCCCCAAATATCTTTTATTTGAACCCCATATATCCATAGTCGGCAAACAACTATTAATACCGATCACCACTGTCTTGAAGACCCAAATTATCTTGGTGAGCAAATACGTCCTATTTTGGGGTTGTTATGGTTGTAGGACGTCCCCTAGACATTTGGCCCTGAATGTTGATATCACATACGTGGTCTACTCCCAAATACCTTTTATTTGAACCCCATATATCCATAGTCGGCAAACAACTATTAATACCGATCACCACTGTCTTGAAGACCCAAATTGTCTTGGTGAGCAAATACGTCCTATTTTGGGGTTGTTATGGTTGTGGGACATCCCCTAGACATTTGGTCCTGAATGTTGATATCACATACGTGGTCTACCCCCAAATACCTTTTATTTGAACCCCACATCTCCATAGTCGGCAAACATGACCGGTTTCGGGAGTGATATGGGAGTGAGGTGGCCCCATAGACACTTTTTCGCGAATTTTGATATCAGATTCGTGTTTAACTCCCAAAGACCTTTCATTGGAGCCACATATTGCAATGATCGTAAATTTGTCCTCTTTGGGGTTTTTTTTGGGGAGGGGCAGACCCCATACACTTGGTCCCACATTTGGATATCAGATTGGTATCCTACTTTCAAATACCTTTTATTTAAGCCCCATATTGCCATGGTCCGTGAATAAGTCCTGTTTGGGGGGTGTTTTGGGGACCCCCAGAAACTTGGTCCCACATTTGCATATCAGATTCGTATTCCACTCGCAAATACCTTTCATTTGAGTCCCACATTGCCATTGTCGGTAAATATGTCCGATTAAAGGGTGTTTTGGGTTGGGGTGGTCCCCCAAACATTTGGTCCGACAATTGCATATAAGATACGTTTTCTTTTTTTAAATATCTTTCATTTGAGTCCCATATTGTCGTGATTGGCCTATGTATAATGTATATTATATTTGGCATGTTTTGGGGCTGGGGCGGCCCCCCCCCCCACCTGGGTAGGTTAGGTAAGGTTGAAAAGGGGGTGCAGATATTAATCCGCCCCATGCCACTATGGATATACACCTAAGCCAGTAATCGCTCTAAAAACTATAAAGTAACCTCTAAAAGGAAAATTTTAATTTAGGAATTCCGTGCTACTGACAAAATCCTTAATTGTTTTCGATACCATTTCCCTAAGTTGGTTCATGTTTGGTATTGTGTCCTCACCTAAGTGCCGGTATCTGTTAGACGCGAAAGCCGGGCAATGAGAAAGAAAATGCTCCAACATCTCATCATCTTCTCCGCATGCCCTACACATGTTATCTCTTGCCGCACCGATTTTACATGAGTGAGCTCGTAGTCCTATGTGTCCCGTTATGATACCAATAGCTATACTGACCTCCTTCTTACTTCCTTTCAGTAATAGCCTCGTCTTCTCGCGATCTGGATCCCCCCATAGGATTTTCGAAATTTGGACACCAAATTTTTGTTTTTGGTTACTATAAGAGAACACGCACCACCCAGCTCCGAGATCTGGCGGTTCTGAAAATTAGGGTAAGGGGGAGAAATGGTTTGTTCGGAATTGTGATCTGTTAAGTTCAACGACAAACAAATATTGGTGTCATTGCTCTTTCACTTTGATCCTGAAATTCTTCCTTTTAATTGCTGACTGTGTGGGCTACATGTGTGTTAATAGCGTCGCAATGTGGTTGCATTGAAAAGGTTCATGTGCGATAATAAATAAAGGCTGGTACTACGTTCTTTTTTACGGAAAAATTTCCGAAAGTCGTTCTTTCGGTGGTTTGACAAGATTAATTTTTTTGGGTTTCTTTGGCCAAAATGTTGCCATTTACATATAAAAAAATAATATGGCATCAAACTATTTAACAACTGCTTACGAGCATGTATATTTTTGTAATTTAAACCAAAACCCACCCCTTCATAATAAATATATAATGAAACACAAAACAATTCAAAAAGAGACAAATGCAGAATTTATTTGTAAAAATAATTAGATTTTGCAGTATAAGTTTTCACTGTATAAGTTTAATAAGCACAACTTTCCAAAAGCCTTTGTCAGCATCTTTTATCCAAAAGTTGTTGTTGTAATTGCAAGGCCAAAAGTGCAACACATTCTTTCACAAACCTCATTATTTCGTACAGATTAATTGAGTTGCATGTTGTGAAAGAAACATTTATTTTTCTTTCGAGTATATTTACTTATATTAAAAAAATACTTTCTTTTTTATGCATCCATAAAGTGTTTCTTTATTTTTTCCAACCAGAGTAAATACCTGTGAGCAACATCACATACACTAACAGACACTCAGTTACAATTAGAAATTTGACGATCGCGTTTATTTTGCGTAAGAAAATGACTTGTTGCACAGCGACTGTGGTTGTGCTCTCAGTGGGCGTCCCGAAATGTAAACAAGTTATGATGAAACGAACACACCCGAATATAGTACCGGCCTTAAGAGATTATTACGTCCATAAAGGTTGGAAATTCGTGTTGAACATTTTTAAAGCAATGCCTAAAAGTATGCTAGAAAATTTAATACAATAGGTTTAATATGAAAATAAATGTGCTAGAAAGCCAAAGAATTACGCTGTAAAGGTACCGTCACACTAAATGTTCTTGTCTATGACGTCAAATTTTGCTCTTGTTTAAATTGAACACATTGTGTGATACGAATTAAATAACCACATGAAAATCACTTTTCAAAATAGCACTGTTATTTTTTCGATCAGAGCGATGCACTATTCCTTCTGACAAAAACATAAAGAAATCAGCTATTTTTCCATTCTATAACCAACTCTCTGTTTCAACTTTATCTAAAGCACCGTTATTCTTAATTTCTGTGGAAATTTAATATTTTCATAGAAAGTTTGCCACGGGGAATGATTTTTGAATTGAAATTAGTTACTACAATCAAGAAAAGTACGTATTCCACAAATAGAAGCTAATTAAAACATGAGTTGGAAACAAATATAATACGAATTGCATCTATCTGTTTCCAGACAACATATATTGAAGCAATATGTTGGCCTATTATATCAATGCAAAGTTCAAAAACATCTATGTATGTATGACTCAGCGCTATAAAACGCACTAAATTTGATTGCTAAAAAATAAACATTTTTGGGGGAAGAGTTTGCTTAGTTTTATTTTGTGAGGAAATAAACTTCAATATTGATGGACTCGTCATCATAAATATTGGGAGAGTTCTGCAACTAAAACCAGGGCCACGGATTCCCTATGGTATTTGGTGCATTTGGAAAGTAACAAATATGATTTGTTCCAACTAAAATGAATGCATAATCATATAAAGACCTCCTAAACAAAACCACAATTGCGTTTGCTGACGAAATGTGTGGACGTTCCCATAAACAATGATGTCTTCATGTTCAACGGTTGATATTTTAGATCAAGAAACGTACCTTTTCAATAGCGGCCCACCATGGATTCCGATTTTATTCACGTTGAAGATCCCTGGGGCATACTATCTGCAAAGGAAATTTTGGGCGAAAATTGGATGCGTTCTGTGCCATGGATACTCCAAAATATTTTTATACACAAGAACAAACAAATACCGTACTAAATATTTAACTTAAAACAAAGATACATAACAATATATTGTAAAAAACAAAAATTTTTAGTTATGCACACATAAATATTTTCTATGGAACAAATTTTGAAATAATTTTTTTTTCTATTTGCGCTTTCTTTTTCGGTCTTAAAGTCATATTGAGATTCTATTGCAGGATATTGTCGGGCTTTAGACTATCGTTCAATGATTTCTAATCAAAGAATAGCAAAGCAAAAAACATTTAAAAGTCAGCAAAAGTGTGTTGTTGCTAGAAGCATTTGACTGGCTATCCGCATCGCGATTTCAATTTCGACCAAGAAATGTCATCAGCGGGCGATTTCGAATGGGTCATTGTGCTCTACATACCATTCCAACTAAAAGAGGTTGTAAGGCACACATCTGGATTTGAACAGGCTCTTTAAGACGATGCCAGTGCTGTTTTGTGTATACACAGAAAAAAATAAAAATTATATTCAATTTAGAAATTTGTACAATAAATGAAAAATTTTGCTGAAAACGGACCTATAACGGAATTTGTATTATTGATTAAAAATTTTGCAATTTGGATTTATGATAAGCTCAAAAATCCAATTAAAGTTGTTATTAGCTCAATAAACCATTCATTTGAAATTTGCCATTTCTTTTGAATAACGTTTTTACTGTTTTAATAAAAATAAATAACTGATATTTTTCACATTAGCTGTGAGCTCGGCACGAGATAGGTGTGAGCTCCACACAGGCTGGAACATTGAGGTCCGATCTGTGTGGTATTCATTGCTGTCATGAGAAGATTAGCTATAAGCTACCGCCCGCGTTCACAGGTTGCGAAAAGTGGAATACTTTGCGCACTATCGGGGGTATCGAGAGGAGAATCTCAGTGAGATGCAGGGTGGCAGCGGCTCTTGCACAAATACAGAGTGCCTTCGATGCTCGATATTACAAGGCGAGTTATTGGCGCGAATAAATAACCAATAACCACCCTGTTCCCGCGGAACGAGCTTGTTCACCAACAGGAGCTTGACGAGGATCGCCATCTTCACATGAAATTATAACAACAACTTCTTCTTTCATTAGATTAAATTGCGTATAAATCATGAAAAATATTGCTAATATATATATATATATATATATATATATATATATATATATATATATATATATATATATATATATATATATATATATATATATATATATATATATATATATATATATATATATATATATATATATATATATATATATATATATATATATATATATATATATATATATATATATATATATATATATATATATATATATATATATATTTTCTTGGTTCCAGACTTCTAAAAAAAGACAAATTGTCGATTCCATTTTGAGCCTCTCTTCGTTGTCGGCGACAGCGTATTATAAACAATATAATTTATATATATACATACATATTTAAAATGAATCGTTATAAATACCAATCTTAGCAATATGCGGGGAATAACACGAAATTTAGATCAACGTATGTTATCTCCCATCCTTTGCGCCATTATAATCTAATCTATTTCGCTCCTCAAAACAAAAAAAAAAATAAAAAATAATATATCCGTATCTCGGAATAGGTACTACCTATTACGAAAAAAATGATTAAAGCCTTTTGGAGTAGGCTAGAAATGGACTCCAAAGACTCAAGGACTCCAATGGACTCCTCCTTCCCTATAGGTGTGGGTGCCTTGGCATCTGTAGTCGAGAGTAATGCTTCAAGCGCACAACTAGACGTCGGACTAATTAATGAGGAAGAGACGGATAAACCAGAGCGATGCACAGTTCGGCCTCAGCCTTTAAGTAAAGGTGGTGTTTCTGACTCGGATTCAGACAGCGACTGTGCCAATGAAACAGTCATCGCAACCGAATCGAGAGATGAGGGCATCGGGAAGACAGCAGAAGTGAGCGATGGCTTTGCTAAGCTCATAAGCAGACCGATAAAGCGATCCGGTGCACGACGAAGGAGACAGAGGAGTATGTAACAGCAGCGTAATCGGGCGAAAGTGCAGGATGCTGGAAGGGATAGAATTGACATTCCAAGCACTTCTACAGAAGCTGGAAAAAGAATCAAATCTCCCGAAGAGCATAACACTGCTAAAATATTGAAGAAGAAAAAGAGCTCCCTGCTTTCAAGTACTCTGGGAAAACCAAGCCAGACATCCCGCAATGGAGACTCCAGACAGTGTCCTGCGGAGGTAGACAAAGTCGGAACGAAGATAGCGCGCACGGCCCCTGAGTCTTCATGGTGGACTGTGACTCAAAAGGACACAGCCATCACGGAAGGGGAAGATAGTCGTCATCATCGGTCCTAAATGGAGGATCTGGTTAACGATCGGATATTTGAATATGTGTGGAACTCTTTAGAGGGTCCACCTATACAAATGATAAGCTGGGAGTTTAGAGGGGACATCTTTACGCTGCGTTTGGGTCGGCGAAATGTATTGACCCCGTCAAACAGCTCGTCAGAGGTATTCACGCTTCCTGGGTTGGCGCATAGCTCGACCTTGTAAGAAAGATGGATATCCCCCAGCTCACGAAGGCGACGGTCTTCATCAACGGATGGGGCAGTAAATTTGCGAAGGTTTGATCGCAGAGAAGTGGGAGGTCTTCCACAGAGAGGATAAGTAGGAAGGAACTCTCTTGGTGGTTGGCATTGATCAAGTCTCCGTGACAAGTTTGGCTAAGACTAAAGGTGTGGCGCACTACGGGAGCTAAGCTGTCTTTTTCAAGAATGGGAAGACTAGGATAGGCAAAAATTTTCATTCTGCTACATCAGGTCGTGCAGTGACAGGTGACTCAACACCGCCCAACAAACAGGGGGCGGACAACGAGACAATCATGGCATCTCTCAATATTGGAAAGACTTGGAGAGGCAATGATCCTAATACTAAAATATCAATATCCAGGATCCCGACGACGGACCCATCACCGACTTCATGATTCGAAATACTGGGATAGGTAAAGATCTTAATATTGAAACATTAGGCAGCGCAACGACAGGAGACCCAATGCAACCCAACGAACAGGGAGCCGAGGATGATACCATCGCCTACTCTCAAGAAGCCCATTTACTTAAGATTTAGAAGGCTGAGTTAGGCAAAATCCTAGTATTGAAACATCAGACAGTACAAGGAATGGAAACCCAATACAGCTCAACGAACAAGGACCCGACGATTATAAAACCGACTTTATAAAAAGTCGGAAGACTAGACTAGGCAGAGAACCTAAAACGATGACATCAAGCAGTGCAGTGACAGGAAAGTTAATGCAATCTAAAAAAGAGGGAGCAGACGATGAGACCTTCACCTACTCCCAAGATGCTCATTTACTGGAGGACCAATAATTGAGGTAATCCAGATAAACCTCCTCCGGAGCGAAACTGTTATTCACGCTCTGATGGAGAAAATCAGCAAGGGCAAGATTCATATTGCCTTAATTCAGTCGTAAAAAATCGGAAGTTTATTGTGGTGTGTATTACACATGGCTCAAGGAGTACAATGAGATTGCCAGAGCGGCAACACGTGACTCCTGAAAGCTTTTCTGCGAACAGGTCGATAGCATTAATGGCGCAGCCAAGATAAAAAGTTTCTCTCAAAAACCCATGTCCAAACTGAAGCTTTAGAAGATGGCATGGGAGTGAGAGCAGAGACAACGGAGGACTGGTTGAGGAGACACCGGAATCTTGGATTAATGACGTTAACAAGGTTTATAATACTAGAATTTATGGTAAAGGATTCCTTGAGGAGCTTCAAACCATTTAAGTCACCCGGACCTGATGGAATATTTCCGGCGTTACTACAGAAAAAGGCAGACTATATGGCGCCTCGTCTGGCCAAAATTTTCACAGCATGCCTAGGACTTGCATATACTCCCAAAGCCTGGTACGAGGCATGGGTGGTGTTTAAACCCAAGCCCGGCAAGGCAAATTATGCGACACCAAAGGCCTACAGACCCATAATCCTTACGTCCTTTCTACTCAAAACCATGGAACATATTGTGTACACCATGTTAAAGAGTATGACATCCAGCGAACTGCTCAAATACAAACAGCATGCCTTTGTCAAAGGAAGGTCGGTGGAGACTGCCCTGCACAAGGTTGTGGATAAAATAGAAGAATCGTTCGATGCCAAAACGTAAACAACGGCGGTATGCATTGACATCGAGAGGGCATTTTACAATGTGCAAACCGACACACTGATCCAATCCTTAGAGACTGGATAAACTATAAGCTAAGGAACAGGTGGATAAATTGTGTGTCTCATGGCATAAATATAAGGGAGAAAGTGGCACAGGGCACGCCAACGGGGGCGTCATTCCTATGGGTGACCACCATAAATGACCTATTACGGATGCTGACTGAGTAGAGATTGGAACCCGTCTGCTACGCAGATGATGTTATAATACTTCTAAGGGTATGGATCCGAACGAGCTATGCAGAAGGGCCGAAAGGGTCTTGCATATGGCATATGACTGGGCTAGACCCAGAGGTTTCAATGTTAACCCAGAGAAGATTGAAATATGCCTGTTCACGAGGAAGACGAAGGTCGGCCAATTTAACACACCACGTTTCCTCAATAAGACGATTTCGATATCTGACAAGGTCAAATACATTCAGGAGCGTACTGAGAAGGCTCTCAGAAGGCGACACACGCTCAAAGAAAAATATAATCAAGCGCAAAAAAACCAAAGACTTTGTTCTCAATGTGTTTGAGAACAAAGTCTTTGGTTTTTTGGATGGAAAAATCTAACGTTATCTACAAAATTAACTACACGGGAAATGAAACTGATAGCTGTCATCAAAGTTATGTAGGAACAACGAAAAATAAACATAAAACAAGGTTAGCGGGACACAAATCTGATTTGAAATCAAGACATAACAATGTAACGCAAAAAAACAATTTTAAAGAACCACTGTTCGGCGAGAAAACACATACTTAAATTGGATAATGCAGAGATATAACAAAGAGAGGACAACTATAGCAAGCGTTTCACATTAGAAATGCTTCACATCATGAATGAACCGCAAGAAAAGAGAATAAACTTTAAGACTGATGTAGAGAACTTTGTGTCTAGCTATAGGCATATTATAAATAAGAGAAAAATGACTTGTCAGTTCAATATAAAATGCTACGTTTGTAAGACGTTTGATTATTGTAACTCTGTAAGCTTTTGTTTATGTGAAACTCCAACTAAGGTAGGTTGTAAAGCATACATCTAAATTTGAACAGGGCTCCTTAAAAGGACTTGACCCAATTTTTTTCTATAAAAAAAAAAATTTAAGTATTTGAAGTTTTATGTGATAATACTTAACAAGTAAAGAAACAAAATCAAAAACAATTAAAAAAAACATAATTTATATAATTATTTGTCTGGGGTATTTAAGGTAGTGGCACAATACAACACTGAAAATTTCTGAAATATTTTTTTCACTTATTTAAACAGAGATGCCGTATTGGAGACTTTAGTTATTTTGGCAATTTAAATAGCTTTTTTCCTAAAAATGCACTTGGCGGCATTGGTAACTGTCAAGAAATCATGTTTTATTAATTATGAATGAAAGGCCATAACTGAAATGGTATGTATTTAAAAAAACATGATTATCATATAAGATTTGATATAAGATTTGATTTTAGTTTTGCCTGTTGCTCTAGTTCAACATTCATAACGAAGCTTTGCCATTGCTACAAAAGCCATAGCTGAAGTCGAGCAAATTACCCAAAAATCCGAGAGAATATCGTACACATAAGCAAAGGTAAGTGGGGATTTAAATTAATAATTTCCAAATTTCTATTTAAAAATTTTTTGCATAGGAATCCGCCGATAAAACTACCAGCGGCAAATGGTTACAAAAACATCGCTCTGAAAGAGAATACGAAGTGAATGAAGAAAATGACTCTACTACGCCCCAGCGCCAGGATAAAACTGTTTATTTTGCTTTGAAGTTTTCTTTCATATCCACGACAAGTGATCAATCTGCGAAAGTTGGACTTGAACGCAACAAAACTATAATATTCATTTGCTCTTATAAGGTGAATTTGTTTCTTAATAAAAATAAATAATGCCCATGTACTTGAGTCACTCTTCAAGTGACATTAAAAAAACTAATTTTGCAGAAAATGTAAAAAAGGTTTATAAATTATCAACTCAAAAAATTTATTTTTTCAGTTTTGTATGCCACTCCTCAAGTACATTAGCGAAGACATTGTTTTGTTAATTCAACCGAGGATGGAGACGAGCATAGTACTTGCGGCCATCACCTGTATCATGAATTGTGATGATGATGTCCATTAAAATACTCTTGCAGTTGCTGATAATGAAAATACGATTATGTCACTGAAGTACGTTTGGCGTCACTGTGGGCGTTCTTGGGTTTGCTCTGCAAATAAAAAACAAAAAAACATACTCTAATGGAGTTAAGGCCTGTACTATATTCGGGTTTCGCGTTGAAACTCCATATAATAAAACAAACGAAAAAATGTTCTTACTCGAAAAAAACGCGATCGCCAAACTTCTGATTGTAACTGAGTGTTTGTTAGTGTTAGTGATGTTGCTCACATGTATTTACTCTGGGTGGAAAAAAATAAAGTGTCTGTGAATGCATAAATAAGAAAGTATTTTTTAAATATAAATAAATATACTCGAAAGAAAAAAAAATATTTCTTTCACAACAAGCAATTCAGTCAATCTGTACGAAATAAAAAGGTTTGTGAAAGAATGTGTTGTACTGTTGGTCTACAAATACAACAACAATATTTGAATAAAAGTGGAAGATGCTGACATTGGCTTTTAGAAAGTTGGGCTTATTTAACTTAAACCCTAAAAATACTACAAAATCTAATTATTTTTACAAATAAATGCTGTATTTGTCTCTTTTTAAGTTGTTTTTATTTGTTTACGAAGGGGTGCGTTTTGGTTGAAATTACAACAACATACATGAATTTCAGAACGCTCACATTTGTGTGTACACTTGCACGTAAGCAGGTGATGAACTGTTTTATATCATAATAATTTTTATGTGTAAATTGCAACATTTTGGCCAAATAAACCTAAAAAATCAAATGTGGTCACCTTGTCAAAACACCGAAAGATCGATTTTTGGAAAATTTTCCACAAAAAAGAACATAGTACCAGCCTTTAGTTTGTAAATGTAAATTAAGAATAAATAAAAAATCAATATTCATTTTGAACATATAAAATTAAATGTTGCTATGAAGCAAATAATGTATGTACGTACCGATTTTGTATTTGTTGGATATAAAGGCTGGTACTTTATTCTTTTTTAACAGTTGAAAACACATATTTTTCACGTTTACTTTTTTGAAACACTGCAAAAATATCAATGAAAACATAATACTTTTAAGAAAAAAATTTCATAAGTAATAACCAAGTTTTTTTGCTTCAAATCTATTATCTAAAAAAAGTAATTTACAAAAAAATGTTGCGAAAAACCAACATAGTACCAGCCATAAGTTATGGATAAAGAGTTTGTGTTTGAAGTCGTTGTGATGTCTTGTATTTAGCTGATAATGGAATTTAGGACTATTTTTGCGTAGTCCTGGCGACTGTGTTAACATTGTATTGGCATTAACTGCATTTGAGTCCTTTGTTCGAAGCTTGTTTCAACTCGGAACTTCTTGGAAACAATCGTCAACTCCATCTCCCATTCCGCAAACACCGTAAATATACCAAACATATTTTTAATTTAATCAAACACATTTTTATCATATTTTATTGCTTTTCAATAATATTCTATATACTTTAACATCAACAAACAAATAAACAAGATTAATAATTGTATTGTATATGTTATTAATAATTTACCACATATGTGTTTATGGTCACCAATGCTAATAACGTTGAGTTACAATGAAATCCTCAGCGATTTCGTTTTTTTGCTTTCCCTGGGCGTCGTTAAATGTTTAATTTCCTACAGTTGAAAAAACAAGTTATGAAGAAATGAAAACATTTCGACATTTTTTTCACTTTTTATATGGATCATCATCGCAAAAAGCGAACGTAGTGCCAACCTCAATCTGAGAACGCGTAATGTAAACGTAGAGGCAAACAGCAGTAAAGTAATTGTAGACGAACTGTGCTTTAATTGAAAGTAAAACGTCTAGAGCAAAAACGTAACAATAAAGTGCGATAGCAGCTTAAACTGCGTTTACACTAGAGACCAAATCCACTTGATTTGAGCACATCTCCCAAACCCCTGTACACTACGTTTGAAGTGATTTGGAGTACGAAACTTCGATCTAAAATTAGCACAAGCAATATTTCTTACAGCAATTTTATTGTGCTCAGCATTTTTACAGCGTTCAGCATTTTTATTGTTTTAAGCGGTTTTATTATTGAAACCATTTTATTAAATTCAACTGCAAAATGTATTAATTTCAATGAGAAAATGTCATATGTTTCGAACAAGTGCTGTCGAAAATGCCGGTAGTCACTGCAATCCCGATGTTGCATTTAGGATCAGCATCTATTTAACCGCAGATGTGGCGGTTGCAATCTACTTCTTATGGCAGTGAAGGTGGAGGAGTATTGGTTTTGATTCTTTGGTTTATTTTTTTTTGCGGCTCAGTCTTTCAATTTTCGATTATTTACTTAAATTTTATTATCTATTTCTTATCAGGTTTTTAATTAACATTTTTTTTCAGGGGCTTTTTTTGGATTTTAAAAACTTTTCCTTTTCAGCTTTAATCACTATCTTTTTCAGTTTTTTTTTTGTTAACTGTCTTTCCTTTTAAATCTTTTAGGCTTTCTGAATTGTTTTGGGTTTTCTTTAATTTTTCGGACTTTTTTAAACTTTATCTTCGTAACATTTCATTTTTGTTAACACCTCGTTTGTAACACCTCTAAATATTATTCAAGGCCCCCATAACGTATATATATGTTTGATCGTCATATCCGTCCGTCTGTCGAAATGACGATAGCGATCGAACACGTAAAGCTAGCCTCTTAAAAATGACTTCTAGAGCCACTGGAAGTCTAAATTTTTGTCCGATTTGGCTGAAATTTTGCATTGGTGTTCTGTTATGAATTCCAACAACTGTACCAAGTACGGTTTAAATCGGTCCTTAGCCCGACATAGCAACCATATAAACTGATCTCCTGATTTGACTTCTTGAGCCCCTGGAAGCCGCAATTTTCTGTTATGACTTCCAATGATTGTACCAAGTCAAGTATAAATCGGTCAAGAACCTAATATGGATCCCATATAAAACGGTATTTCGATCATCCCTGTTCGTTTCCTAGAGCTTTAATTTTTGCTGGTTTAACAGAAGTTTGGTATGTAGAATAAAATTATTCACTTCAATTAAATTTATTTTGAATACATTTTAAACAGAATCCATGGTGGTGAGTTTCCAAGATTCGGCCAAGCCTTGTTTATTGTTCACTTTTCAAGCTTTTTTTAATTTCGTTTCTTTTAAAAACTAACTTCAAATAGATTAATGTTGCTATTTGTTTGCACTTTCAGCTGATTTTCATTTATTCTCACAAACAAGCTATTTAATGCTTCGTGGGACGTAATTTATAATGCAATGTAAAATTTGTTTATCTAATATCAATTTGTTTATCTAATATGAAATAAATAAAAATAAAATAAAAAAATAAAAAATTTCAAAATATCAAAGTTCAATAAAACAAAATTTAGGAAATGTTTCACTTGTGTTTTTTGTTCTCTCGTTGTTCACTGAGCTTCACCTCCTTTAGCTGCCAAGTCCCAATCGGAAAAGAAGGATACTTCCTTGGGTTAACGGCCGGCTTGGCTTGGATTCGCCGCCATCATAAAATTGGACTTCCAGCGGGCACCAACGAAACATATGGTGGAAGCCTTAGTTGTCAGTTGGATGTCTCTTTCTTTGACAGGAGGCGAATTCTAGCTATCAGATGGCGCTTTTTGTCTACTATGCGCTGGTAGATGGCGCTGAGGTTGCATATTAGACCGCACACCACAATTTTTTTTCTAAAATCTTAAAAACATGTTCTATTTGATCCGATATTCTACACATAAGCAAACAGTGTTATAAAACACATTGGAAGTAGATACGTTGTAAAACAAAGTTTATTTCTAAAACCACTTTGACATTTCAATTTAAGGCATTTGCCACTCAAGCAGGTTTCGTTGGGGTTAGATTTTTGTTGTTGTGCTAATGCTAACCTCTTAAATGTGCCATGGTAGGTTCTTTACTCGGTTTTCGCGTTGAACCTCCATAAAAAAATATATTGATGAAAAGTGTTCGTTTCGCTATAACATGTTTTTTCATCTAGGGAAAATGAACATTTCACGACGGCCAAAAAGAGCACAACCACAGTTGCTGCGCAACAAATCGTTTTCTTACATAAAATAAACGTAAGAAATTGTAACTAAATATTTGTTTGTTTTATTTTAGTACTTAAGCCTAGTACTGACTTCGACTTTTCACATTATAAATAATGATGACGAAGACAATTCGAACACATTCCGTGGAAGTGGTACCATGACATAATTAACTGGTAGTGTACCGTAAACAGCTGAGTGCAACTTTTTCTCGCGAAGTGCACTATCTGTCAACAAGTTTTGATTGTGTGTTATAGTTAAGAACCATAACCCACACAAACAACGAAAAATGACGCGAACTAATACTGATACGGATTGATGTTTTGTTAAAACACACAAAGAAATTTGAAATTAAGGCCAAAACAAAATGAGCGCTTCGTGCTTTCTTTTTTGGAAAACGCAACCCTGCAAACAAATCCCTCAAAAATAACGAGCAAAAAAATAAGTAAAACAGTTTTTTAGGTATTCCTATTTCACCTATATCAGTGAAAATACTGGAAAATCTTATTATTTTTACAAATTAAAGCTACATTCGTTTCTTTTTAAATAGATTTGTGTTTCATTATTTATTAATTTCGAAAGGGTGAGTTTTGGTAAGGGGTGCTAGAATTTCAGTAAGATCCACACAGTCACATTTGTGTGCACATATTCGCATAAGCTGCTGATAGATTGGTTGGTGTTATATTAATTTGTATGTGTAAATGACAGCATTTTGGTCAAAGAAACACAAAAAAAAATAAAATGTAGCAAACTTTTCAAAAAAAAGCGTAGTACCAGCCTTAAGAACAGAGTACCCTGCTTTAAACCCAATCCGGGACGCGCTATGCTACAAAGTTTCCAGATTTCTCTTTAGAAACAGGTGGTCAATAACCTAATTTCAGCCTGGTTGCCAGGAATGGACTTCGTACACAAATGTCCCAACGGAACTTGATAGAGGGAGTAAACATCTAAAATTTGGTACACCACATGTATCCGGGTTTTGTAGGGTTTTTTGCTATTCTGGCAGGCTGAATACAATATTATAGGGCCAATGCGACCAATAAAACTAATATAAAGTTTTGTTTACCATGACAATTCCTTTTAATCTTTAAATATAAAACATGTTATTCATTTGTTTTTCTTTACTTATAAATTAAATTGTGTTTGAAATTTAATTTCAATATTTTGTGTATAGTTAGCAACAACGGTACCAACAAAGCTGTCAATGCATGCTGTTCCTGCTCTGAAATTAGTTTATTGACAGTCAGTTTCTTAAAAAAAATCCCGAAACATGGTTCGGGTTCCTTTGAGACATTTGTGTACGTAGCCCATTCCTGGCTAACAGGCTGGAAATAGTTTACTGAACTCCAGTTTCAAAAGGAAAATGCGGAAACTTTGTTCGGGACATGTCATATTTTAATCGGAATGCTGTCAAACTCCATATAAAAAAACGTCGGCGAAATGTTGGCTAAAAATAGGCGGAAAAATAGTACTCTGATTACAGTGAGGAAAATGATAAAAAATCAAAGTGGCAATGCTTGAAAGCATTGCGGGCATCGTTTTTGTATGTTGTATTGGTTGCAATGGTTCGCTTTTCCTCATTTATTTGCGAAAAATAAATTAAATGGAGAAAACAATAAGGGCAGATAAAAAAAAAAACGTGTGTTGGTATGGAAACAAAAACATTTGATTGCTGCCAAATTCCGCTCGGAACAAATCAAAATTTCAGCGACTATTTCGAAAGCCGAATAGAATACCAGCCTTAGCCTTAGCCAAACTTGTCACGGTGACAGGGTTACCGTTAAAAATGTTGAAAAAGTGTAAAAAAAAATGATTATTTTTAAAAAGTCGCATTTTACAAGAGAATAAACAATTTGGTTTTACCAAATCCACTTGCCAATCAACAGGTATCGTTTTATTGTGATCATAATTTTTTTGTGTTCAGCATAATATTGGGAATCATAGGATCTTTAATAACTCCGTCTGCACCTTAAGGCTGGTACTATATTCGTTTTTCGCGATATTTTTCGCCGGTTCCTTTTTAGATAACAAATTTTAAAGCAAATCAACTTGCTGATTTCTGTTGAGTGTCAAGACCCAGGAACTCTGCGACTAAGATGGGGTGCGTCCACAGGGATCTGGGTCTGAGTAGAGTGGGTCTGGCCGGGCAGTTAAACAGGTGACGTGTATCGTGCGGTCCCTGGTTACAATCGGGACATACATCTTGCACGTCGGCATCAATCCTAGCTCTGTGGGAATTGAGGCGGCTGCATCTGCCGGAACGTAATTGAACCAGAACTACTCTAGTTTGCCGGGGGAGGTCGATTTCTTCGGGTGCAATGGGTGGCGGTCGTTCTCCAAGGACTACATTCACCCGGTAGCCAATTACCGCGTCTGCTACCGTGTCTGCATGAATGTGGTTCAGACCCGCTTGATATGCCGCTTGATCTAGAAGTTCTCTCTTGTAGCGCTGAACCGCACGCTCTAGATCGTGTAGATCTACAATACCTTAAGGCTTCTGGGCGGTGGGTATCTATCCACAAGATGATGATTTGGATGGTTTCTGCGATAACAGCCCAAAAGGTATTGCTTAGACAGCATGTAGTTATGTCTTCGCACTGGTAGGATCTTTGTCTCCTGATGGAGGTGGTCCACATGAGAACTAAGGAGACAGCCCGTCGCAGTTCGGAGGACGGCATTCTGACAGATCTGAATATTATTCCACTGCGTGTCACAAAGTTGACGTGACCACACTGGCGCTGCATAATTTACAACAGACCGGCCAATTGCTTTGCACGTGGTCAACAAGGTTTCTTTGTCTGCACCCCAAGTGCTGCCAGCGAGTGACTTGAGGACCTTGTTTCTACTTTTGACTTTATTGCAGATTGCTGTGGCATGTGGGGAGAAAGTGTAGGAGCTGTCAAATGTGACGCCAAGTATTTTGGGACACTTGATGGTCGGAATCATTTCTCCATCGACCATCACAGTCAGCTCAGTATTCACCTCACGCGTATTTGTAGTGAACAGTGTGGCTGAAGATTTGGTGGCGGATATCTTCAGATTTCTTGCAGCGAAATATGAGGCAAGTTCGTTGAGGTAAACGTTCAACCTATCGCGGATGTCATCAATGGGTGGGGGGCCTGATGCAATGATCGTACAATCGTCCGCATATGATAGACGATCTCTATGCCGTCTGGAGGGGTGAGATGGAGGATAGGTAGAGGTTAAACAGAGCCGGAGATATTACCCCACCTTGGGGAACTCCCTGTTTCATTCTACAGTGTTTCGATTTCTTATCCCTAAATTCCACAAATGACTGGCGGCCACACAGATAATTCGCGACGCATCGTTTCAGGCCTGGCTGGAGGGACGTGTTGGCGATGTCCTCACATAATTTGGTATGGCTGACCGTGTCGAATGCCTTCGATAGGTCCACTGCCACGAGGACCGTCCTATCGCATGGCCTGGATTGATTGAAACCACGGCAAATGTGTGTGGTGATGGCATGCAAAGCTGTTGTTGTGCTGTGCAGTCTCCGAAATCCATGTTGATGCTCGGCGAATGGAAATTCTCCTACGAGGCTCGGGAGGAGTAATGCCTCAAGCGTCTTTGCCACTGGTGAGAGAAGGGAGATCGGTCTGTACGACTCCCCCAAACTCGGGTCTTTTCCAGACTTCAGTAGCGGGATCACGCTGCCCATTTTCCAGACATCGGGAACTATAAGAGTGTTCAATGACAGGTTGAGGACAATGGTAAGGTACAACTCCAGGTGAATCCAGATTCTTCAGCATCAATGTAGAGATTCCGTCGGGGCCCAACGCCTTGGAAGATTTGGCGCCACGGATGACATTTGTAACTTCGGCCACGGTAAATTGTGATGGCTGTTCATCGGTTCGGAGACCACGAATACGGCGAATGGCTCTCCTCCTTGCCCTGTCTCTCTCGGGATGCACAATAAATTGACGGTTGAACAACCTGGCGCATCTCTTCGGATCAGTCACGGTTATCTCGCCAAAAGTGATTGAGGTCCTGTCGTCCCGTCTACCGGGGTTCGAGGGAGACTTAACTATGGCCCACAGTTTGCCTCCACCGGTGCCTAAGTTACATTGCTGCAAGTGTTCCAGCCACAAATTCCGCTTATGTTCGTTGACTACCCTGTTTATTTCCAGATTCAGCTCGCTGATTCTGGGGTTAGCGGGGTCCATAGCACGAATCCCATTACACTCGTCTGCCAGTACCACTGCTTGCGCCGGGAAATTGGGTCGCACATGTGGCATTCGACCGGCTGGTATAAAGCGAGCGTCTGCTGCGTTGATGATGTCTCGGAATTTCCTCTCGGCCACAAGCACATCAGAGGGGGGTGGCAGTTCACTGAAGCGGCGATTGGTATACTCTCTGAAGCCAGTCCAATCGGCCTTCTTATAATTGATGAACATCCGGCGCTCAGAGGTTATGAAGTCGGGTGGTCGGTCGATGGTGAGAATTATGGGGAGGTGGTCTGACCCCAAAGAGATGACGGCTTGCCAGGAGACGTCACTCAGGAGATCAGGGGATGCAACTGAAATATCTGGCGAGCTGCTGCACCTCCTCGTAATCCTAGTGGGGCCATCCTCATTCACCGTGCAAAACGTGGAGCTATCTATCTGCTCTGCCAAAGCTATGCCACGCTGGTCGTTACCTAGGGGAGAATGCTATGACGTGTGATGTGCATTAAAATCCCCCAGAACCAGACGATAATGGCCAGATAGCAACCCACTTATGTCGGGGTTGTAAGCCTGGCCATTAATCGGGTCACAGCTTCCAACCGGCGGTATATACACGTTGTATATTTCTACCTCGGCAGTACCAGACCTGACTGCTACCCCCATACATTCCATATATGGGTCACTAGCGTCAAGCGCAGGCGAGATAGGTCTATACTGCACGGAATGGTGTATAACGAAGGCCAATCCCCCACCTCCATTTCTGGAGCGATCCTTACGTAGCACATTGTAACCGTGACAACTGTGCAAGCTGCAGGTGTTGGTCAGCTTTGTCTCCTGGATCGCTGCGACCGATATGCTCTTCCGATTCATGAAGTCTACGATCTCATCGATCTTGCACGCAGTCCGTTGCAGTTTAACTGCAAGAACGATACACTTCCCGGCACTGGCCTGGCAATAGAAGGGCTAGGGTGCTGTCGTTGCATAAATTGCCGTACGGGAGAGGTCGGGGGGGTCACATAGTCCGACGACGAGGACGCCGAAGACGACGACGGCGACGCTTGTGACCCACTGCTGGCTATGTTCGCACAGAACCTAGCGACATAACCAGTATGACTATACTCCCGTAGCGAAGTAGAAGAGAGCAAGAACGGAAATATACCCACTCCAAGCACCGGTTACACCTCACCGACACTGACCGATGATGAAGGCGGTTCTGGCAAACGGAACAGAACCAGGGTCCGGGGTTCTTTTCAATCCCGGCACGGACCAGAAGCATACGGAGAAGGCACTCCGGGATGTGCCTCTCCCATGACGGAAAAAGACGAACACGTACACTGAGGCGGCAGCCCTGGCCGATGAGGGTTCCATCGGGTCAATCCGGTGCGTACAACCGGCTGCCATGGGATTGAGTTCACCATGTAACACAGAGTTGCTAAAAAATGAGATTGTGTGATTTTATTTTTTTAATTCTCACCGTGAGTAAAAATTAGATTATTTTATAGAACGAATGAAGTTTTTCAAAAGCAACAATAGTAAGAAAATCAAATAACGTTACCTCTCATATCTGGCGTTTATTATGAGTATGCACCTCTAGTAAAATTTTCAGTTGCAGCCAAGAAATTCGTGTCGAAAAATTGAAATTCATGTCTAAAAAATAGTTGTGTATAATACAAGATGGCAACAAACATCTATTTAAAATTTTGGCCGAATTTTAATAATTAAATATAAATATAATAAATAATTAAATCGTTTCTAATTGCAATTAACTTTATTTCTTATTGCATTCATAAAACATACATTTCTATTCGTAGTTCTAATTGTTTTTATTTGAAATTAACTTTATTTCATGTTTCGTTGTTGCAAAAAAAATTCGCTTTTCGTGATATTTTTCGCCGATTACTTTTTTTAGATCATAGATTTTAAAGCAAAAAAACTTGTAAGTAGCTGATGGACAAAATTCGTTTACTGATCAAAAATTGTTTTGCAGTTAAAAAAAAAAATATATTCTTATTCTCACATTCTCAAATTAATGGTTAACAAAGTTTGAACAAAGCCAACAAGCCAAGGTCGGATTTACATGAAATGATTGCGCTAACTCATACCTTTATAATTTTTTATCTTTTTAGGTTTTTTGCTGTATGGTCGTGCAAATGGTTGTGAGAGTTTTCAACTTGTAGCAGCTCCGGTTTGCATCATAGTCAATCCAGTAAAACGGATATATATTTTAGTTACATGTAGTGACCAACAGGTGTCGTGGGTCAAAAGGTACCCAATCTTTTGTAGCGATTGCCCTAAAATTTAATCTTTGATGCGGTCGTTTGAACGCCAGATGTCGTTAGTAAGACATATAATACATTTGAAAAAGATAACTAGGGATAATTTTGAACGTATAGATGTCATTGTATTTATAGGGTGCCAGTGCTACAAATTTTACATGTGCGGACTAATTTAATCGGCTCAATCATGCTAAAACAGATTGGGTCCATGTTGACTACTTGCAACTAAAATATAACTGAAATCTTTCTAGGACTTATTTCTTCTAACGACATTTGGCATCCAAAAGGCGCAATTAAAATTCTGTATTCCTAGTTCATTGCCAAATCTTTTAGTTCAACAGTGGTCGACGGGTGTCATTGGTCAAAATGGATCCAATATTTTTAATTGGTAGTTTTGGATGGGTAATGTACTAATGTACTTTTTGTAGAATGTGTTTGTGGTTCCATCCCAATTAATACAATAACATTATGCATTCAATAGTATCCCTAATCGACTTTCAAATGCCGGATCTTTAAGTATTGTAGGTCTTTGGTTTTAATTTTCAGATAATGTGGTTAGTAAAAATTGGACCCACCGTTCACTTAAGGTCACGATAAGCTATCTTGAAAATTTTGCGCATGAACATTGCACTAAGGAACAGGGGCAAACTTCTCACATATCAATGAGTGCAGTCCGATGCAAGTTTAAGCTCAATGATAAGAGGCCTCCTTTTTATAGCCGAGTCCCAACGGAGTGTCGCAGTGCGAAATCTCTTTGGAGAGAAGTTTTACATAGCATAGTACCTAACAAATGTTGCCAGCATAAGGAGGGGAACACCACCGCTGACATTTTTTTTAATGGTATAGCCAGAATTCAAATCCAGGCGTTCAGCGTCATAGGCGGACATGCTCTTCGCAACGGTGGTCTCCAAATGCACGACCACACAACAAAAAACCTATAAAAGAGAATCAATTATGCAGGTATGAGATGACGCAGTCATCTCAATGCAAACTGGTCCATAAATTTTATGAAGAATATTTCTCTCAAACACTCCAATACTCCTTTTCTGCTTTCACAACTACCCATGCCTCGTAACCATATAACAACACGGTATTATCAGTGTCTTGTATAGTGAAATCTTCGTCTGTCGAGAAGCGTCCATGATTCTTATCTGCTTAGTACAATCTGTTTGCCAGCATTATTCTTCACTTATTTCAAAACTGGTGTCATTCGTTTCGCCCACGGCGGTGCCGAAGTAGATAAATTTGCTCAAAGGTATGGTTCCCAACTTGCTTCATGTTCTTTAAATTCTTTTAAAGGCTGCAGTTACTACTTATAGTTATACTATAGCACGAGGCGTAAACTTGGCTATGGATTTGTGGTCAGGTGGAGTCTGAAACACCTTGTCTCCAGCTTTACTTCGGTTGATGAGAGGCTTGCCACAGGCTACAAGCGCCTAGAGCGAGAATACTACTTCCGGTGAACGACCCATGGTATCGATGTCGTCGGCATAGGCGAGTAGCGTGTGTTCTCTTGTTATTAGTGTGTCATATCTATTCACATCTGCATCTCGTCTAATATTCTCCAGCATGATCACACGATATGCTTTCTCCTTGTCTGAAAACTCGTTTGGTATCGAATGGTTCCGAGAGATTCTTTCCTATTCTTACTGGGGAACGTGTATCAGCAAGTGTCATCCTGCAGAGTATTGTTAATTTTACGGGGATACCAAACTCAGACATGGCTTGAAATGCCTCTAAACGTATTGGGGTAACGAAAGCGACTTTGTAGTCAACAAAGAGATGGTACGTGTCCTCCCCAGGTCTTTTCCAGGATTTGGCGCAGTGTGAATATCTGGTCTATGATGGACTTACCAGGTCGAAAGCCGCATTGATAAGGCCCAATTATCTCATTGAGTTTAGGTTGTAATATTTCACACAGTTCGCTTGAGAGTATCTTGTATGCGATGGGGAGGTACACATTATTTCTAGTCTCCTTTCTTATGTACGAGACATGACATTTTGACGAAGACACCCAGTTCAAGACTTTAGGACAAGGCCGAACCTATTTTATCTTCGCATGCCTTTAATTTGCCTTGGCCATCGATCTTCTCTGGCAAACCAAAACGCTCTTTAAGAGGTTGGAATAATAGGTGGCGCATCGCTGTCAGGTTTATTGAGAGGCTTGGTGCGAATAATCCTAAGACTCTCACCGATAAGGAGAGAGACTCCCGTTATTGGGCACGGAGATTCGCTGAACGGCCTACATCAAAGTCTTCACGGGGCATCCTATGCCCAAAAGAACTAAAGCGAACAATAGTAATATGCGTCCGAGGACCTTTGTTAATGTGGCTAAGGACAGTTTGGTGATAGTAGTTGTTGACTAGGGAGAAGAACAGGACTGCATACCTAGGAATAATTGGAGTGGGATAGTCATAGACTGTCATCTGTATACTCTGATGTACTTGCGGATTTACCTGGGCCTCCTCCAGTCTGTGACGATGCAGGTTAGAATCGGGGTCGATACAAACTAATAGTCTTCGGGGATCAACGCTCTATTGAGATGTATCGTTGTACCCTAAAGAAGATTGGCGAGATCAGTCAGCATCCGTAATAGGTCATTTATGATGGTCACCCATAGGAGTGGCGAAAAAAGGCCTGTCTAAACACTGTTGTATTCGACGTTGACAACTCTGGGGAAAATACATAATTTAAATTTTTATTACAAATAACACAGGACCTCGGTCGAGTACCAGTGTAAGCATAGAATAATTGGTAGTTGATATGGCTCAAACCAGAAACTTTGTTCCGGGTCGTTACTGACTGCTGATTTTCTCCATCAGAGCGTGAATAGCTGTCTCGCTCCGTCGGAGGTTTATCTGGATGACCTCAATCATTGGTCCTCCATTAGACGGCCTTTTTTGGGAGTGGGTAGGCGACATTGAGTTCTCTGTCACTGCTTCAACATTACGATCTTTATCCATCCTAGTCTTCATTATGTAGAGAAAGTCGTTCATGGTTCCGTCGTTGAGTCGCTGTTCGTTTGGCTGTGTTGGGACTATCGCCTCTACACTGTCTGATGTTTTAATATTAGGATCTTTACTTATCCTAGTATTCCCAATATTGAAAGAGTCGCTGATAATCTCGACGTCGGCCCCCTGTCTGTTAGGCGTTATTGAGTATCCCGCCACTGCACCGCCTAATGGCTCATTATTAGGATATTCGCCTATCCTTGTCTTCCCAATCTTGAAAATGATGGTATCATTACATTCAGCTGACGCACAGCGCAGCGTTAAGATGCCGCTCTATAATCACAGCTCATAATTCGTATGGGTGGACCTTCAGATCGATAACCCGATCGTTTACCAAATGTCTCACCTGAAATCGACGATCTGCGGTCCCTCACCTTTCTCAGCGACCGTCTTTTCTTTCCGCGATGGCTGTGGCCTCCTTTTGGAAGCCACAGTCCTACATGAAGACTCAGGGGCCGTGCTCGCTTCCTTTGTTCTTGTTCCGACATTGTCTTTCTCCACATTCTGGTGTCCCCATTGCGGGGGTGCTGGCTTGGTTTTCCCAGACTACTTGAAAGCGGGGAGCTGTTTTTCTTCCTCAGCATTTTAGCAGTGTTATGCTCTTCGGGAGATCTGATTCTCTTTCCAGCTTCCGTAGAAGTGCCTGGAATGTCAGTTTTATCCTTTTCAGAATCATACATTTTCGCCCGATTGCGCCGCCGGTACATACTCCTCTATCTCCTTCGTCATCCCCCGGATCGCTTTCCCGGTCTGCTTGAGAGCTCAGCAAAGCCATCTGCCCCCATCTCTCGATTCGGATGCGATGACTGTTTCATTCACACTGCTGCTGTCTGAATCCGAGTCGGAAAGGCCACCTTTATTTAAAAGCTGGGGACGAACTGTGCATTGCTCTGATTTATCCGTCTCTTCCTCATTAATCAGTCTAACGAGTAGTTGTGCACGTGAAGCATTACTCTCGACTATAGATGCCAAGGCACCTACACCTAGAGGAGGGGAGGACTTGCCGCAGCTGTTGGATCTTTGCCTCCTCCAAAAAGGCTTTAAAATATTTCGAAGTAAGTATTACCTATTCCGAATGAAAATACTTCCACTCCACTCAACGACTGCTAGTAACTTCATCTTTACTTTTAAACGTGTCCACGCGCTAATCATTGAAAAAAAAATTGAGAAATTCTAGATTTTAAAATTTTTTATTGAAATTAACATTGGAAATGGCATGAATAAGTTTTTTTTTTTGAAAATCGTGTCCGCCGTATGGATGCATTTGGGCACATACTGACAATTGAAAATTAAAATTGAATGATGAAAGATGGCGTTGGCGAATTTCGTTAGCGTTGCGTTATTTCGGTGGCATATCGATAACAGATGGCGCAAATCAAAAGAAGTTTAGATCAAAACATAAATCAAGATATAATGCATTCAAAATAGAAATTTGTTAATTTGTAGAACCTTTCGTTCCTTTGTTCTTGTTCCGACATTGGCAGTGTATTACAGATGTCATTAGGCAAAATAGCCGACGGATTGACGGAATCTAATGCAACTGCAGTCGCGGACAATCAGTGGTATCGAGTGGGGAATGTCAGTGAGAGTCCGGGCGGCATCTTGCTTAAATAGTGAGTGCCTATGATAATCGATATGACAAGGAGAATTATTGGCGTAATTGGCCATCATGTTCCCGCGGGGATCGGTTGCATAGACCGGAATGAGCTTGCTCACCTATAAGAGCTTGACGAGGATCGCTACCTCCACATGCAAATGTGATATTATTTGGAATGTTCTTTTCGGAAGTTGGCAGATTCTGAAATTTCATACTCAGATATGAAAAGATTTCATAATTTTATAAACTGTGTGACTACATGGGCTTTCGGAAGTTCAACACGGTGGTACTACATAGAGGGCGTAGCACCTTATAACTGGCCTCAGCCTGTCCGAATACTATTTTAGTACCCGATGTGTGGAAGATGGGCAGTGAGTTTTCTATTTGGTCATGTAGCGGCCACGGAAACTGTGTTTTCATTGAAGATATCTGTATCCGTTCACAATTAGCAGACTAATTTGCACAATTTTTTTCAATCCCACTTTTACCTGCCCAGCCAGACCCACTAAATACCATGGCAGCATCTCCCTAACAAATTCAAAGGAACGGTGTTGGTTTCATCGTAGCTCTCTGAGGATGATTCCATCAAAACACTTCAGAAACCAATTCATGGTGTCCAGAAGGATACAATGTTTTAATATTTCAAGATTTTCCAAATAATTCCATAAATTTTGCACTTACCTTCTAATGTACAACAACCGACTTGAGGTAAAATTACAACTTCATTTGACGAGTTTTCTGTATCTGAACACTAGCTTCTGCCTTAAATCTTCATTAAAAGTAAATAAAAATGAAACAAATTTAATAATTACCAATAAACAATATTTATATTTTTTACCTTCCTCTGTCTTTTTGATGTTAGCTTTTGTATTTTCAGCTGACCTTTACAAAACATCTGCTCAAAGTTTCAAATTTCTGCTGGCAAAAAAAAAGTCCCAGTAGAAATTAGCAGGTTCTCTATTTTCGAGCTGTCAACATTTTCTCTCTCTCGCGCTGTCTTCTGCTGGCAAATAGAGTACGCGAACGACTTCCAGTAAAAATTTGTGCAAATTTGCACATATTTTTAAGTTCCCTATTTAAAACAAAGATTTCAAAATCTTAATTAAGTGAAAAAAAAAATATTTTCGAGTCCTTTTACTAATTAGTGTTTCCATGTCAAGGTTTTATAATAAAAAGGAATGGCATATACCTGTGTCCAGCAAATAATATGGTTATATTCCCACCATTAGTATATAGGTTAGCTTGAAAAGTGGGTGCAGATATTAATCTGCCCCATGCCAATAATCGGCTTGTTGTGCGCTATAAAAACTAAAAAGTAACCTCGAAAAAGAAAATCTAATTTAGGAATTCCGTGCTACTTTTAAAATCCTTAATTGTTTTCCATGCCACGCCGCTAAATTGGTTCATGTCTGGTATTGTGTTCTCATCTAAGTGCCGGTATCCGTTAGCCGCGAAAGCCGGACAATGACATAGGAAATGCTCCAACGTCTCATCATTTTCCCCGCATGCCCTACACATGCTATCACTTGCCATACCGATTTTACATAAGTGAGCTCTTAGTCCTATGTGTCCCTTACTTCCTTTCAATAAAAACCTCGTCTTTTCACGATCTGGATCTTTGCTATCATCTTCTTTCTCGCATGTTCTCTGCTCATGCACGCATACGTGTACACATTCGTACATAAATTTCTTTGTGTGCGTTGGCAAAACGTCGTTTAGCTTCATAGCAAGATGGGGGATTGTACCCATCTTATGATTTGAGTTGTTGTACAAATGAGACCACCTTTAATTGTTTCGCCATGATACATAAGAAGATGCAAATATAGCAGAAACCCTAAAAATGGTCAGAAATTCATATAAAAAATTTACGTACATCTATTTTGGCCTTATGACTGGTACTATGTTCGTTTTTCACACATAGGTTTCCATGTTTTTCGCGATTACTTCTTTGAAACACTATAAAAATCTCAATGATAAAATAACAATTTTATAACAAATTTCCCATAAGTAATAAGGGAATGTCGTACTGAATGAAATCAGCAAGTTTTTTGCTTTAATATTATATATACCAGTCTTTAACGGTGGGTTTCTCGTATAAAAAAAATAAAGTTCGTGCTAGCTAACCGGAACATTAATTTATCGTGGGGATATACCCCTGTTAACAATTTTAGTTTTCTCGTACACTTTTAACGTAAATTAGAAGATATGGTAATATTATGCAGCAATCAGCATTACGCAGTATTCGCGTACTCGAAAATTTGCTCAAACTTTTACAAAAGTCGTTCGTTTTTTAGTAAAGATTGTGGAGAGCGAAAAATATTTTGAAAGGTTTGTAAATGAAAGGTTGCAAATTTCTTCGGTTGTTTTTATTTCCTCTCGCAAGTTTCTTACTTTTTGAATTTTTTTATTGGGAAATAGTTACCGGATAAGAACGCGAACACACCGCTATACTAAGCAGCAATCAATAAACAAAACACAGCTGTATTTATCGGGACGTTTAGTTGCTAACCGGCAGACATCTGCTGGTTAGCAATAGCATATAAGCATGAAGCATATAGTCAGAAAAACCAAATTCCTTTAACCAGAAGAATATCTATACGATAAATTGTAACCGGAGAAAGAGAAACCTGGCCTATAAAAGTTTTGTATGCCTTTTGTATTTCGTGGGTCCTCTTTTAGGGATGGTACTCTACTCGGCTTTTCACGTGAACAACTGTCAAACTCCATGTAAAAAACGTACTCCCATAGAAAAGTTGATGACAAACGTGCTCATTTCAGTACGATATTCATAGTTCCCGTACGGTAACAAAGCGATACTGGATGATATGAATGATATATAAAACGATTTGTATTTGTATGCGATCTTTCTTAATATTTGTAAATAATGTTATCACGTGACCAACCTCGATTCTATGTATTCAGTTTTTGATTTCTTATCCATTGATTCCCAGAAGTGGTTTTCATATGCATACATCAACAAAGCCTCGTTTACCACACAGGAGAACTTATCATGTTTTTGACATATTTTGAAAAATTTCCATAGAGCTTGTACTATTTCCAATTTCATCGCTATCGTGTATTTGAACACGATTTTACGCACACAAATCGTATTAAAACCATTTATTAAATTAAATCAAGAATTTAATAAAAAGTACCGTCCTTTTTCTATCAATGTATAAGCTAAAAACATGTGAAATAAATAATAGGTTTTTTTTTAGCTTATGGCTTAAAAGGAACGCTTTAAAGCAATTAATCCTCGTGTAATATGAATGTAAGACTTAGTTACCACAAAAAATTTCATGTAATTATATTTAAAAATTATAAAATTTTGTTGAAGTTTTTCCCAACAATTGCGAAAACTAAACATAATACTCTACTTTAGATGCGGCAATTGCTCCCAATTGACAATTCACGTTTTTAGGTAGACTTAGTTGTCGGATACCCCGGTATAGGCTCACTCTCTCACCAAAAAGATGTTGGCCTTCTTTAGAAGAAATCTTGTGTTTTTGGATAATTTTTCCGAGTAATTCTCCGAGTTAGTCATTTGGATTTATTCCAGATGCTTTTACAGATGTAAAAAGTGGGTAACAATCACTTCATTATCATTCTCGAACTCTACAAGCAGTCAACGGTTGGTTGAGAATAAAATTTGCTTGACTTTTTCCACTTGCATTTTTTTTCCACTCTAGGTTCCAAATTATTACTGAATAAGTAGGATTAGGTTTAGATAAATATGTTTATTAATTTTTTTCCACAATAAAAACTGGTTTACCAATGCCAGGGCACCACCAAACCATGCCATCTATGTCATGCTTTAACTATGAAATAATATTTATTTCAAAGCCCTACTAAAATGTTCTATTTTGATCCACGCTAAACCCACCATTTTCTAAAAAGGATGTCGACAATCATTAGCGTTGCGTAGCCAACTCCAAACTATTTTTTGTGTTGTTTTTGAAAGTACAGGTTTGTGACGTGGTACACAACAGAGAGCTGCAATCTGTCTTTTTTTCGTATTCCAGCGCTACTCGCAAATGTCGGTGACAGTAAGCAAGATATATTTATTTACAGGTAGTGGCAGTTTTCCAACAACAAAATATTGAGTGCAACTCTGATTTTGTGTATGTTACTAGTTCGCGCCATTTTCGTTGTTTGTTGTGTTATGGTGCTTAACTATAAAACACACGCACAAAACCAAAACTCGTTGACAGATAGTGCACTTCGCAAGAATAAATTTTACTAAGCTGTTTACGGAACACTACCTGGTAATTATGTCATGGCAGTAAGTAAATTTCAAAATACCATGCATTATCCTACATAACTACAAATCCTACATAACCAGTCAGGAACGGAGCAACGCCCGGTATTAAAAAAACGAGCGTCGTCGAACACCGTTGAAAACCCATGTTTTTTGCGATTGCTCTTTGTAACACTATACTAATAACAATGATAAAATAACAATTTTATTAAACTTTTCCCACAAGTAATGAGGGATTGCTCTATTTGCTATAAAATCTGTTATCTAAAAAAAGTAATCGGCGAAAAGTATCGTGAAAATCGAATATAGCCATAAGATTGGAATCACAACCGTAAGTATTAATGTTGAAAACATTCGTGTTTATACATGCATTTGACGACTTGTTAACACCTAATCTGGTGTTTTAGTAAGCAGGACATGGGTTTACTCCATTTACTAAAATGAGTACAGCAGGTTACTCATTTTAGTAAATAACAAACCGTTCAACATGACATTGAAACTTGCTAATTTTTAAATGAACAATTAATTTCAATTGAAATAATCTGTATTTTAATTTGTATTTTCGTTAGAAAATTAGTTTCGCCGCAAAAATATTAATTCTTTCTTATCATTTCTAATGAAATGTCTTATTATTAGAAGTACGTATAGATAAAAAAGAAAATTTTTATGTATGTTCTTAATAGTTATTATTTTTTTAAAAATCAACTGGCGATAGTATCTCGGAGTGGAAACTACAAATTTTAACAAAAAAAAAAAATGAATGTGTCTAGCACATCGACACGGTACCAAATGTTTTCTTAAGTTGAGGAGGAGAAACTTGAAAGCTGAAGATAAAAACAAGTAGAGATGCCATGTGACAAAAAAGTGTTTTATATGTGGCCCCAGAACCGCAATTCTGTAACTTATAACGAACATCGTTTAGTTAAATTTGTCGAAAAAAATCCAAGTTAAAGAAATCGTTATCTATTGTTCCCTTTGGCAACTCTACCGAAAAAAAAATGAAAAGAGGAATCGACAAAAATAATAAATAATTCTTCCCATACCCTGAAATTATTCTTATTTTAATTTAAAACCACAAAAAATCTAAATACAATATACACAAGTGTTGACGAAAAGTGTTATCAATACCAATTTATTTGTACAAAACTTTTGCGGATTTTATTTTTTTTTCATATTAAGAAAAGCACTCTACCACGCTTTTTAATTGGCTGTGCACACTTATCCAAAATGTTAGGAAATAAACAAAGTAACCACCAAATAATTGTCGGTTTTAGGAATTGTACAATATGGTCAAACTGCTTTGTCTTCTTTTCCAGTTTAGATCAAACATGCGTGAAACTGCTGTATTTTTACTTTGCAATTTTTTCATTAGATAAAAATAGTTGTTTAATCTTGATATAAATAGTGCCAAAAGGTAAAGAAACTTTTTATTTGTATAGTTTACAAACTTTTTCAACG
This sequence comes from Stomoxys calcitrans, assembly GCF_963082655.1. Taxonomy (NCBI): domain Eukaryota; kingdom Metazoa; phylum Arthropoda; class Insecta; order Diptera; family Muscidae; genus Stomoxys; species Stomoxys calcitrans. The sequence continues at coordinate 63,842,923 of NC_081556.1, read as the reverse complement.
TAATTTCGTAATAATTTGCAGTTTATTTTGTATTAACGAAGGAACAAAAAGAGGCATCGGTTAAAATACTGCATTCGGCATGCTAACTTGCATGAATCTAAACTGTGCCACTTTTACGATATAAGGAACCTAACCGTACGTCTTGGTCGTATACAGTCTTTGATTCGTAACAAAGATTTTGAAAATTGTACAAGATATTCAGATTGCTTTATCTTCTTTTCTACTAAGCCTCACAGTTTTAGATCAAACATGTGTGAAACTATCATTTTTACTTGAGGTTAATGATTACATTCAGCAATTTTTCCATTAAGGTTGGTACTATATTCGGTTTTCGCGGTGGAACTCCATATAAAAAAATAAAATATTGATGAAAAATGTTCGTTTCGCTATTACTTGTTTTTTCATCTAGGGAAATTTACATTTCACGACGCCCAAGAAGAGCACAATCACAGTTGCTGCGCAACAAGTCCGATCGCCAAAATTCTAATTGTAACTGAGTGTTTGTTAGTATTAGTGATTTTGCTTACTCGGGGTGGAAAACAATTTGTTATGTGTGGATGCATAGATAAGAAAGAATTTGTATATAAATATAAAATATACTTCTAAAATAAATAAAAATGTTCCTTTCATATCAAGCTATTGCAATAAATCTATACGAAGTAATAGCGATTGTGAAAGCTAGTGTTTTGCTTTTGATCTTGCAATTACAACAACATTATTTTGAAACAAGTGCAAGATGCTTGCAAAGGCCTTTGGAAAGTTGTGCTTAGTTAACTTATACTAATGAAAATACTACAAAATTTAATTATAATTACATATAAAAGATGCATTCGTTTCTTTTTAAATAGTTTTGTGTTTCATTATTTGTAAATTTCGAAGGGGTGGGTTTGGTTGAAATTACAACAACATATATGAATTTGAGAACGGTCCACACACTCTCATGTACGTAATCAGCTGATAAAATGATTGGTGCCATATTAATTTTTATATGTAAATGGCAAAATTTTGGCCAAAGAAACCCAAGAAAATCAAAGATTTTGGGAAAATTTTCCCCAAAAAAAACGTAGTACCAGCTTTTAAATAAAAAATAGTCCTTTAAACGGTACCAATAGGTAAAGAAAATTTGTATATGTACATATATTTTGCAAACTTTTTCAACACAATTGAGCGTGATTTCGTAATAATTTGCAAATTTATTTTCTATTTACGAAGGAACACAAAGAGGAATTGGTAAAAATGCTGCATTCGACATGCCAACTTACATGAAGCTACACTGTGCCACTTTTACGTTATTAGGAAGAAAACGAGAACAGTTGATTTTAATTATGTCGAATATCGTTAAAAATGGCTACTGAATACCAATTTAGTTAACTTTTTAACTAACCGATTTTCGTTTAAAACTATATAGTGAATTCCACCACAGATGTCCTTGAGAATTGTGAACCCCATGAAAATATACGATATGGGCTCAAATGATATTAAATTTATAATAGATTACGAATTTTGAGTATTGCTGTAGTTGTCGTTAAACAGGAATTAACACGCGATATATTTGAAAAAAGTTCATTTTGGTAAAAACACGAAAAAATTGGGATTTTGAATAAAAAAACGGGGAAAAAGCGGCCTAGACAAAATATTTTGGTAAAAGTAGTCACAAAGTTAAAATGCATAGGAAAAATAAACGTGAGTTTGCATGAAAAATTTATCTAAATTTTGGTAAAAAGAGTAGCTTAGGTTAGGTTGAAGAGGGTGCGGACATTATTCCGCCACATACCACTATTGACATACACCTAAGAAAATGCTAAATCCTAAGAAGTTATCTAGAAAAAGAAATTCTATGTTAGGAATTCCGTGCTACTAAAGAGAAAAAGAGTAAATTTTAAATTAAATTTGTTAAAAAAAGAATTGGAAACATTTAAATAGAGATAAGATGTTTCTCATTTTGATCAATCAAATAATCGTGTTGTTTCTTTCCGCCTTGTTTCTGTTTTCGAAAACATACAATACGTGAAGATAGGCATTTGAAAAAGTCGATTAGGGATAATTTTGAACGCATATATGGCATTGTATTCATTGGGCTGGGACCACATCACATATTATATAAAAGTACACATATGCTAACATAGTGCATGTGCGGATTTATTTAATAAAAATAAATTGCGCCCACTGTTGCAAAACTGCACTTCAAATATCCAATTTGAGGAAAATCGCTAAAAAAGATTGGGTCCATTAGCACCAACGACACCTGTTGATCACTATATGTAACTCAAAATATAACTGAAAGATGGAGCCTATTTTCACTAACGACATCTGACTATATATCTTTACTACCTAAATATCTTTGCCATTTTTGCTTCCTACAAGTTTGAAACTCCGGCAAACCAATGCGCGCCAACTCTTACACACAGCAAAAAACCAATAAAAGAGAAAAAAATTATAACGGTTTAAGATGGCGCAGTCATTTATGTTAACAATGTTGGTCTTATTAAGGGCTTTCTTTCAAAACATTTCATTTAAATTCGACTATTAGTTCAAAAGTTATTGGCCATACAAGTTGAAGAGGTCAACTTTGACACCATTTATCTCACCATGTATCACTAATCTAGTTCAGAGATTCTGAAAGTCTATGTCCTCCTCTAAAAATGCCTAGAAATGGGAATATGGCTCCAGCAAATAGCTTGAAAGTTTTGTAATAACTTCCAGTTCGTTTCTGTTTGAACCACTGTATGGCGCTAAATTTAACAACAATGTAAAAAGCGCTACAAATAAAAAAAATTACTTCGAATGGTTGGCATTGCCCTCAAGGAAAAGAGAGTGTGCTCAATAACACTGGTAAGAGAGTATGTAAATACTTGTGGTGGTTGTTGTACTCCGTTGTTTTAGAGAGACCCACACTCAATTCTTTTTACCTTTCAGTATTTTCTCAGCGCAAATATTTGTGTTTACCAAATAAAACGCACCGTTGCGGTACACTGCATCCGCATCCAAAAAATTGAAGACGATCGCAGCAAAGATTATTAAGGTTATTTACGTGCATTTCAAATGCGACGCATTAGAAAAATAGCGTTTGCTGTCCATTCACATAAATGTATGCTAAAATTTTGGTTGAGCTTAATCGTGTATATTTAGGGGTTGTCTAAGGATAGTGCTGTTGTCAGCATTTGTAAATGCCCTTTCGGCTCGAAATTAGACATTTTCGACGTCTCTTAAAATTTTTTTAGATATATGTGAATTGAAAGTCAAAATTTGTTATAGGACACTTCTTTAACACTCAAAGACATAGCTCAACCCATTTTGTATTTTGGCGTTTCTTTTAACTTTTTGGTTTGCTTAAACTGTAATTTTGTGATTCACCAATAAATCGTAGGATGTGTAGGATTAAAATGACCCAAATGTTTTACTGGAATATATGACTTTGTTTTGTTTCTGTTGTATTGTCCTTAATTATACAAAACGGAACATATTTTTATGGGTCAAATATGGGTGGCGACTAGCGTTCAGTCGTGTTGGCGTCTGACAACGTAACCAAAAAATATGGGTTTTGTGTATTGCCCTTTAGAGAGGGTGACTATTTAAGCATATAGACTAGTGATGGATATCAAGTAAAAGCGTGCCACCATAAATTCTGCTAAAATATGGGAGCTTTATCTAGTTATTGACCGATTTGGACCGTACTTGGCACTGTTGTTGAGAGTCATAACCGAACATTATATGCAAAATTTTCGTTGAATCGGATAAAAATCGTTGCTTGTAAGGGATCAAGAAGTCAAATCGGGAGATCGGTTTATATGGGAGCTACATCATAATCTTGACCGATGTGGACTGTTTTTATACAGTTGTTGGAAGTCATAATAGAACACAATGTCCCAAATTTCAGCCAAATCTGATAAAATTGCGGCTTCAAGAATATGGGGCTCAAGAATATGGTCTATAACGACCCGGTCTACTCGGTACTGGTCTAAGGATTGGATCAGTGTTTCGGGCAGTACATTGTTAAAATCCTCCTCGTTGTCAATGCATACCGCCAATGTGTACGTCTTGACATCGAAAAGGTCTTTTATTTTATGCACAACCTGGTGCAAGGCAGTCTCCACCGACCTTCCCTTGACGTAGGCATGCTGTTTGTATTTAAGCAGTTTGCTGAATATCCAACTCTTTATCATAGTGTCCACAATACATTCCATGGTTTTGAATAACTTGTATGGTTTTGCATAACGTGCCTTGCCGGACTTGGGACTTAATACCACTCCTTGCCTCCTGCCAGGCTTTCAGAGTATATGCAAGTCCCAGGCACGCTGTGAAAATATTGGCCAGGTGGGGCGCCAGATAGTCTGCTTCCTTCTGTAGTAACGTCGGACTAACACTTATTAGTGTTGGTACTACCCCATGATATGTGGTAAGAGTTTACATCACACCCTATAAGTACCTCGTTTCCTGTCTGTTTTGCTGACCTCACCAGTCGTTGCAGCTCCGACGTGGGTGGCGATGTTGGAGAGCCGAAAGGGAGATAAAGTTATACCACCGTCTCCTTGTCTTACCACTGTTGCATCCGACGTTTACAACTCTAGGGAAAATATATAATTCAAACCTTTATGACAAATAACGCAGGTCCTCGGCCGAGTACTAACACTGGTAAACAGAATAATTGGTATTTAATATGGTTCAGTCCAGAAACTTTGTTCCATGTTCGTCCATGGCTCCTGAATTAAGGCAATATGAATCTTACTCTTTCCAACAGAGCGTGTGTAGCAGTCTCGCTCCGTAGAAGTGCTAGGAATGTCAGTTATATCCCTTCCAGCATCCTGCACTTCGCTCGATTGCGCTGCCGGTACTCCTCTGTCTCCTTCGTCGTGCCCCGGATCGCCTTCTCGGTCTGTTTTGAGCTTAGGCAGCGAGAAAATACTTAGGCTGGAGACGAAATGTGCATTGCTCTGGTTTATACGTCTCTCAGGCACTCAGGGGCCGTGCTTCTTTCGTTCTTGTTCCGACTTTGCCTTCCTCCGCAGGACACTGTGTGGAATCTCCATTGGCTGGGAGATTGGGATGGCTGGCTTGGTTTTCCCAGAGTACATGAAATCGGGAACCATTTTTTCTTCTTCAGCATTTTAGCAGTGTTGTGCTGTTCGGGAGAACAGATTCTCTTTCCAGCTTCCGTAGAAGTGCTAGGAATGTCAGTTATATCCCTTCCAGCATCCTGCACTTCGCTCGATTGCGCTGCCGGTACTCCTCTGTCTCCTTCGTCGTGCCCCGGATCGCCTTCTCGGTCTGTTTTGAGCTTAGGCAGCGAGAAAATACTTAGGCTGGAGACGAAATGTGCATTGCTCTGGTTTATACGTCTCTTCCTCATTAATTAGTCTGACGACTAGTTATGCGCTTGAAGCATTACTCTAGACTAAAACATACTGCGGTCGAACACCACCACCGCAGCTGTTGGGTCTTTGAAGTCCATTTCTAGCCTACTCCAAAAAGGTTTTAAATTATTTCGTAATAAGTAGTACCTATTCCAAGATTCGGAAACTCAATCAATCAGTAAAGAAAATAAAGTTGTAACTATATCCCAGTTTTGAGTGATAAAGCTCAATCGGTGAATAAAATATTGTAGCATTTTGTAATTTTAGTACCTAAATTTACAATTTTCTAGTTGCCAAATGTATACTGTCAAAGTATAACTGTATCCAAATATATACTGTCAAAGTTACCTGTATCCCAAGTGCCAGAGCTGTAGTACCTGTAGTACATCTGTTATGGAAGTACCATTTTGCACGAATTTGATACCTAAATGTACGAATTTTTAAAAATCCTTCTATTCGTCCGATATAAAATCTACCTAAATGTACGGATTCCAAAAAACTCTTTTAGTCGGCCAATATATATTTCCTAGGTGGCCGTGTTGTTACACGTGCCTATCGCAGCTTGAGGATATTTTCTGGGCACCTGCTAGCTTCGTCGACATCTCTGGGGAGGTCCCAACCCTATATCCTCGCCCTAGGCCCGTAGACAATAAAAAAAACAATAATATCAAATAAAACATTACTTACACCTGCACTTTCACATTCCATTTGTTTTGGGAGATCGTCCTTTGACCTCCGGCCGCCCGCCCTACCTTGGTCAACATTACAGCGTATTTGTGTGACCCCACAAACCCGCCCACATCACCTAACTTACCACTTTACATCCCCCTCAACAATTACTTTAAAGCATCATAATTTCAATTTTTAAACAATCACGATATAAACATATTTATTATAATAAAACTAAGACTAATCTAACTTTTAGTATTTTTGTTTTCTAATATCTATTTTATATTGCTGTTTGTCTCTAATTACAAAGTTATTTGGGAAATGGTGTTATGGATATGAAAATTAATAAAACGAATGGTCTTTTTCGACCAACTCAACGATCGTAGAACCCTCAAAGACTTATTGAAACCTTTCTAACTAGTTAGCTAATTTAAAGCCCTTTAATAAAAAAATTCCCCATGACCTGGCCTAAAGGAGTTCACTTAGGTAAGTTCTACGGGTAAGTATTTGTCAGTTTCAAACAAAAGGGAAACCAAAAACTATAATTAAATAAAAAAAAAATATCTATATTTGGGGGCCCTATCACAGAATTTCTTTCAGTGTGTAAATCAAATATGAATGTCAAAGTAATATCAAAATTAAAATATAAATAAAAATAAAAATTTATAATAAATTAAATAAATAAATAAAAAATCTAAAGTTTGAACATAAAAAAAATCATATTGACATAAATACATGAACTTAATTAATAAACATATTCGTCATGATGATGGTTGTGGCTCGTTTTGTTAATTATGTTGGCTTGCTTGTTTGTACCGCCAATATTTTGTCGCATCAGTCTCGCTGATTATTTGTATCATGCGAGACAACACTGGTGGAATGATGCGATCAATAATCAAAATTATCTGTATGTTGGATGTAGAAATTGCGTTTGTGTGTAAATGCGTGTGCGAGTACCAAACAGAAGACCCACAAGATGATAATTATGCATTCAAAGGGAGAAACACATGAATTAGAGCCAAACATAAATATATGTGGATGACCGCAAAACACAAAAGAATAACAAAAAAAAAAAACAAGACTAAAAATTTTGGGAATTTATTGTGGTGCTGAGCCTTTGCTCTCACGGACATGTATGTATTGGTGATCCAACCACTTTGTTACAAATATTACAAAGTGGTAATGCAAGTGGCCGACAGATGGAGTTCCTCCACTGAATAGCGTCGGTAATGATGAACTCTCCGAAGGACGGACTTTAATACTCCTTTTATTCAAATTCTCGGCCACATTAAACTTTGGAAAAATTAAATGGAACGCTCCTACCTTAATTCTGCAATAAACGCTTGTTACGGCGTGTATTCTGGGGCTACTACGATGTAGGAATCACTTCCAATGTTTTCCTGGATAACCTTTCCACTAGATTTATTCCGTCGCCTCCTGAAAACTGGGAAAATTTTCATATTGGACACACAAAAAAAACTAACCCCAATAAATTTTCCTTTTGCAATCTCAGGGGCTTTAATTATTTAAATAAAAATCGACGTTAGACTCTATCCTTAAAAACAAATACCACCTGACTATAAAAGAAAAACACTTTGTATTTATTTAATTTACTGGCACATATTAACGTCACTTCTTTTTAACACTTACTTTAAGATCACTATTAATCTGTGCCTTCTCAGCACCACTCTTTTCACAACTAATGGCGTTTTTCCCCTTTCTATGCCCTTTTATAGGCCAGAGTTGAAACAATGGCGATTTTTCCAGGGCCGACATATTGGACGCTATCCGACATTTCTATTTAATATTCTCATCATCGTTGTTATATCTGGCCTTTTCGCCTCGGTCTTAAATAATTCTCTCTCATAACCGCATAGAATTTATGAATGAATCAACATACCACACGTCATTATCAACCGTACTCTACGGATCCCACTAACTACCAACAACTTACTACGAGTAGTAATGAGTGGCAACATTGGCCGATAATGCCGTACCGCTGTCAAACTAACCCAAATGTCATCATCGATTTTCTTATTTACACGCAGCCGTCAGGGAGTATACAACAAATAATAATTTCGATAATAATTTGCAAATAATTTTTCTTTTATTTACGCAGGAACATAAAGAGGAATTGGTTAAAATGCTGCATTCACCAACCACCCTGGACTAGGCGGGGTGTCCGAACAGCTCTTCCAGACCCCTCCAGCAACCATAAGAGAATAGGAGCTGGAAATAAGTCGTAGTTTTGGGGCCGCCACGAAGGCGTAAAGTTTCAATGAATGTGGCAGGTGGAAATAGTCTGCGGCGAGACCACGCAACAAAACTGCAGGCCTGGCGACAGAAAGAAGTCAGGAATGGTGTGCGACGAGCGAGTTCCGCCTATCAGAAACGGGTTTGTGACCAAAAAGCCGCCAATGTGAGGAACTCCCACACCCTGAGATTCAGCCGGGCAATACTGCAGTTCACCATTAGAGAAGTAAACAACGTCCATCCTTCAAAAAAAAAAAACATCCGATACATTGTGTTATCTTCCTCTTTGCAGGTGCGGTCTCTCATCGATGTCGGAAAACACCATCGTTCACATGTCTAGATATGTGGGATACACACGTTTGCCCATAGGACAAATAAAAAAAGAAAAGACCGTGCAGGTCCAATAGTTATAAATTAATTCAGAAACTTATATCGTCTAGTCAATAGTGTATAATCACAAAAAAAAAATATATAATCACAGGAAAACAAAAAAAAAAGTGTAGAATTACTAAAAAGCGTGTTTATAATGAGGCGGTGTAGAGGGGTGCATAGTAAAAAAAAAACAATCACGACTAAATACAGATATCACAGATATTTGTACCTGTATTGCACTATAGATTTAGATATCTCTTATATTAGGACAAGCACGAACGTATAACTTATCCTAATATTGAACTGAGAGAAAATCATATTCTAACTCTATATTGCACTACATTTTAATATCTTTAACGTGATATATGCCTATTGGTTTCTCCTGAATCGTCTCCAATTCAGACATATTTTCGCCAACAGGCCGTATAACTCGACATTTCAAAAATTTCTTGCAAAATTTTGCATTTATATTCTTTGAAAGTCGATATTCCGCCTTTACACTTCTTGGCCGGGTATAAACTTGACGCAACGAGCTCTTCTGTTATACCTTTCGGCGCTCCGTTGGTATGCCTTGTGCATGTTGTCGCTAATCCGGGCCCTGATAACCTCCAACTTGTCTGGCCTTGTCAAATCCTTCATCTCATGATCCGACATCGACATAAGTTTACGGGCCAGCTTGTAATCAGCCCCATTGGAAAACATATGGTATCCGAATAGTGCGAAGAAAGGCGTTACACCGGTGGCCGAATGCACTGACGTCCTCAACGCGCACTCAATCTCAGAGAGGTATGCATCCCAGTCCCTATGATCTTCATCCAGATAGGTCCTGATCGCCGTGATCACTGACTGATTAACCCTCTTTGAAGCATTGGATTGTGGCGAATTTACCGCAGTTCTCAAGTGGGTGATCTTGTAAGCCCCCACCATCTCCTGAAAGGCCTTTGAAACAAATTGTACACCATTATCGCTGTGGATAACCTCAGGTACCCAAATTTGTGAAAAATTTCTTGAATTAAAAATTGTATCACATTTGTGGTGGTGGCCTCTTTCATGGCTTTAAGAAGAGTAAACTTGGAGAAGTGATCCACAACAATAAAGACATAGGCATTTCCTTTCTTGGAGCGGGGGTATTTTCCCAAAATGTCAATGTATAATTTCTGGAAAGGTCTTTCAGTCACTACCTCCTGACCTATCCCAGGCATCATATTTCGATTAGATGATTTGGCCTACTGGCAGCTTTGGCAATTCTTCACATATTGTCGAACTTGTACCGTCATCCGAGGCCAATAGAAAAATCGTTTAACCCGTTCCAGGGTCTTGGCCACTCCACCGTGAGCGCAAGTGAGAGATTTATGGGATTTTTCGATTATTTCATGAGAAAGGCTAGTGGCACCCAGAGTTTTCATATGAATTCCTCCTCCAGTTCCTGATCAAATAGGGTCTTCTTAAATATCTTACCATTCTCAATCTTAAGGTCAGGTAAGTTTTCCTGGTTAGCCATTATGTCACGAATCAAGTCCAAGTATTCCTTACTCTCAAACTCATTTGTCTCGGAATCCAATAAATCATCTCTTGTGATCTCTTCAATGTCTATGGAGGTGGGAGCTCTAGACAACATGTCAGCGACAACATTGTCGAACCCTTTACGGTGCTCAATATCAAAATCAAATGCCTGCAGTTGTAAGAGAGGCGTGGTCTGTGATGACCGTAAAAGGCATCATCTCGACGTATGGCCTGAACTTCTTAATTGCCATAACCGCAGCCAAACATTCCTTTTCTGTCACGCTATAATTGCGCTGACAGGCATTCATCTTCTGGGAATAAAAGGCAATGGGGTGTTCTTCCCCCCGGTCGTTCAACTGGAACACCATACCATACTCACTGGCGTCGCATTGTATAAAGAAACGCTTCGAGAAATCGGCATGGCGTAGTACAGGCGCTGAAGTCAAGGCCCGCTTAAGACCCTCAAATGACGATATGGCCTCATTTGTCATCTCAAACTTCTTTGTCTTCTTCAGTGCATCAGTTAGTGGGGCCGATATTGAGGCAAAGTCTTTTATAAAGCGCCTGTACCACCCAGCGGTTCCTAGGAAGCTTCTAACTTCCCGTGGGTTCCGGGTACCTTGATACTCCGTATGGCCTTCACCTTATCTGGATCAGTCTTCAATTTACCGTCACCGATGATGAACCCTAGGTACTTCAATTCGCGAAAGCAAAACTGCGACTTCTTCAAGCCTATCGTAAGGTTGGCATTTCTCAGGTACTTCGCAACCTCCCCCAACAACCGGATGTGTTTATCGAAGTCGCTGGAGATCACCAACAGATCATCCAAGTAGATGAACACATTCTCATTCAGGTGCTGGGGTACTACACGGTCCATTAACCTACATAAGCGTTGTGCCGCGTTACAGAGGCAAAACGGCATCACCCTGAATTGATATAGGGGGCGCCCTGGTACTGTAAACGCGGTGTAGGACTTGCTTTCGGCATCGAGCTCGATCTGCCAAAAAGCAAATTTTAAGTCTACACTGCTTATGTAGTAAGTTTCATCGATTCTGCTCAAGATGCCGTCTATATTTTGGAGCGGGTACGCGTCCTTCACCGTCAATTTATTCAACTTTCGGGCATCTAGGCAGAATCGATTCTTCCCTGGCTTTCTCACGACCGTAATTCTGTTGCTCCAAGGACTTTCACTCTCTCCTATTACCCCAAGCCTGAGCATGTTATCAATCTCCTCGTATACTATAGCCTGTACTGCAGGTGAGATAGGGTAATGGCGGTCCTTTACCGGCACCGCACCATCAACCAATACGATTGTATGTGTTTCTAAATTAGTTTTGCCTAAACCCTTATCTTCAAACGTATCAAAGCTTTGAATTGCTTTCTTCAATTTCTCCTATTGTTTCGGAGTCAGTTCGTGGGGGTTTAATTTATATTCCTCATCTTCCCCTACAATATCTTTTGTTATATTTTCAATGTCGAGCTCATTAACTTCTATGATTTCTGGAGCCAGTCCAAACAATCTCCAAAAATCTATGCCAAGGTACAATTGCTGCTCTAGTTCAGGACATAAATAAAAGTCCATTTCTTCAATCCTGGGTTTATACTGTACTTTTAAATTAACATTACCTAGAATTGTGTGGACCTGGCCTGCAGCGGTTCTTGCCTGTGAAAATATTGGTATAAAGGACATCTCCAATTGGTCCAGCAATTCTCTGCAACCTTTTCCTAGAATACTCACAGAGGCTCCTGTATCTAGCAATCCGCTTACATTAATGCCTTGCAATTTGACTTCGGCATACGCTCTATGATCCGACCGATCGGACTAGCTCTAAAAATAGCTTCTAACAAAATCTTCATTTTCTTCCTTTTATTCTTAAACTTTTGCCGTACCTGGGGTATTATTTTAGTCGTAACGTGCTCAGCATTAATTTCTCCAAATATTCTTTTTCTTACCTTATCATAATTTTCTTGTCTCATCTCTACGGGTACATAATGTCTAGTTTCAGGACGTACAATCTTATTATTCGACATCAACAAACACTTAGCTATGTCTAATTTCCTCTCGGTAATCATTTTCTGAAGGGGTTTTCTAAAGGACGTGGCCCCCCTGAATTCTCCACGCCCTTGTTCCTGTTTCCCTGCTGGCAAACATTACACCTCGGCGTGGTTGTACCAGGATTACCACACTTGTAACAAAACAAGGTCCTAACAGCCTCTTCGCAGTCTCGAAAAGAGTGTCCTTGCTGGCGACAGTTCCAGCATGTCATTGGTGCCTTGAAATTTCTCTCATGATTGACCGCAGCCACCTCTTGCACCCTTGGACTGTCATAGTCATTCTCAGAACTAGTCTCAGTCAAATCCATGTAAATATCGTTGACATGTCTAGTGGGACGCATAGCAGGGGGTACATTCCTGTTATCACGTCTAGGGAAATTCTTTTCCGCCTCATTACATTCCATTCTGAGTTGTTCGACCGATGAGACCTGTATTGGGTAAACGATTCTGCCAATACCCTCCTTCACATTCTTCTTCATGATCTTTATCATGTCGAACTCAGATATGGGCTGTACTAATTTGGCCCTTATTTGCCCCATGACGTGGAAAAACGAGTCGATTGATTCATTCATTTCTTGTTTACGTTGGGCTAAATCGGTTAAAATTTCAAAAGTAGAACGGGAAGTCTGGTATTGGCTAAGCAAACTGTGTTTCAAATCATCCCAATTATGAAACTTGTGAGTCTTCTGAAAAAGCCAATAATATGATTCAGCACGACCAGTCATCAAAAGGGGAAAATCTCGTATAACTTCGGCCCATGGAATTCTATACTGCCATTGAAAATACTCCAGCCTATAGACAAATTCTTCTACCCCTAAGCCATTAGTTGTTCCATCAAACATCAATCCTAATTTATTGATTCTAATCACGTTATTTTCCCTTCTCTGAATTTCAGGCGTCTCAGGTACATTATTCTCTTCGGAGGGTTTATCTTTCGCGTTTTCGGAACTAGGTGGACGTTCTGATGCTATAGCTGGGGCGCTAACAGGTGTATTATCGCTTCTACCCTGATTCAAAGCTATCTGAGATAACTGGGTGACCGCTTTTGACAAATCGCCAATAGCCTTCTTTATGTCAGACATCTCTGAATGAACCAAATGGAATCCATTTTCAACAGCCCGTTGATATCCTATTGCCTCACCCTGTACTCGACCTCTAGAACGTTGTCGGCTGCTGTGCCCCTGCACCTTGTACCTGAGATCCGGCTACCGAATTAGTTCCTGGCAGTGGTGCGTTTATTGTCTGAGACATGTCCCTAATTTGACCAGCTCTGTCTACATCATCCGGTACTACACTCATCTCGATACTCTGTTTCAATCTCTTTTCTTCTATTTGTAGTGATCTATTTAAATCGAATATCTCAGGCCTATATATTTTCTTATTTCTAGCCTGCGCTCGGGTCTCAATGCTCATAACTCGCTGTTACCCCAATATTCTTCTTGGGACACTGGCCAACAATAATCACTTTACACAAAACAAAACAAAAAAAAAACTCTGACATTCAAGCAATACACAACAATCAATATTTAATGCAAAAACTTTAAAAAAATTAATATACATGAGGGGATAATTAAGCGGGATGTGATGTGTGGGGTATTTTTTTCTTCGGCTCTACTCAATGGAATGTGAAAGACGACAATTATTACACAAAATAGGAAAATTGCAACAATCGTTTGAATAGTGCTATGATACGCCATCTTCATGACCCTATCAATTCCTGATTCTTCTCCATGGAATACAGATGACCTCTATTGCATTTATCTAGTATTCTATTGCACAGTGTTTAGATGATCTACACTCTTACTTTCTGATACGATCTTTTAAACCGCCATACATTTGATTGGGCGCCATTGATTGTTACACGTGCCTATCGCAGCTTGAGGATATTTTCTGGGCACCGGCTAGCTTCGTCGACATCTCTGGGGAGGTCCCAACCCTATATCCTCGCCCTAGGCCCGTAGACAATAAAAAAAATAATAACATCAAATAAAACATTACTTACACCTGCACTTTCACATTCCATTTGTTTTGGGAGATCGTCCTTTGACCTCCGGCCGCCCGCCCTACCTTGGTCAACATTACAGCGTATTTGTATGACCCCACAAACCCGCCCACATCACCTAACTTACCACTTTACATCCCCCTCACCAATTACTTTAACGGATCATAATTTCAATTTTTAAACAATCACGATATAAACATATTTATTATAATAAAACTAAGACTAATCTAACTTTTAGTATTTTTTTTTTTCTAATATCTATCTTATATTGCTATTTGTCTCTAATTACAATGTTATTTAGGAAATGGTGTTATGGATATGAAAATTAATAAAACGAATGGTATTTTTCGACCAACTCAACGATCGTAGAACCCTCAAAGACTTATTGAAACCTTTCTAACTAGTTAGCTAATTTAAAGCCCTTTAATAAAAAAATTCCCCATGACCTGGCCTAAAGGAGTTCGCTTAGGTAAGTTCTACGGGTAAGTATTTGTCAGTTTCAAACAAAAGGGAAACTAAAAACTATAATTAAATAAAAAAAATATCTATCTTTGGGGGCCCTATCACAGAATTTCTTTCAGTGTGTAAATCAAATATGATGTCAAAGTAATATCAAAATTAAAATATAAATAAAAATAAAAATTTATAATAAATTAAATAAATAAATAAAAAATCTAAAGTTTGAACATAAAAAAAATCATATTGACATAAATACATGAACTTAATTAATAAACATATTCGTCATGATGATGGTTGTGGCTCGTTTTGTTAATTATGTTGGCTTGCTTGTTTGTACCGCCAATATTTTGTCGCATCAGTCTCGCTGATTATTTGTATCATGCGAGACAACATTGGTGGAATGATGCGATCAATAATCAAAATTATCTGTATGTTGGATGTAGAAATTGGGTTTGTGTGTAAATGCGTGTGCGAGTACCAAACAGAAGACCCACAAGATGATAATTATGCATTCAAAGGGAGAAACACATGAATTAGAGCCAAACATAAATATATGTGGATGACCGCAAAACACAAAAGAATAACAAAAAAAAAACAAGACTAAGAATTTTGGGAATTTATTGTGGTGCTGAGCCTTTGCTCTCACGGACATGTATGTATTGGTGATCCAACCACTTTTTTACAAATATTACAAAGTGGTAATGCCAGTGGCCGACAGATGGAGTTCCTCCACTGAATAGCGTCGGTAATGATGAACTCTCCGAAGGACGGACTTTAATACTCCTTTTATTCAAATTCTCGGCCACATTAAACTTTGGAAAAATTAAATGGAACGCTCCTACCATAATTCTGCAATAAACGCTTGTTACGGCGTGTATTCTGAGGCTACTACGATGTAGGAATCACTTCCAATGTTTTCCTGGATAACCTTTCCACTAGATTTATTCCGTCGCTCCTGAAAACTGGGAATATTTTCATATTGGACACACAAAAAAAACTAACCTCAATAAATTTACCTTTTGCAATCTCAGGGGCTTTAATTATTTAAATAAAAATCGACGTTAGACTCTATCCTTAAAAACAAATACCACCTGACTATAAAAGAAAAACACTTTGTCTTTATTTAATTTACTGGCACATATTAACGTCACTTCTTTTTAACACTTACTTTAAGATCACTATTAATCTGTGCCTGCTCAGCACCACTCTTTTCACAACTAATGGCGTTTTTCCCCTTTCTATGCCCTTTTATAGGCCAGAGTTGAAACAATGGCGATTTTTCCAGGGCCGACATATTGGACGCTATCCGACATTTCTATTTAATATTCTCATCATCGTTGTTATATCTGGCCTTTTCGCCTCGGTCTTAAATAATTCTCTCTCATAACCGCATAGAATTTATGAATGAATCAACATACCACACGTCATTATCAACCGTACTCTACGGATCCCACTAACTACCAACAACTTACTACGAGTAGTAATGAGTGGCAACATTGGCCGATAATGCCGTGCCGCTGTCAAACTAACCCAAATGTCATCATCGATTTTCTTATTTACACGCAGCCGTCAGGGAGTATACAACAAATAATAATTTCGATAATAATTTGCAAATAATTTTTCTTTTATTTACGCAGGAATATAAAGAGGAATTGGTTAAAATGTTGCATTCACCAACCACCCTGGACATGGCGGGGTGTCCGAACAGCTCTTCCAGACCCCTCCAGCAACCATAAGAGAATAGGAGCTGGAAATAAGTCGTAGTTTTGGGGCCGCCACGAAGGCGTAAAGTTTCAATGAATGTGGCAGGTGAAAATGGTCTGCGGCGAGACCACGCAACAAAACTGCAGGCCTGGCGACAGAAAGAAGTCAGGAATGGTGTGCGACGAGCGAGTTCCGCCTATCAGAAACGGGTTTGTGACCAAAAAGCCGCCAATGTGAGGAACTCCCACACCCTGAGATTCAGCCGGGCAATACTGCAGTTCACCATTAGAGAAGTAAACAACGTCCATCCTTCAAAAAAAAAAACATCCGATACTTTGTGTTCTCTTCCTCTTTGCAGGTGCGGTCTCTCATCGATGTCGGAAAACACCATCGTTCACATGTCTAGATATGTAGGATACACACGTTCGCCCATAGGACAAATAAAAAAAGAAAAGACCGTGCAGGTCCAATAGTTATAAATTAATTCAGAAACTTATATCGTCTAGTCAATAGTGTATAATCACAGGAAAACAAAAAGAAAAAAGTGTAGAATTACGAAAAAGCGTGTTTATAATGAGGCGGTATAGAGGGGTGCATAGTAAAAAAAAACAATCACGACTAAACACAGATATCACAGATATTTGTACTTGTATTGCACTATAGATTTAGATATCTCTTATATTAGGACAAGCACGAACGTATAACTTATCCTAATATTGAACTGAGAGAAAATCATATTCTAACTCTATATTGCACTACATTTTAATATCTTTAACGTGATATATGCCTATTGGTTTCTCCTGAATCGTCTCAATTCATACATATTTTCGCCAACAGGCCGTATAACTCGACATTTCAAAAATTTCTTGCAAAATTTTTCATTTATATTCTTTGAAAAGTCGATATTCCGCCTATACACTTCTTGGCCGGGTATAAACTTGACGCAACGAGCTCTTCTGTTATACCTTTCGGCGCTCCGTTGGTATGCCTTGTGCATGTTGTCGCTAATCCGGGCCCTGATAACCTCCAACTTGTCTGGCCTTGTCAAATCCTTCATCTCATGATCCGACATCGACATAAGTTTACGGGCCAGCTTGTAATCAGCCCCATTGGAAAACATATGGTATCCGAATAGTGCGAAGAAAGGCGTTACACCGGTGGCCGAATGCACTGACGTCCTCAACGCGCACTCAATCTCAGAGAGGTATGCATCCCAGTCCCTATGATCTTCATCCAGATAGGTCCTGATCGCCGTGATCACTGACTGATTAACCCTCTTTGAAGCATTGGATTGTGGCGAATATACCGCAGTTCTCCAGTGGGTGATCTTGTAAGCCCCCACCATCTCCTGAAAGGCCTTTGAAACAAATTGTACACCATTATCGCTGTGGATAACCTCACGTACCCAAATTTGTGAAAAACTTCTTGAATTGAAGAGTAAACTTGGAGAAGTGATCCACAACAATAAAGACATAGGCATTTCCTTTCTTGGAGCGGGGGTATTTTCCCAAAATGTCAATGTATAATTTCTGGAAAGGTCTTTCAGTCACTACCTCCTGACCTATCCCAGGCATCATATTTCGGTTAGATGATTTGGCCTACTGGCAGCTTTGGAAATTCTCTACATATTGTCGAACTTTTACCGTCATCCGAGGCCAATAGAAAAATCGTTTAACCCGTTCCAGGGTCTTGGCCACTCCACCGTGAGCGCAAGTGAGAGATTTATGGGATTTTTCGATTATTTCATGAGAAAGGCTAGTGGCACCCATAGTTTTCATATGAATTCCTCCTCCAGTTCCTGATCAAATAGGGTCTTCTTAAATATCTTACCATTCTCAATCTTAAGGTCAGGTAAGTTTTCCTGGTTAGCCATTATGTCACGAATCAAGTCCAAGTATTCCTTACTCTCAAACTCATTTGTCACGGAATCCAATAAATCATCTCTTGTGATCTCTTCAATGTCTATGGAGGTGGGAGCTCTAGACAACATGTCAGCGACAACATTGTCGGACCCTTTACGGTGCTCAATATCAAAATCAAATGCCTGCAGTTGTAAGGACCAACGAGCCAATCTCTCGGTCAAATCTTTCAATGACATCAGCAATTTGAGAGAGGCGTGGTCTGTGATGACCGTAAAAGGCATCATCTCGACGTATGGCCTGAACTTCTTAATTGCCATAACCGCAGCCAAACATTCCTTTTCTGTCACGCTATAATTGCGCTGACAGGCATTCATCTTCTGGGAATAAAAGGCAATTGGGTGTTCTTCCCCCCGGTCGTTCAACTGGAACAGTACCGCCCCTATACCATACTCACTGGCGTTGCATTGTATAAAGAAACGCTTCGAGAAATCGGCATGGCGTAGTACAGGCGCTGAAGTCAAGGCCCGCTTAAGACCCTCAAATGACGATATGGCCTCATTTGTCATCTCAAACTTCTTTGTCTTCTTCAGTGCATCAGTTAGTGGGGCCGATATTGAGGCAAAGTCTTTTATAAAACGCCTGTACCACCCAGCGGTTCCTAGGAAGCTTCTTACTTCCCGTGGGTTCCGGGTACCTTGATACTCCGTATGGCCTTCACCTTATCTGGATCAGTCTTCAATTTACCGTCACCGATGATGAACCCTAGGTACTTCAATTCGCGAAAGCAAAACTGCGACTTCTTCAAGCCTATCGTAAGGTTGGCATTTCTCAGGCACTTCCCCAACAACCGGATGTGTTTATCGAAGTCGCTGGAGATCACCAACAGATCATCCAAGTAGATGAACACATTCCCCTTCAGGTGCTGGGGTACTACACGGTCCATTAACTTACATAAGCGTTGTGCCGCGTTACAGAGGCAAAACGGCATCACCCTGAATTGATATAGGGGGCGCCCTGGTACTGTAAACGCGGTGTAGGACTTGCTTTCGGCATCGAGCTCGATCTGCCAAAAAGCAAATTTTTGGTACTGTAAACGCGGTGTAGGCTTGCTTTCGGCATCGAGCTCGATCTGCCAAAAAGCAAATTTTAAGTCTACACTGCTTATGTAGTAAGTTTCATCGATTCTGCTCAAGATGCCGTCTATATTTTGGAGCGGGTACGCGTCCTTCACCGTCAATTTATTCAACTTTCGGGCATCTGGGCAGAATCGATTCTTCCCTGGCTTTCTCACGACCGTAATTCTGTTGCACCAAGGACTTTCACTCTCTTCTATTACCCCAAGCCTGAGCATGTTATCAATCTCCTAGTATACTATAGCCTGTACTGCTGGTGAGATAGGGTAATGGCGGTCCTTTACCGGCACCGCACCATCAACCAATTGTATGTGTTTCTAAATTAGTTTTGCCTAAACCCTTATCTTCAAACGTATCAAAGCTTTGAATTGCTTTCTTCAATTTCTCCTATTGTTTCGGAGTCAGTTCGTGGGGGTTTAATTTATATTCCTCATCTTCCCCTACAATATATTTTGTTATATTTTCAATGTCGAGCTCATTAACTTCTATGATTTCCGGAGCCAGTCCAAACAATCTCCAAAAATCTATGCCAAGGTACAATTGCTGCTCTAGTTCAGGACATAAATAAAAGTCCATTTCTTCAATCTTGTCTTTATACTGTACTTTTAAATTAACATTACCTAGAATTGTGTGGACCTGGCCTGCAGCGGTTCTTGCCTGTGAAAATATTGGTATAAAGGACATCTCCAATTGGCCCAGCAATTCTCTGCAACCTTTTCCTAGAATACTCACAGAGGCTCCTGTATCTAGCAATCCGCTTACATTAATGCCTTGCAATTTGACTTCGGCATACGCTCTATGATCCGATCGGTCACTAGCTCTAAAAATAGCTTCTAACAAAATCTTCATTTTCTTCCTTTTATTCTTAAACTTTTGCCGTACCTGGGGTATTATTTTAGTCGTAACGTGCTCAGCATTAATTTCTCCAAATATTCTTTTTCTTACCTTATCATAATTTTCTTGTCTCATCTCTACGGGTACATAATGTCTAGTTTCAGGACGTACAATCTTATTATTCGACATCAACAAACACTTAGCTATGTCTAATTTCCTCTCGGTAATCATTTTCTGAAGGGGTTTTCTAAAGGACGTGGCCCCCCTGAATTCTCCACGCCATTGTTCCTGTTTCCCTGCTGGCAAACATTACACCTCGGCGTGGTTGTACCAGGATTACCACACTTGTAACAAAACAAGGTCCTAACAGCCTCTTCGCAGTCTCGAAAAGAGTGTCCTTGCTGGCGACAGTTCCAGCATGTCATTGGTGCCTTGAAATTTCTCTCATGATTGACCGCAGCCACCTCTTGCACCCTTGGACTGTCATAGTCATTCTCAGAACTAGTCTCAGTCAAATCCATGTAAATATCGTTGACATGTCTAGTGGGACGCATAGCAGGGGGTACATTCCAGTTATCACGTCTAGGGAAATTCTTTTCCGCCTCATTACATTCCATTCTGAGTTGTTCGACCGATGAGACCTGTATTGGGTAAACGATTCTGCCAATACCCTCCTTCACATTCTTCTTCATGATCTTTATCATGTCGAACTCAGATATGGGCTGTACTAATTTGGCCCTTATTTGCCCCATGACGTGGAAAAACGAGTCGATTGATTCATTCATTTCTTGTTTACGTTGGGCTAAATCGGTTAAAATTTCAAAAGTAGAACGGGAAGTCTGGTATTGGCTAAGCAAACTGTGTTTCAAATCATCCCAATTATGAAACTTATGAGTCTTCTGAAAAAGCCAATAATATGATTCAGCACGACCAGTCATCAAAAGGGGAAAATCTCGTATAACTTCGGCCCATGGAATTCTATACTGCCATTGAAAATACTCCAGCCTATAGACAAATTCTTCTACCCCTAAGCCATTAGTTGTTCCATCAAACATCAATCCTAATTTATTGATTCTAATCACGTTATTTTCCCTTCTCTGAATTTCAGGCGTCTCAGGTACATTATTCTCTTCGGAGGGTTTATCTTTCGCGTTTTCGGAACTAGGTGGACGTTCTGATGCTATAGCTGGGGCGCTAACAGGTGTATTATCGCTTCTACCCTGATTCAAAGCTATCTGAGATAACTGGGTGACCGCTTTTGACAAATCGCCAATAGCCTTCTTTATGTCAGACATCTCTGAATGAACCAAATGGAATCCATTTTCAACAGCCCGTTGATATCCTATTGCCTCACCCTGTACTCGACCTCTAGAACGTTGTCGGCTGCTGTGCCCCTGCACCTTGTACCTGAGATCCGGCTACCGAATTAGTTCCTGGCAGTGGTGCGTTTATTGTCTGAGACATGTCCCTAATTTGACCAGCTCTGTCTACATCATCCGGTACTACACTCATCTCGATACTCTGTTTCAATCTCTTTTCTTCTATTTGTAGTGATCTATTTAAATCGAATATCTCAGGCCTATATATTTTCTTATTTCTAGCCTGCGCTCGGGTCTCAATGCTCATAACTCGCTGTTACCCCAATATTCTTCTTGGGACACTGGCCAACAATAATCACTTTACACAAAACAAAACAAAAAAAAACTCTGACATTCAAGCAATACACAACAATCAATATTTAATGCAAAAACTTTAAAAAAATTAATATACATGAGGGGATAATTAAGCGGGATGTGATGTGTGGGGTATTTTTTTCTTCGGCTCTACTCAATGGAATGTGAAAGACGACAATTATTACACAAAATAGGAAAATTGCAACAATCGTTTGAATAGTGCTATGATACGCCATCTTCATGACCCTATCAATTCCTGATTCTTCTCCATGGAATACAGATGACCTCTATTGCATTTATCTAGTATTCTATTGCACAGTGTTTAGATGATCTACACTCTTACTTTCTGATACGATCTTTTAAACCGCCATACATTTGATTGGGCGCCATTGATTGTTACACGTGCCTATCGCAGCTTGAGGATATTTTCTGGGCACCGGCTAGCTTCGTCGACATCTCTGGGGAGGTCCCAACCCTATATCCTCGCCCTAGGCCCGTAGACAATAAAAAAAATAATAACATCAAATAAAACATTACTTACACCTGCACTTTCACATTCCATTTGTTTTGGGAGATCGTCCTTTGACCTCCGGCCGCCCGCCCTACCTTGGTCAACATTACAGCGTATTTGTATGACCCCACAAACCCGCCCACATCACCTAACTTACCACTTTACATCCCCCTCACCAATTACTTTAACGGATCATAATTTCAATTTTTAAACAATCACGATATAAACATATTTATTATAATAAAACTAAGACTAATCTAACTTTTAGTATTTTTTTTTCTAATATCTATTTTATATTGCTATTTGTCTCTAATTACAATGTTATTTAGGAAATGGTGTTATGGATACGAAAATTAATAAAACGAATGGTATTTTTCGACCAACTCAACGATCGTAGAACCCTCAAAGACTTATTGAAACCTTTCTAACTAGTTAGCTAATTTAAAGCCCTTTAATAAAAAAATTCCCCATGACCTGGCCTAAAGGAGTTCGCTTAGGTAAGTTCTACGGGTAAGTATTTGTCAGTTTCAAACAAAAGGGAAACCAAAAACTATAATTAAATAAAAAAAATATCTATCTTTGGGGGCCCTATCACAGAATTTCTTTCAGTGTGTAAATCAAATATGATGTCAAAGTAATATCAAAATTAAAATATAAATAAAAATAAAAATTTATAATAAATTAAATAAATAAATAAAAAATCTAAAGTTTGAACATAAAAAAAATCATATTGACATAAATACATGAACTTAATTAATAAACATATTCGTCATGATGATGGTTGTGGCTCGTTTTGTTAATTATGTTGGCTTGCTTGTTTGTACCGCCAATATTTTGTCGCATCAGTCTCGCTGATTATTTGTATCATGCGAGACAACATTGGTGGAATGATGCGATCAATAATCAAAATTATCTGTATGTTGGATGTAGAAATTGGGTTTGTGTGTAAATGCGTGTGCGAGTACCAAACAGAAGACCCACAAGATGATAATTATGCATTCAAAGGGAGAAACACATGAATTAGAGCCAAACATAAATATATGTGGATGACCGCAAAACACAAAAGAATAACAAAAAAAAAAACAAGACTAAGAATTTTGGGAATTTATTGTGGTGCTGAGCCTTTGCTCTCACGGACATGTATGTATTGGTGATCCAACCACTTTGTTACAAATATTACAAAGTGGTAATGCCAGTGGCCGACAGATGGAGTTCCTCCACTGAATAGCGTCGGTAATGATGAACTCTCCGAAGGACGGACTTTAATACTCCTTTTATTCAAATTCTCGGCCACATTAAACTTTGGAAAAATTAAATGGAACGCTCCTACCATAATTCTGCAATAAACGCTTGTTACGGCGTGTATTCTGAGGCTACTACGACGTAGGAATCACTTCCAATGTTTTCCTGGATAACCTTTCCACTAGATTTATTCCGTCGCCTCCTGAAAACTGGGAATATTTTCATATTGGACACACAAAAAAAAACTAACCTCAATAAATTTACCTTTTGCAATCTCAGGGGCTTTAATTATTTAAATAAAAATCGACGTTAGACTCTATCCTTAAAAACAAATACCACCTGACTATAAAAGAAAAACACTTTGTCTTTATTTAATTTACTGGCACATATTAACGTCACTTCTTTTTAACACTTACTTTAAGATCACTATTAATCTGTGCCTGCTCAGCACCACTCTTTTCACAACTAATGGCGTTTTTCCCCTTTCTATGCCCTTTTATAGGCCAGAGTTGAAACAATGGCGATTTTTCCAGGGCCGACATATTGGACGCTATCCGACATTTCTATTTAATATTCTCATCATCGTTGTTATA
Source organism: Stomoxys calcitrans (assembly GCF_963082655.1). NCBI lineage: Eukaryota > Metazoa > Arthropoda > Insecta > Diptera > Muscidae > Stomoxys > Stomoxys calcitrans. The sequence goes on along the minus strand of NC_081556.1, from coordinate 63,818,707 downwards.
TCTGGCCTTTTCGCCTCGGTCTTAAATAATTCTCTCTCATAACCGCATAGAATTTATGAATGAATCAACATACCACACGTCATTATCAACCGTACTCTACGGATCCCACTAACTACCAACAACTTACTACGAGTAGTAATGAGTGGCAACATTGGCCGATAATGCCGTGCCGCTGTCAAACTAACCCAAATGTCATCATCGATTTTCTTATTTACACGCAGCCGTCAGGGAGTATACAACAAATAATAATTTCGATAATAATTTGCAAATAATTTTTCTTTTATTTACGCAGGAATATAAAGAGGAATTGGTTAAAATGCTGCATTCACCAACCACCCTGGACATGGCGGGGTGTCCGAACAGCTCTTCCAGACCCCTCCAGCAACCATAAGAGAATAGGAGCTGGAAATAAGTCGTAGTTTTGGGGCCGCCACGAAGGCGTAAAGTTTCAATGAATGTGGCAGGTGAAAATGGTCTGCGGCGAGACCACGCAACAAAACTGCAGGCCTGGCGACAGAAAGAAGTCAGGAATGGTGTGCGACGAGCGAGTTCCGCCTATCAGAAACGGGTTTGTGACCAAAAAGCCGCCAATGTGAGGAACTCCCACACCCTGAGATTCAGCCGGGCAATACTGCAGTTCACCATTAGAGAAGTAAACAACGTCCATCCTTCAAAAAAAAAAACATCCGATACTTTGTGTTCTCTTCCTCTTTGCAGGTGCGGTCTCTCATCGATGTCGGAAAACACCATCGTTCACATGTCTAGATATGTGGGATACACACGTTCGCCCATAGGACAAATAAAAAAAGAAAAGACCGTGCAGGTCCAATAGTTATAAATTAATTCAGAAACTTATATCGTGTAGTCAATAGTGTATAATCACAGGAAAACAAAAAGAAAAAAGTGTAGAATTACGAAAAAGCGTGTTTATAATGAGGCGGTATAGAGGGGTGCATAGTAAAAAAAAACAATCACGACTAAACACAGATATCACAGATATTTGTACTTGTATTGCACTATAGATTTAGATATCTCTTATATTAGGACAAGCACGAACGTATAACTTATCCTAATATTGAACTGAGAGAAAATCATATTCTAACTCTATATTGCACTACATTTTAATATCTTTAACGTGATATATGCCTATTGGTTTCTCCTGAATCGTCTCAATTCATACATATTTTCGCCAACAGGCCGTATAACTTGACATTTCAAAAATTTCTTGCAAAATTTTTCATTTATATTCTTTGAAAAGTCGATATTCCGCCTATACACTTCTTGGCCGGGTATAAACTTGACGCAACGAGCTCTTCTGTTATACCTTTCGGCGCTCCGTTGGTATGCCTTGTGCATGTTGTCGCTAATCCGGGCCCTGATAACCTCCAACTTGTCTGGCCTTGTCAAATCCTTCATCTCATGATCCGACATCGACATAAGTTTACGGGCCAGCTTGTAATCAGCCCCATTGGAAAACATATGGTATCCGAATAGTGCGAAGAAAGGCGTTACACCGGTGGCCGAATGCACTGACGTCCTCAACGCGCACTCAATCTCAGAGAGGTATGCATCCCAGTCCCTATGATCTTCATCCAGATAGGTCCTGATCGCCGTGATCACTGACTGATTAACCCTCTTTGAAGCATTGGATTGTGGCGAATATACCGCAGTTCTCAAGTGGGTGATCTTGTAAGCCCCCACCATCTCCTGAAAGGCCTTTGAAACAAATTGTACACCATTATCGCTGTGGATAACCTCACGTACCCAAATTTGTGAAAAACTTCTTGAATTAAAAATTGTATCACATTTGTGGAGGTGGCCTCTTTCATGGCTTTAAGAAGAGTAAACTTGGAGAAGTGATCCACAACAATAAAGACATAGGCATTTCCTTTCTTGGAGCGGGGGTATTTTCCCAAAATGTCAATGTATAATTTCTGGAAAGGTCTTTCAGTCACTACCTCCTGACCTATCCCAGGCATCATATTTCGGTTAGATGATTTGGCCTACTGCAGCTTTGGCAATTCTTCACATATTGTCGAACTTTTACCGTCATCCGAGGCCAATAGAAAAATCGTGAAGAAAAAGTTTCATGAGAAAGGCTAGTGGCACCCATAGTTTTCATATGAATTCCTCCTCCAGTTCCTGATCAAATAGGGTCTTCTTAAATATCTTACCATTCTCAATCTTAAGGTCAGGTAAGTTTTCCTGGTTAGCCATTATGTCACGAATCAAGTCCAAGTATTCCTTACTCTCAAACTCATTTGTCACGGAATCCAATAAATCATCTCTTGTGATCTCTTCAATGTCTATGGAGGTGGGAGCTCTAGACAACATGTCAGCGACAACATTGTCGGACCCTTTACGGTGCTCAATATCAAAATCAAATGCCTGCAGTTGTAAGGACCAACGAGCCAATCTCTCGATCTTTCAATGACATCAGCCATTTGAGAGAGGCGTGGTCTGTGATGACCGTAAAAGGCATCATCTCGACGTATGGCCTGAACTTCTTAATTGCCATAACCGCAGCCAAACATTCCTTTTCTGTCACGCTATAATTGCGCTGACAGGCATTCATCTTCTGGGAATAAAAGGCAATTGGGTGTTCTTCCCCCCGGTCGTTCAACTGGAACAGTACCGCCCCTATACCATACTCACTGGCGTTGCATTGTATAAAGAAACGCTTCGAGAAATCGGCATGGCGTAGTACAGGCGCTGAAGTCAAGGCCCGCTTAAGACCCTCAAATGACGATATGGCCTCATTTGTCATCTCAAACTTCTTTGTCTTCTTCAGTGCATCAGTTAGTGGGGCCGATATTGAGGCAAAGTCTTTTATAAAACGCCTGTACCACCCAGCGGTTCCTAGGAAGCTTCTAACTTCCCGTGGGTTCCGGGTACCTTGATACTCCGTATGGCCTTCACCTTATCTGGATCAGTCTTCAATTTACCGTCACCGATGATGAACCCTAGGTACTTCAATTCGCGAAAGCAAAACTGCGACTTCTTCAAGCCTATCGTAAGGTTGGCATTTCTCAGGCACTTCCCCAACAACCGGATGTGTTTATCGAAGTCGCTGGAGATCACCAACAGATCATCCAAGTAGATGAACACATTCCCCTTCAGGTGCTGGGGTACTACACGGTCCATTAACTTACATAAGCGTTGTGCCGCGTTACAGAGGCAAAACGGCATCACCCTGAATTGATATAGGGGGCGCCCTGGTACTGTAAACGCGGTGTAGGACTTGCTTTCGGCATCGAGCTCGATCTGCCAAAAATAAATTTTTGGTACTGTAAACGCGGTGTAGGCTTGCTTTCGGCATCGAGCTCGATCTGCCAAAAAGCAAATTTTAAGTCTACACTGCTTATGTAGTAAGTTTCATCGATTCTGCTCAAGATGCCGTCTATATTTTGGAGCGGGTACGCGTCCTTCACCGTCAATTTATTCAACTTTCGGGCATTTGGGCAGAATCGATTCTTCCCTGGCTTTCTCACGACCGTAATTCTGTTGCTCCAAGGACTTTCACTCTCTTCTATTACCCCAAGCCTGAGCATGTTATCAATCTCCTAGTATACTATAGCCTGTACTGCTGGTGAGATAGGGTAATGGCGGTCCTTTACCGGCACCGCACCATCAACCAATTGTATGTGTTTCTAAATTAGTTTTGCCTAAACCCTTATCTTCAAACGTATCAAAGCTTTGAATTGCTTTCTTCAATTTCTCCTATTGTTTCGGAGTCAGTTCGTGGGGGTTTAATTTATATTCCTCATCTTCCCCTACAATATATTTTGTTATATTTTCAATGTCGAGCTCATTAACTTCTATGATTTCCGGAGCCAGTCCAAACAATCTCCAAAAATCTATGCCAAGGTACAATTGCTGCTCTAGTTCAGGACATAAATAAAAGTCAATTTCTTCAATCTTGTCTTTATACTGTACTTTTAAATTAACATTACCTAGAATTGTGTGGACCTGGCCTGCAGCGGTTCTTGCCTGTGAAAATATTGGTATAAAGGACATCTCCAATTGGCCCAGCAATTCTCTAGAATACTCACAGAGGCTCCTGTATCTAGCAATCCGCTTACATTAATGCCTTGCAATTTGACTTCGGCATACGCTCTATGATCCGATCGGTCACTAGCTCTAAAAATAGCTTCTAACAAAATCTTCATTTTCTTCCTTTTATTCTTAAACTTTTGCCGTACCTGGGGTATTATTTTAGTCGTAACGTGCTCAGCATTAATTTCTCCAAATATTCTTTTTCTTACCTTATCATAATTTTCTTGTCTCATCTCTACGGGTACATAATGTCTAGTTTCAGGACGTACAATCTTATTATTCGACATCAACAAACACTTAGCTATGTCTAATTTCCTCTCGGTAATCATTTTCTGAAGGGGTTTTCTAAAGGACGTGGCCCCCCTGAATTCTCCACGCCATTGTTCCTGTTTCCCTGCTGGCAAACATTACACCTCGGCGTGGTTGTACCAGGATTACCACACTTGTAACAAAACAAGGTCCTAACAGCCTCTTCGCAGTCTCGAAAAGAGTGTCCTTGCTGGCGACAGTTCCAGCATGTCATTGGTGCCTTGAAATTTCTCTCATGATTGACCGCAGCCACCTCTTGCACCCTTGGACTGTCATAGTCATTCTCAGAACTAGTCTCAGTCAAATCCATGTAAATATCGTTGACATGTCTAGTGGGACGCATAGCAGGGGGTACATTCCAGTTATCACGTCTAGGGAAATTCTTTTCCGCCTCATTACATTCCATTCTGAGTTGTTCGACCGATGAGACCTGTATTGGGTAAACGATTCTGCCAATACCCTCCTTCACATTCTTCTTCATGATCTTTATCATGTCGAACTCAGATATGGGCTGTACTAATTTGGCCCTTATTTGCCCCATGACGTGGAAAAACGAGTCGATTGATTCATTCATTTCTTGTTTACGTTGGGCTAAATCGGTTAAAATTTCAAAAGTAGAACGGGAAGTCTGGTATTGGCTAAGCAAACTGTGTTTCAAATCATCCCAATTATGAAACTTATGAGTCTTCTGAAAAAGCCAATAATATGATTCAGCACGACCAGTCATCAAAAGGGGAAAATCTCGTATAACTTCGGCCCATGGAATTCTATACTGCCATTGAAAATACTCCAGCCTATAGACAAATTCTTCTACCCCTAAGCCATTAGTTGTTCCATCAAACATCAATCCTAATTTATTGATTCTAATCACGTTATTTTCCCTTCTCTGAATTTCAGGCGTCTCAGGTACATTATTCTCTTCGGAGGGTTTATCTTTCGCGTTTTCGGAACTAGGTGGACGTTCTGATGCTATAGCTGGGGCGCTAACAGGTGTATTATCGCTTCTACCCTGATTCAAAGCTATCTGAGATAACTGGGTGACCGCTTTTGACAAATCGCCAATAGCCTTCTTTATGTCAGACATCTCTGAATGAACCAAATGGAATCCATTTTCAACAGCCCGTTGATATCCTATTGCCTCACCCTGTACTCGACCTCTAGAACGTTGTCGGCTGCTGTGCCCCTGCACCTTGTACCTGAGATCCGGCTACCGAATTAGTTCCTGGCAGTGGTGCGTTTATTGTCTGAGACATGTCCCTAATTTGACCAGCTCTGTCTACATCATCCGGTACTACACTCATCTCGATACTCTGTTTCAATCTCTTTTCTTCTATTTGTAGTGATCTATTTAAATCGAATATCTCAGGCCTATATATTTTCTTATTTCTAGCCTGCGCTCGGGTCTCAATGCTCATAACTCGCTGTTACCCCAATATTCTTCTTGGGACACTGGCCAACAATAATCACTTTACACAAAACAAAACAAAAAAAAACTCTGACATTCAAGCAATACACAACAATCAATATTTAATGCAAAAACTTTAAAAAAATTAATATACATGAGGGGATAATTAAGCGGGATGTGATGTGTGGGGTATTTTTTTCTTCGGCTCTACTCAATGGAATGTGAAAGACGACAATTATTACACAAAATAGGAAAATTGCAACAATCGTTTGAATAGTGCTATGATACGCCATCTTCATGACCCTATCAATTCCTGATTCTTCTCCATGGAATACAGATGACCTCTATTGCATTTATCTAGTATTCTATTGCACAGTGTTTAGATGATCTACACTCTTACTTTCTGATACGATCTTTTAAACCGCCATACATTTGATTGGGCGCCATTGATTGTTACACGTGCCTATCGCAGCTTGAGGATATTTTCTGGGCACCGGCTAGCTTCGTCGACATCTCTGGGGAGGTCCCAACCCTATATCCTCGCCCTAGGCCCGTAGACAATAAAAAAAATAATAACATCAAATAAAACATTACTTACACCTGCACTTTCACATTCCATTTGTTTTGGGAGATCGTCCTTTGACCTCCGGCCGCCCGCCCTACCTTGGTCAACATTACAGCGTATTTGTATGACCCCACAAACCCGCCCACATCACCTAACTTACCACTTTACATCCCCCTCACCAATTACTTTAACGGATCATAATTTTAATTTTTAAACAATCACGATATAAACATATTTATTATAATAAAACTAAGACTAATCTAACTTTTAGTATTTTTTTTTTTCTAATATCTATCTTATAGTGCTATTTGTCTCTAATTACAATGTTATTTAGGAAATGGTGTTATGGATATGAAAATTAATAAAACGAATGGTATTTTTCGACCAACTCAACGATCGTAGAACCCTCAAAGACTTATTGAAACCTTTCTAACTAGTTAGCTAATTTAAAGCCCTTTAATAAAAAAATTCCCCATGACCTGGCCTAAAGGAGTTCGCTTAGGTAAGTTCTACGGGTAAGTATTTGTCAGTTTCAAACAAAAGGGAAACCAAAAACTATAATTAAATAAAAAAAATATCTATCTTTGGGGGCCCTATCACAGAATTTCTTTCAGTGTGTAAATCAAATATGATGTCAAAGTAATATCAAAATTAAAATATAAATAAAAATAAAAATTTATAATAAATTAAATAAATAAATAAAAAATCTAAAGTTTGAACATAAAAAAAATCATATTGACATAAATACATGAACTTAATTAATAAACATATTCGTCATGATGATGGTTGTGGCTCGTTTTGTTAATTATGTTGGCTTGCTTGTTTGTACCGCCAATATTTTGTCGCATCAGTCTCGCTGATTATTTGTATCATGCGAGACAACATTGGTGGAATGATGCGATCAATAATCAAAATTATCTGTATGTTGGATGTAGAAATTGGGTTTGTGTGTAAATGCGTGTGCGAGTACCAAACAGAAGACCCACAAGATGATAATTATGCATTCAAAGGGAGAAACACATGAATTAGAGCCAAACATAAATATATGTGGATGACCGCAAAACACAAAAGAATAACAAAAAAAAAACAAGACTAAGAATTTTGGGAATTTATTGTGGTGCTGAGCCTTTGCTCTCACGGACATGTATGTATTGGTGATCCAACCACTTTTTTACAAATATTACAAAGTGGTAATGCCAGTGGCCGACAGATGGAGTTCCTCCACTGAATAGCGTCGGTAATGATGAACTCTCCGAAGGACGGACTTTAATACTCCTTTTATTCAAATTCTCGGCCACATTAAACTTTGGAAAAATTAAATGGAACGCTCCTACCATAATTCTGCAATAAACGCTTGTTACGGCGTGTATTCTGAGGCTACTACGATGTAGGAATCACTTCCAATGTTTTCCTGGATAACCTTTCCACTAGATTTATTCCGTCGCCTCCTGAAAACTGGGAATATTTTCATATTGGACACACAAAAAAAACTAACCTCAATAAATTTACCTTTTGCAATCTCAGGGGCTTTAATTATTTAAATAAAAATCGACGTTAGACTCTATCCTTAAAAACAAATACCACCTGACTATAAAAGAAAAACACTTTGTCTTTATTTAATTTACTGGCACATATTAACGTCACTTCTTTTTAACACTTACTTTAAGATCACTATTAATCTGTGCCTGCTCAGCACCACTCTTTTCACAACTAATGGCGTTTTTCCCCTTTCTATGCCCTTTTATAGGCCAGAGTTGAAACAATGGCGATTTTTCCAGGGCCGACATATTGGACGCTATCCGACATTTCTATTTAATATTCTCATCATCGTTGTTATATCTGGCCTTTTCGCCTCGGTCTTAAATAATTCTCTCTCATAACCGCATAGAATTTATGAATGAATCAACATACCACACGTCATTATCAACCGTACTCTACGGATCCCACTAACTACCAACAACTTACTACGAGTAGTAATGAGTGGCAACATTGGCCGATAATGCCGTGCCGCTGTCAAACTAACCCAAATGTCATCATCGATTTTCTTATTTACACGCAGCCGTCAGGGAGTATACAACAAATAATAATTTCGATAATAATTTGCAAATAATTTTTCTTTTATTTACGCAGGAATATAAAGAGGAATTGGTTAAAATGTTGCATTCACCAACCACCCTGGACATGGCGGGGTGTCCGAACAGCTCTTCCAGACCCCTCCAGCAACCATAAGAGAATAGGAGCTGGAAATAAGTCGTAGTTTTGGGGCCGCCACGAAGGCGTAAAGTTTCAATGAATGTGGCAGGTGAAAATGGTCTGCGGCGAGACCACGCAACAAAACTGCAGGCCTGGCGACAGAAAGAAGTCAGGAATGGTGTGCGACGAGCGAGTTCCGCCTATCAGAAACGGGTTTGTGACCAAAAAGCCGCCAATGTGAGGAACTCCCACACCCTGAGATTCAGCCGGGCAATACTGCAGTTCACCATTAGAGAAGTAAACAACGTCCATCCTTCAAAAAAAAAAACATCCGATACTTTGTGTTCTCTTCCTCTTTGCAGGTGCGGTCTCTCATCGATGTCGGAAAACACCATCGTTCACATGTCTAGATATGTAGGATACACACGTTCGCCCATAGGACAAATAAAAAAAGAAAAGACCGTGCAGGTCCAATAGTTATAAATTAATTCAGAAACTTATATCGTCTAGTCAATAGTGTATAATCACAGGAAAACAAAAAGAAAAAAGTGTAGAATTACGAAAAAGCGTGTTTATAATGAGGCGGTATAGAGGGGTGCATAGTAAAAAAAAACAATCACGACTAAACACAGATATCACAGATATTTGTACTTGTATTGCACTATAGATTTAGATATCTCTTATATTAGGACAAGCACGAACGTATAACTTATCCTAATATTGAACTGAGAGAAAATCATATTCTAACTCTATATTGCACTACATTTTAATATCTTTAACGTGATATATGCCTATTGGTTTCTCCTGAATCGTCTCAATTCATACATATTTTCGCCAACAGGCCGTATAACTCGACATTTCAAAAATTTCTTGCAAAATTTTTCATTTATATTCTTTGAAAAGTCGATATTCCGCCTATACACTTCTTGGCCGGGTATAAACTTGACGCAACGAGCTCTTCTGTTATACCTTTCGGCGCTCCGTTGGTATGCCTTGTGCATGTTGTCGCTAATCCGGGCCCTGATAACCTCCAACTTGTCTGGCCTTGTCAAATCCTTCATCTCATGATCCGACATCGACATAAGTTTACGGGCCAGCTTGTAATCAGCCCCATTGGAAAACATATGGTATCCGAATAGTGCGAAGAAAGGCGTTACACCGGTGGCCGAATGCACTGACGTCCTCAACGCGCACTCAATCTCAGAGAGGTATGCATCCCAGTCCCTATGATCTTCATCCAGATAGGTCCTGATCGCCGTGATCACTGACTGATTAACCCTCTTTGAAGCATTGGATTGTGGCGAATATACCGCAGTTCTCCAGTGGGTGATCTTGTAAGCCCCCACCATCTCCTGAAAGGCCTTTGAAACAAATTGTACACCATTATCGCTGTGGATAACCTCACGTACCCAAATTTGTGAAAAACTTCTTGAATTGAAGAGTAAACTTGGAGAAGTGATCCACAACAATAAAGACATAGGCATTTCCTTTCTTGGAGCGGGGGTATTTTCCCAAAATGTCAATGTATAATTTCTGGAAAGGTCTTTCAGTCACTACCTCCTGACCTATCCCAGGCATCATATTTCGGTTAGATGATTTGGCCTACTGGCAGCTTTGGAAATTCTCTACATATTGTCGAACTTTTACCGTCATCCGAGGCCAATAGAAAAATCGTTTAACCCGTTCCAGGGTCTTGGCCACTCCACCGTGAGCGCAAGTGAGAGATTTATGGGATTTTTCGATTATTTCATGAGAAAGGCTAGTGGCACCCATAGTTTTCATATGAATTCCTCCTCCAGTTCCTGATCAAATAGGGTCTTCTTAAATATCTTACCATTCTCAATCTTAAGGTCAGGTAAGTTTTCCTGGTTAGCCATTATGTCACGAATCAAGTCCAAGTATTCCTTACTCTCAAACTCATTTGTCACGGAATCCAATAAATCATCTCTTGTGATCTCTTCAATGTCTATGGAGGTGGGAGCTCTAGACAACATGTCAGCGACAACATTGTCGGACCCTTTACGGTGCTCAATATCAAAATCAAATGCCTGCAGTTGTAAGGACCAACGAGCCAATCTCTCGGTCAAATCTTTCAATGACATCAGCCATTTGAGAGAGGCGTGGTCTGTGATGACCGTAAAAGGCATCATCTCGACGTATGGCCTGAACTTCTTAATTGCCATAACCGCAGCCAAACATTCCTTTTCTGTCACGCTATAATTGCGCTGACAGGCATTCATCTTCTGGGAATAAAAGGCAATTGGGTGTTCTTCCCCCCGGTCGTTCAACTGGAACAGTACCGCCCCTATACCATACTCACTGGCGTTGCATTGTATAAAGAAACGCTTCGAGAAATCGGCATGGCGTAGTACAGGCGCTGAAGTCAAGACCCGCTTAAGACCCTCAAATGACGATATGGCCTCATTTGTCATCTCAAACTTCTTTGTCTTCTTCAGTGCATCAGTTAGTGGGGCCGATATTGAGGCAAAGTCTTTTATAAAACGCCTGTACCACCCAGCGGTTCCTAGGAAGCTTCTAACTTCCCGTGGGTTCCGGGTACCTTGATACTCCGTATGGCCTTCACCTTATCTGGATCAGTCTTCAATTTACCGTCACCGATGATGAACCCTAGGTACTTCAATTCGCGAAAGCAAAACTGCGACTTCTTCAAGCCTATCGTAAGGTTGGCATTTCTCAGGCACTTCCCCAACAACCGGATGTGTTTATCGAAGTCGCTGGAGATCACCAACAGATCATCCAAGTAGATGAACACATTCCCCTTCAGGTGCTGGGGTACTACACGGTCCATTAACTTACATAAGCGTTGTGCCGCGTTACAGAGGCAAAACGGCATCACCCTGAATTGATATAGGGGGCGCCCTGGTACTGTAAACGCGGTGTAGGACTTGCTTTCGGCATCGAGCTCGATCTGCCAAAAAGAAATTTTTGGTACTGTAAACGCGGTGTAGGCTTGCTTTCGGCATCGAGCTCGATCTGCCAAAAAGCAAATTTTAAGTCTACACTGCTTATGTAGTAAGTTTCATCGATTCTGCTCAAGATGCCGTCTATATTTTGGAGCGGGTACGCGTCCTTCACCGTCAATTTATTCAACTTTCGGGCATCTGGGCAGAATCGATTCTTCCCTGGCTTTCTCACGACCGTAATTCTGTTGCTCCAAGGACTTTCACTCTCTTCTATTACCCCAAGCCTGAGCATGTTATCAATCTCCTAGTATACTATAGCCTGTACTGCTGGTGAGATAGGGTAATGGCGGTCCTTTACCGGCACCGCACCATCAACCAATTGTATGTGTTTCTAAATTAGTTTTGCCTAAACCCTTATCTTCAAACGTATCAAAGCTTTGAATTGCTTTCTTCAATTTCTCCTATTGTTTCGGAGTCAGTTCGTGGGGGTTTAATTTATATTCCTCATCTTCCCCTACAATATATTTTGTTATATTTTCAATGTCGAGCTCATTAACTTCTATGATTTCCGGAGCCAGTCCAAACAATCTCCAAAAATCTATGCCAAGGTACAATTGCTGCTCTAGTTCAGGACATAAATAAAAGTCCATTTCTTCAATCTTGTCTTTTTACTGTACTTTTAAATTAACATTACCTAGAATTGTGTGGACCTGGCCTGCAGCGGTTCTTGCCTGTGAAAATATTGGTATAAAGGACATCTCCAATTGGCCCAGCAATTCTCTGCAACCTTTTCCTAGAATACTCACAGAGGCTCCTGTATCTAGCAATCCGCTTACATTAATGCCTTGCAATTTGACTTCGGCATACACTCTATGATCCGATCGGTCACTAGCTCTAAAAATAGCTTCTAATAAAATCTTCATTTTCTTCCTTTTATTCTTAAACTTTTGCCGTACCTGGGGTATTATTTTAGTCGTAACGTGCTCAGCATTAATTTCTCCAAATATTCTTTTTCTAACCTTATCATAATTTTCTTGTCTCATCTCTACGGGTACATAATGTCTAGTTTCAGGACGTACAATCTTATTATTCGACATCAACAAACACTTAGCTATGTCTAATTTCCTCTCGGTAATCATTTTCTGAAGGGGTTTTCTAAAGGACGTGGCCCCCCTGAATTCTCCACGCCCTTGTTCCTGTTTCCCTGCTGGCAAACATTACACCTCGGCGTGGTTGTACCAGGATTACCACACTTGTAACAAAACAAGGTCCTAACAGCCTCTTCGCAGTCTCGAAAAGAGTGTCCTTGCTGGCGACAGTTCCAGCATGTCATTGGTGCCTTGAAATTTCTCTCATGATTGACCGCAGCCACCTCTTGCACCCTTGGACTGTCATAGTCATTCTCAGAACTAGTCTCAGTCAAATCCATGTAAATATCGTTGACATGTCTAGTGGGACGCATAGCAGGGGGTACATTCCTGTTATCACGTCTAGGGAAATTCTTTTCCGCCTCATTACATTCCATTCTGAGTTGTTCGACCGATGAGACCTGTATTGGGTAAACGATTCTGCCAATACCCTCCTTCACATTCTTGTTCATGATCTTTATCATGTCGAACTCAGATATGGGCTGTACTAATTTGGCCCTTATTTGCCCCATGACGTGGAAAAACGAGTCGATTGATTCATTCATTTCTTGTTTACGTTGGGCTAAATCGGTTAAAATTTCAAAAGTAGAACGGGAAGTCTGGTATTGGCTAAGCAAACTGTGTTTCAAATCATCCCAATTATGAAACTTGTGAGTCTTCTGAAAAAGCCAATAATATGATTCAGCACGACCAGTCATCAAAAGGGGAAAATCTCGTATAACTTCGGCCCATGGAATTCTATACTGCCATTGAAAATACTCCAGCCTATAGACAAATTCTTCTACCCCTAAGCCATTAGTTGTTCCATCAAACATCAATCCTAATTTATTGATTCTAATCACGTTATTTTCCCTTCTCTGAATTTCAGGCGTCTCAGGTACATTATTCTCTTCGGAGGGTTTATCTTTCGCGTTTTCGGAACTAGGTGGACGTTCTGATGCTATACCTGGGGCGCTAACAGGTGTATTATCGCTTCTACCCTGATTCAAAGCTATCTGAGATAACTGGGTGACCGCTTTTGACAAATCGCCAATAGCCTTCTTTATGTCAGACATCTCTGAATGAACCAAATGGAATCCATTTTCAACAGCCCGTTGATATCCTATTGCCTCACCCTGTACTCGACCTCTAGAACGTTGTCGGCTGCTGTGCCCCTGCACCTTGTACCTGAGATCCGGCTACCGAATTAGTTCCTGGCAGTGGTGCGTTTATTGTCTGAGACATGTCCCTAATTTGACCAGCTCTGTCTACATCATCCGGTACTACACTCATCTCGATACTCTGTTTCAATCTCTTTTCTTCTATTTGTAGTGATCTATTTAAATCGAATATCTCAGGCCTATTTTCTTATTTCTAGCCTGCGCTCGGGTCTCAATGCTCATAACTAGCTGTTACCCCAATATTCTTCTTGGGACACTGGCCAACAATAATCACTTTACACAAAACAAAACAAAAAAAAAAACTCTGACATTCAAGCAATACACAACAATCAATATTTAATGCAAAAACTTTAAAAAAATTAATATACATGAGGGGATAATTAAGCGGGATGTGATGTGTGGGGTATTTTTTTCTTCGGCTCTACTCAATGGAATGTGAAAGACGACAATTATTACACAAAATAGGAAAATTGCAACAATCGTTTGAATAGTGCTATGATACGCCATCTTCATGACCCTATCAATTCCTGATTCTTCTCCTTGGAATACAGATGACCTCTATTGCATTTATCTAGTATTCTATTGCACAGTGTTTAGATGATCTACACTCTTACTTTCTGATACGATCTTTTAAACCGCCATACATTTGATTGGGCGCCATTGATTGTTACACGTGCCTATCGCAGCTTGAGGATATTTTCTGGGCACCGGCTAGCTTCGTCGACATCTCTGGGGAGGTCCCAACCCTATATCCTCGCTCTAGGCCCGTAGACAATAAAAAAAATAATAACATCAAATAAAACATTACTTACACCTGCACTTTCACATTCCATTTGTTTTGGGAGATCGTCCTTTGACCTCCGGCCGCCCGCCCTACCTTGGTCAACATTACAGCGTATTTGTGTGACCCCACAAACCCGCCCACATCACCTAACTTACCACTTTACATCCCCCTCACCAATTACTTTAACGGATCATAATTTCAATTTTTAAACAATCACGATATAAACATATTTATTATAATAAAACTAAGACTAATCTAACTTTTAGTATTTTTTTTTTTCTAATATCTTTTTTATATTGCTATTTGTCTCTAATTACAATGTTATTTAGGAAATGGTGTTATGGATATGAAAATTAATAAAACGAATGGTATTTTTCGACCAACTCAACGATCGTAGAACCCTCAAAGACTTATTGAAACCTTTCTAACTAGTTAGCTAATTTAAAGCCCTTTAATAAAAAAATTCCCCATGACCTGGCCTAAAGGAGTTCGCTTAGGTAAGTTCTACGGGTAAGTATTTGTCAGTTTCAAACAAAAGGGAAACCAAAAACTATAATTAAATAAAAAAAATATCTATCTTTGGGGGCCCTATCACAGAATTTCTTTCAGTGTGTAAATCAAATATGATGTCAAAGTAATATCAAAATTAAAATATAAATAAAAATAAAAATTTATAATAAATTAAATAAATAAATAAAAAATCTAAAGTTTGAACATAAAAAAAATCATATTGACATAAATACATGAACTTAATTAATAAACATATTCGTCATGATGATGGTTGTGGCTCGTTTTGTTAATTATGTTGGCTTGCTTGTTTGTACCGCCAATATTTTGTCGCATCAGTCTCGCTGATTATTTGTATCATGCGAGACAACATTGGTGGAATGATGCGATCAATAATCAAAATTATCTGTATGTTGGATGTAGAAATTGGGTTTGTGTGTAAATGCGTGTGCGAGTACCAAACAGAAGACCCACAAGATGATAATTATGCATTCAAAGGGAGAAACACATGAATTAGAGCCAAACATAAATATATGTGGATGACCGCAAAACACAAAAGAATAACAAAAAAAAAACAAGACTAAGAATTTTGGGAATTTATTGTGGTGCTGAGCCTTTGCTCTCACGGACATGTATGTATTGGTGATCCAACCACTTTGTTACAAATATTACAAAGTGGTAATGCCAGTGGCCGACAGATGGAGTTCCTCCACTGAATAGCGTCGGTAATGATGAACTCTCCGAAGGACGGACTTTAATACTCCTTTTATTCAAATTCTCGGCCACATTAAACTTTGGAAAAATTAAATGGAACGCTCCTACCATAATTCTGCAATAAACGCTTGTTACGGCGTGTATTCTGAGGCTACTACGACGTAGGAATCACTTCCAATGTTTTCCTGGATAACCTTTCCACTAGATTTATTCCGTCGCCTCCTGAAAACTGGGAATATTTTCATATTGGACACACAAAAAAAAACTAACCTCAATAAATTTACCTTTTGCAATCTCAGGGGCTTTAATTATTTAAATAAAAATCGACGTTAGACTCTATCCTTAAAAACAAATACCACCTGACTATAAAAGAAAAACACTTTGTCTTTATTTAATTTACTGGCACATATTAACGTCACTTCTTTTTAACACTTACTTTAAGATCACTATTAATCTGTGCCTGCTCAGCACCACTCTTTTCACAACTAATGGCGTTTTTCCCCTTTCTATGCCCTTTTATAGGCCAGAGTTGAAACAATGGCGATTTTTCCAGGGCCGACATATTGGACGCTATCCGACATTTCTATTTAATATTCTCATCATCGTTGTTATATCTGGCCTTTTCGCCTCGGTCTTAAATAATTCTCTCTCATAACCGCATAGAATTTATGAATGAATCAACATACCACACGTCATTATCAACCGTACTCTACGGATCCCACTAACTACCAACAACTTACTACGAGTAGTAATGAGTGGCAACATTGGCCGATAATGCCGTGCCGCTGTCAAACTAACCCAAATGTCATCATCGATTTTCTTATTTACACGCAGCCGTCAGGGAGTATACAACAAATAATAATTTCGATAATAATTTGCAAATAATTTTTCTTTTATTTACGCAGGAATATAAAGAGGAATTGGTTAAAATGCTGCATTCACCAACCACCCTGGACATGGCGGGGTGTCCGAACAGCTCTTCCAGACCCCTCCAGCAACCATAAGAGAATAGGAGCTGGAAATAAGTCGTAGTTTTGGGGCCGCCACGAAGGCGTAAAGTTTCAATGAATGTGGCAGGTGAAAATGGTCTGCGGCGAGACCACGCAACAAAACTGCAGGCCTGGCGACAGAAAGAAGTCAGGAATGGTGTGCGACGAGCGAGTTCCGCCTATCAGAAACGGGTTTGTGACCAAAAAGCCGCCAATGTGAGGAACTCCCACACCCTGAGATTCAGCCGGGCAATACTGCAGTTCACCATTAGAGAAGTAAACAACGTCCATCCTTCAAAAAAAAAAACATCCGATACTTTGTGTTCTCTTCCTCTTTGCAGGTGCGGTCTCTCATCGATGTCGGAAAACACCATCGTTCACATGTCTAGATATGTGGGATACACACGTTCGCCCATAGGACAAATAAAAAAAGAAAAGACCGTGCAGGTCCAATAGTTATAAATTAATTCAGAAACTTATATCGTGTAGTCAATAGTGTATAATCACAGGAAAACAAAAAGAAAAAAGTGTAGAATTACGAAAAAGCGTGTTTATAATGAGGCGGTATAGAGGGGTGCATAGTAAAAAAAAAACAATCACGACTAAACACAGATATCACAGATATTTGTACTTGTATTGCACTATAGATTTAGATATCTCTTATATTAGGACAAGCACGAACGTATAACTTATCCTAATATTGAACTGAGAGAAAATCATATTCTAACTCTATATTGCACTACATTTTAATATCTTTAACGTGATATATGCCTATTGGTTTCTCCTGAATCGTCTCAATTCATACATATTTTCGCCAACAGGCCGTATAACTTGACATTTCAAAAATTTCTTGCAAAATTTTTCATTTATATTCTTTGAAAAGTCGATATTCCGCCTATACACTTCTTGGCCGGGTATAAACTTGACGCAACGAGCTCTTCTGTTATACCTTTCGGCGCTCCGTTGGTATGCCTTGTGCATGTTGTCGCTAATCCGGGCCCTGATAACCTCCAACTTGTCTGGCCTTGTCAAATCCTTCATCTCATGATCCGACATCGACATAAGTTTACGGGCCAGCTTGTAATCAGCCCCATTGGAAAACATATGGTATCCGAATAGTGCGAAGAAAGGCGTTACACCGGTGGCCGAATGCACTGACGTCCTCAACGCGCACTCAATCTCAGAGAGGTATGCATCCCAGTCCCTATGATCTTCATCCAGATAGGTCCTGATCGCCGTGATCACTGACTGATTAACCCTCTTTGAAGCATTGGATTGTGGCGAATATACCGCAGTTCTCAAGTGGGTGATCTTGTAAGCCCCCACCATCTCCTGAAAGGCCTTTGAAACAAATTGTACACCATTATCGCTGTGGATAACCTCACGTACCCAAATTTGTGAAAAACTTCTTGAATTAAAAATTGTATCACATTTGTGGAGGTGGCCTCTTTCATGGCTTTAAGAAGAGTAAACTTGGAGAAGTGATCCACAACAATAAAGACATAGGCATTTCCTTTCTTGGAGCGGGGGTATTTTCCCAAAATGTCAATGTATAATTTCTGGAAAGGTCTTTCAGTCACTACCTCCTGACCTATCCCAGGCATCATATTTCGGTTAGATGATTTGGCCTACTGCAGCTTTGGCAATTCTTCACATATTGTCGAACTTTTACCGTCATCCGAGGCCAATAGAAAAATCGTGAAGAAAAAGTTTCATGAGAAAGGCTAGTGGCACCCATAGTTTTCATATGAATTCCTCCTCCAGTTCCTGATCAAATAGGGTCTTCTTAAATATCTTACCATTCTCAATCTTAAGGTCAGGTAAGTTTTCCTGGTTAGCCATTATGTCACGAATCAAGTCCAAGTATTCCTTACTCTCAAACTCATTTGTCACGGAATCCAATAAATCATCTCTTGTGATCTCTTCAATGTCTATGGAGGTGGGAGCTCTAGACAACATGTCAGCGACAACATTGTCGGACCCTTTACGGTGCTCAATATCAAAATCAAATGCCTGCAGTTGTAAGGACCAACGAGCCAATCTCTCGATCTTTCAATGACATCAGCCATTTGAGAGAGGCGTGGTCTGTGATGACCGTAAAAGGCATCATCTCGACGTATGGCCTGAACTTCTTAATTGCCATAACCGCAGCCAAACATTCCTTTTCTGTCACGCTATAATTGCGCTGACAGGCATTCATCTTCTGGGAATAAAAGGCAATTGGGTGTTCTTCCCCCCGGTCGTTCAACTGGAACAGTACCGCCCCTATACCATACTCACTGGCGTTGCATTGTATAAAGAAACGCTTCGAGAAATCGGCATGGCGTAGTACAGGCGCTGAAGTCAAGGCCCGCTTAAGACCCTCAAATGACGATATGGCCTCATTTGTCATCTCAAACTTCTTTGTCTTCTTCAGTGCATCAGTTAGTGGGGCCGATATTGAGGCAAAGTCTTTTATAAAACGCCTGTACCACCCAGCGGTTCCTAGGAAGCTTCTAACTTCCCGTGGGTTCCGGGTACCTTGATACTCCGTATGGCCTTCACCTTATCTGGATCAGTCTTCAATTTACCGTCACCGATGATGAACCCTAGGTACTTCAATTCGCGAAAGCAAAACTGCGACTTCTTCAAGCCTATCGTAAGGTTGGCATTTCTCAGGCACTTCCCCAACAACCGGATGTGTTTATCGAAGTCGCTGGAGATCACCAACAGATCATCCAAGTAGATGAACACATTCCCCTTCAGGTGCTGGGGTACTACACGGTCCATTAACTTACATAAGCGTTGTGCCGCGTTACAGAGGCAAAACGGCATCACCCTGAATTGATATAGGGGGCGCCCTGGTACTGTAAACGCGGTGTAGGACTTGCTTTCGGCATCGAGCTCGATCTGCCAAAAAGCAAATTTTTGGTACTGTAAACGCGGTGTAGGCTTGCTTTCGGCATCGAGCTCGATCTGCCAAAAAGCAAATTTTAAGTCTACACTGCTTATGTAGTAAGTTTCATCGATTCTGCTCAAGATGCCGTCTATATTTTGGAGCGGGTACGCGTCCTTCACCGTCAATTTATTCAACTTTCGGGCATCTGGGCAGAATCGATTCTTCCCTGGCTTTCTCACGACCGTAATTCTGTTGCTCCAAGGACTTTCACTCTCTTCTATTACCCCAAGCCTGAGCATGTTATCAATCTCCTAGTATACTATAGCCTGTACTGCTGGTGAGATAGGGTAATGGCGGTCCTTTACCGGCACCGCACCATCAACCAATTGTATGTGTTTCTAAATTAGTTTTGCCTAAACCCTTATCTTCAAACGTATCAAAGCTTTGAATTGCTTTCTTCAATTTCTCCTATTGTTTCGGAGTCAGTTCGTGGGGGTTTAATTTATATTCCTCATCTTCCCCTACAATATATTTTGTTATATTTTCAATGTCGAGCTCATTAACTTCTATGATTTCCGGAGCCAGTCCAAACAATCTCCAAAAATCTATGCCAAGGTACAATTGCTGCTCTAGTTCAGGACATAAATAAAAGTCAATTTCTTCAATCTTGTCTTTATACTGTACTTTTAAATTAACATTACCTAGAATTGTGTGGACCTGGCCTGCAGCGGTTCTTGCCTGTGAAAATATTGGTATAAAGGACATCTCCAATTGGCCCAGCAATTCTCTGCAACCTTTTCCTAGAATACTCACAGAGGCTCCTGTATCTAGCAATCCGCTTACATTAATGCCTTGCAATTTGACTTCGGCATACGCTCTATGATCCGATCGGTCACTAGCTCTAAAAATAGCTTCTAACAAAATCTTCATTTTCTTCCTTTTATTCTTAAACTTTTGCCGTACCTGGGGTATTATTTTAGTCGTAACGTGCTCAGCATTAATTTCTCCAAATATTCTTTTTCTTACCTTATCATAATTTTCTTGTCTCATCTCTACGGGTACATAATGTCTAGTTTCAGGACGTACAATCTTATTATTCGACATCAACAAACACTTAGCTATGTCTAATTTCCTCTCGGTAATCATTTTCTGAAGGGGTTTTCTAAAGGACGTGGCCCCCCTGAATTCTCCACGCCATTGTTCCTGTTTCCCTGCTGGCAAACATTACACCTCGGCGTGGTTGTACCAGGATTACCACACTTGTAACAAAACAAGGTCCTAACAGCCTCTTCGCAGTCTCGAAAAGAGTGTCCTTGCTGGCGACAGTTCCAGCATGTCATTGGTGCCTTGAAATTTCTCTCATGATTGACCGCAGCCACCTCTTGCACCCTTGGACTGTCATAGTCATTCTCAGAACTAGTCTCAGTCAAATCCATGTAAATATCGTTGACATGTCTAGTGGGACGCATAGCAGGGGGTACATTCCTGTTATCACGTCTAGGGAAATTCTTTTCCGCCTCATTACATTCCATTCTGAGTTGTTCGACCGATGAGACCTGTATTGGGTAAACGATTCTGCCAATACCCTCCTTCACATTCTTCTTCATGATCTTTATCATGTCGAACTCAGACATGGGCTGTACTAATTTGGCCCTTATTTGCCCCATGACGTGGAAAAACGAGTCGATTGATTCATTCATTTCTTGTTTACGTTGGGCTAAATCGGTTAAAATTTCAAAAGTAGAACGGGAAGTCTGGTATTGGCTAAGCAAACTGTGTTTCAAATCATCCCAATTATGAAACTTGTGAGTCTTCTGAAAAAGCCAATAATATGATTCAGCACGACCAGTCATCAAAAGGGGAAAATCTCGTATAACTTCGGCCCATGGAATTCTATACTGCCATTGAAAATACTCCAGCCTATAGACAAATTCTTCTACCCCTAAGCCATTAGTTGTTCCATCAAACATCAATCCTAATTTATTGATTCTAATCACGTTATTTTCCCTTCTCTGAATTTCAGGCGTCTCAGGTACATTATTCTCTTCGGAGGGTTTATCTTTCGCGTTTTCGGAACTAGGTGGACGTTCTGATGCTATACCTGGGGCGCTAACAGGTGTATTATCGCTTCTACCCTGATTCAAAGCTATCTGAGATAACTGGGTGACCGCTTTTGACAAATCGCCAATAGCCTTCTTTATGTCAGACATCTCTGAATGAACCAAATGGAATCGATTTTCAACAGCCCGTTGATATCCTATTGCCTCACCCTGTACTCGACCTCTAGGACGTTGTCGGCTGCTGTGCCCCTGCACCTTGTACCTGAGATCCGGCTACCGAATTAGTTCCTGGCAGTGGTGCGTTTATTGTCTGAGACATGTCCCTAATTTGACCAGCTCTGTCTACATCATCCGGTACTACACTCATCTCGATACTCTGTTTCAATCTCTTTTCTTCTATTTGTAGTGATCTATTTAAATCGAATATCTCAGGCCTATATATTTTCTTATTTCTAGCCTGCGCTCGGGTCTCAATGCTCATAACTCGCTGTTACCCCAATATTCTTCTTGGGACACTGGCCAACTATAATCACTTTACACAAAACAAAACAAAAAAAAACTCTGACATTCAAGCAATACACAACAATCAATATTTAATGCAAAAACTTTAAAAAAATTAATATACATGAGGGGATTATTAAGCGGGATGTGATGTGTGGGGTATTTTTTTCTTCGGCTCTACTCAATGGAATGTGAAAGACGACAATTATTACACAAAATAGGAAAATTGCAACAATCGTTTGAATAGTGCTATGATACGCCATCTTCATGACCCTATCAATTCCTGATTCTTCTCCTTGGAATACAGATGACCTCTATTGCATTTATCTAGTATTCTATTGCACAGTGTTTAGATGATCTACACTCTTACTTTCTGATACGATCTTTTAAACCGCCATACATTTGATTGGGCGCCATTGATTGTTACACGTGCCTATCGCAGCTTGAGGATATTTTCTGGGCACCGGCTAGCTTCGTCGACATCTCTGGGGAGGTCCCAACCCTATATCCTCGCCCTAGGCCCGTAGACAATAAAAAAAATAATAACATCAAATAAAACATTACTTACACCTGCACTTTCACATTCCATTTGTTTTGGGAGATCGTCCTTTGACCTCCGGCCGCCCGCCCTACCTTGGTCAACATTACAGCGTATTTGTGTGACCCCACAAACCCGCCCACATCACCTAACTTACCACTTTACATCCCCCTCACCAATTACTTTAACGGATCATAATTTTAATTTTTAAACAATCACGATATAAACATATTTATTATAATAAAACTAAGACTAATCTAACTTTTAGTATTTTTTTTTCTAATATCTATTTTATATTGCTATTTGTCTCTAATTACAATGTTATTTAGGAAATGGTGTTATGGATATGAAAATTAATAAAACGAATGGTATTTTTCGACCAACTCAACGATCGTAGAACCCTCAAAGACTTATTGACACCTTTCTAACTAGTTAGCTAATTTAAAGCCCTTTAATAAAAAAATTCCCCATGACCTGGCCTAAAGGAGTTCGCTTAGGTAAGTTCTACGGGTAAGTATTTGTCAGTTTCAAACAAAAGGGAAACCAAAAACTATAATTAAATAAAAAAAATATCTATTTTTGGGGGCCCTATCACAGAATTTCTTTCAGTGTGTAAATCAAATATGATGTCAAAGTAATATCAAAATTAAAATATAAATAAAAATAAAAATTTATAATAAATTAAATAAATAAATAAAAAATCTAAAGTTTGAACATAAAAAAAATCATATTGACATAAATACATGAACTTAATTAATAAACATATTCGTCATGATGATGGTTGTGGCTCGTTTTGTTAATTATGTTGGCTTGCTTGTTTGTACCGCCAATATTTTGTCGCATCAGTCTCGCTGATTATTTGTATCATGCGAGACAACATTGGTGGAATGATGCGATCAATAATCAAAATTATCTGTATGTTGGATGTAGAAATTGGGTTTGTGTGTAAATGCGTGTGCGAGTACCAAACAGAAGACCCACAAGATGATAATTATGCATTCAAAGGGAGAAACACATGAATTAGAGCCAAACATAAATATATGTGGATGACCGCAAAACACAAAAGAATAACAAAAAAAAAACAAGACTAAGAATTTTGGGAATTTATTGTGGTGCTGAGCCTTTGCTCTCACGGACATGTATGTATTGGTGATCCAACCACTTTGTTACAAATATTACAAAGTGGTAATGCCAGTGGCCGACAGATGGAGTTCCTCCACTGAATAGCGTCGGTAATGATGAACTCTCCGAAGGACGGACTTTAATACTCCTTTTATTCAAATTCTCGGCCACATTAAACTTTGGAAAAATTAAATGGAACGCTCCTACCATAATTCTGCAATAAACGCTTGTTACGGCGTGTATTCTGAGGCTACTACGATGTAGGAATCACTTCCAATGTTTTCCTGGATAACCTTTCCACTAGATTTATTCCGTCGCCTCCTGAAAACTGGGAATATTTTCATATTCGACACACAAAAAAAAACTAACCTCAATAAATTTACCTTTTGCAATCTCAGGGGCTTTAATTATTTAAATAAAAATCGACGTTAGACTCTATCCTTAAAAACAAATACCACCTGACTATAAAAGAAAAACACTTTGTCTTTATTTAATTTACTGGCACATATTAACGTCACTTCTTTTTAACACTTACTTTAAGATCACTATTAATCTGTGCCTGCTCAGCACCACTCTTTTCACAACTAATGGCGTTTTTCCCCTTTCTATGCCCTTTTATAGGCCAGAGTTGAAACAATGGCGATTTTTCCAGGGCCGACATATTGGACGCTATCCGACATTTCTATTTAATATTCTCATCATCGTTGTTATATCTGGCCTTTTCGCCTCGGTCTTAAATAATTCTCTCTCATAACCGCATAGAATTTATGAATGAATCAACATACCACACGTCATTATCAACCGTACTCTACGGATCCCACTAACTACCAACAACTTACTACGAGTAGTAATGAGTGGCAACATTGGCCGACAATGCCGTGCCGCTGTCAAACTAACCCAAATGTCATCATCGATTTTCTTATTTACACGCAGCCGTCAGGGAGTATACAACAAATAATAATTTCGATAATAATTTGCAAATAATTTTTCTTTTATTTACGCAGGAATATAAAGAGGAATTGGTTAAAATGCTGCATTCACCAACCACCCTGGACATGGCGGGGTGTCCGAACAGCTCTTCCAGACCCCTCCAGCAACCATAAGAGAATAGGAGCTGGAAATAAGTCGTAGTTTTGGGGCCGCCACGAAGGCGTAAAGTTTCAATGAATGTGGCAGGTGAAAATGGTCTGCGGCGAGACCACGCAACAAAACTGCAGGCCTGGCGACAGAAAGAAGTCAGGAATGGTGTGCGACGAGCGAGTTCCGCCTATCAGAAACGGGTTTGTGACCAAAAAGCCGCCAATGTGAGGAACTCCCACACCCTGAGATTCAGCCGGGCAATACTGCAGTTCACCATTAGAGAAGTAAACAACGTCCATCCTTCAAAAAAAAAAAACATCCGATACTTTGTGTTCTCTTCCTCGATGTCGGTCTCTCATCGATGTCGGAAAACACCATCGTTCACATGTCTAGATATGTGGGATACACACGTTCGCCCATAGGACAAATAAAAAAAGAAAAGACCGTGCAGGTCCAATAGTTATAAATTAATTCAGAAACTTATATCGTCTAGTCAATAGTGTATAATCACAGGAAAACAAAAAGAAAAAAGTGTAGAATTACGAAAAAGCGTGTTTATAATGAGGCGGTATAGAGGGGTGCATAGTAAAAAAAAACAATCACGACTAAACACAGATATCACAGATATTTGTACTTGTATTGCACTATAGATTTAGATATCTCTTATATTAGGACAAGCACGAACGTATAACTTATCCTAATATTGAACTGAGAGAAAATCATATTCTAACTCTATATTGCACTACATTTTAATATCTTTAACGTGATATATGCCTATTGGTTTCTCCTGAATCGTCTCAATTCATACATATTTTCGCCAACAGGCCGTATAACTTGACATTTCAAAAATTTCTTGCAAAATTTTTCATTTATATTCTTTGAAAAGTCGATATTCCGCCTATACACTTCTTGGCCGGGTATAAACTTGACGCAACGAGCTCTTCTGTTATACCTTTCGGCGCTCCGTTGGTATGCCTTGTGCATGTTGTCGCTAATCCGGGCCCTGATAACCTCCAACTTGTCTGGCCTTGTCAAATCCTTCATCTCATGATCCGACATCGACATAAGTTTACGGGCCAGCTTGTAATCAGCCCCATTGGAAAACATATGGTATCCGAATAGTGCGAAGAAAGGCGTTACACCGGTGGCCGAATGCACTGACGTCCTCAACGCGCACTCAATCTCAGAGAGGTATGCATCCCAGTCCCTATGATCTTCATCCAGATAGGTCCTGATCGCCGTGATCACTGACTGATTAACCCTCTTTGAAGCATTGGATTGTGGCGAATATACCGCAGTTCTCAAGTGGGTGATCTTGTAAGCCCCCACCATCTCCTGAAAGGCCTTTGAAACAAATTGTACACCATTATCGCTGTGGATAACCTCAGGTACCCAAATTTGTGAAAAACTTCTTGAATTAAAAATTGTATCACATTTGTGGTGGTGGCCTCTTTCATGGCTTTAAGAAGTGGAAGTGATCCACAACAATAAAGATATAGGCATTTCCTTTCTTGGAGCGGGGGTATTTTCCCAAAATGTCAATGTATAATTTCTGGAAAGGTCTTTCAGTCACTACCTCCTGACCTATCCCAGGCATCATATTTCGGTTAGATGATTTGGCCTACTGCAGCTTTGGCAATTCTTCACATATTGTCGAACTTGTACCGTCATCCGAGGCCAATAGAAAAATCGTGAAGAAAAAATTTCATGAGAAAGGCTAGTGGCACCCATAGTTTTCATATGAATTCCTCCTCCAGTTCCTGATCAAATAGGGTCTTCTTAAATATCTTACCATTCTCAATCTTAAGGTCAGGTAAGTTTTCCTGGTTAGCCATTATGTCACGAATCAAGTCCAAGTATTCCTTACTCTCAAACTCATTTGTCACGGAATCCAATAAATCATCTCTTGTGATCTCTTCAATGTCTATGGAGGTGGGAGCT
This sequence comes from Stomoxys calcitrans, assembly GCF_963082655.1. Taxonomy (NCBI): domain Eukaryota; kingdom Metazoa; phylum Arthropoda; class Insecta; order Diptera; family Muscidae; genus Stomoxys; species Stomoxys calcitrans. The sequence goes on along the minus strand of NC_081556.1, from coordinate 63,791,833 downwards.
CTAGACAACATGTCAGCGACAACATTGTCGGACCCTTTACGGTGCTCAATATCAAAATCAAATGCCTGCAGTTGTAAGGACCAACGAGCCAATCTCTCGGTCAAATTTTTCAATGACATCAGCCATTTGAGAGAGGCGTGGTCTGTGATGACCGTAAAAGGCATCATCTCGACGTATGGCCTGAACTTCTTAATTGCCATAACCGCAGCCAAACATTCCTTTTCTGTCACGCTATAATTGCGCTGACAGGCATTCATCTTCTGGGAATAAAAGGCAATTGGGTGTTCTTCCCCCCGGTCGTTCAACTGGAACAGTACCGCCCCTATACCATACTCACTGGCGTTGCATTGTATAAAGAAACGCTTCGAGAAATCGGCATGGCGTAGTACAGGCGCTGAAGTCAAGGCCCGCTTAAGACCCTCAAATGACGATATGGCCTCATTTGTCATCTCAAACTTCTTTGTCTTCTTCAGTGCATCAGTTAGTGGGGCCGATATTGAGGCAAAGTCTTTTATAAAACGCCTGTACCACCCAGCGGTTCCTAGGAAGCTTCTAACTTCCCGTGGGTTCCGGGTACCTTGATACTCCGTATGGCCTTCACCTTATCTGGATCAGTCTTCAATTTACCGTCACCGATGATGAACCCTAGGTACTTCAATTCGCGAAAGCAAAACTGCGACTTCTTCAAGCCTATCGTAAGGTTGGCATTTCTCAGGCACTTCCCCAACAACCGGATGTGTTTATCGAAGTCGCTGGAGATCACCAACAGATCATCCAAGTAGATGAACACATTCCCCTTCAGGTGCTGGGGTACTACACGGTCCATTAACTTACATAAGCGTTGTGCCGCGTTACAGAGGCAAAACGGCATCACCCTGAATTGATATAGGGGGCGCCCTGGTACTGTAAACGCGGTGTAGGACTTGCTTTCGGCATCGAGCTCGATCTGCCAAAAAGCAAATTTTTGGTACTGTAAACGCGGTGTAGGACTTGCTTTCGGCATCGAGCTCGATCTGCCAAAAAGCAAATTTTAAGTCTACACTGCTTATGTAGTAAGTTTCATCGATTCTGCTCAAGATGCCGTCTATATTTTGGAGCGGGTACGCGTCCTTCACCGTCAATTTATTCAACTTTCGGGCATCTAGGCAGAATCGATTCTTCCCTGGCTTTCTCACGACCGTAATTCTGTTGCTCCAAGGACTTTCACTCTCTTCTATTACCCCAAGCCTGAGCATGTTATCAATCTCCTAGTATACTATAGCCTGTACTGCTGGTGAGATAGGGTAATGGCGGTCCTTTACCGGCACCGCACCATCAACCAATTGTATGTGTTTCTAAATTAGTTTTGCCTAAACCCTTATCTTCAAACGTATCAAAGCTTTGAATTGCTTTCTTCAATTTCTCCTATTGTTTCGGAGTCAGTTCGTGGGGGTTTAATTTATATTCCTCATCTTCCCCTACAATATATTTTGTTATATTTTCAATGTCGAGCTCATTAACTTCTATGATTTCCGGAGCCAGTCCAAACAATCTCCAAAAATCTATGCCAAGGTACAATTGCTGCTCTAGTTCAGGACATAAATAAAAGTCCATTTCTTCAATCTTGTCTTTATACTGTACTTTTAAATTAACATTACCTAGAATTGTGTGGACCTGGCCTGCAGCGGTTCTTGCCTGTGAAAATATTGGTATAAAGGACATCTCCAATTGGCCCAGCAATTCTCTGCAACCTTTTCCTAGAATACTCACAGAGGCTCCTGTATCTAGCAATCCGCTTACATTAATGCCTTGCAATTTGACTTCGGCATACACTCTAGGATCCGATCGGTCACTCGCTCTAAAAATAGCTTCTAACAAAATCTTCATTTTCTTCCTTTTATTCTTAAACTTTTGCCGTACCTGGGGTATTATTTTAGTCGTAACGTGCTCAGCATTAATTTCTCCAAATATTCTTTTTCTTACCTTATCATAATTTTCTTGTCTCATCTCTACGGGTACATAATGTCTAGTTTCAGGACGTACAATCTTATTATTCGACATCAACAAACACTAAGCTATGTCTAATGTACTCTCGGTAATCATTTTCTGAAGGGGTTCTCTAAAGGACGTGGCCCTTCTGAATTCTCCACGCCATTGTTCCTGTTTCCCTGCTGGCAAACATTACACCTCGGCGTGGTTGTACCAGGATTACCACACTTGTAACAAAACAAGGTCCTAACAGCCTCTTCGCAGTCTCGAAAAGAGTGTCCTTGCTGGCGACAGTTCCAGCATGTCATTGGTGCCTTGAAATTTCTCTCATGATTGACCGCAGCCACCTCTTGCACCCTTGGACTGTCATAGTCATTCTCAGAACTAGTCTCAGTCAAATCCATGTAAATATCGTTGACATGTCTAGTGGGACGCATAGCAGGGGGTACATTCCTGTTATCACGTCTAGGGAAATTCTTTTCCGCCTCATTACATTCCATTCTGAGTTGTTCGACCGATGAGACCTGTATTGGGTAAACGATTCTGCCAATACCCTCCTTCACATTCTTCTTCATGATCTTTATCATGTCGAACTCAGATATGGGCTGTACTAATTTGGCCCTTATTTGCCCCATGACGTGGAAAAACGAGTCGATTGATTCATTCATTTCTTGTTTACGTTGGGCTAAATCGGTTAAAATTTCAAAATTAGAACGGGAAGTCTGGTATTGGCTAAGCAAACTGTGTTTCAAATCATCCCAATTATGAAACTTGTGAGTCTTCTGAAAAAGCCAATAATATGATTCAGCACGACCAGTCATCAAAAGGGGAAAATCTCGTATAACTTCGGCCCATGGAATTCTATACTGCCATTGAAAATACTCCAGCCTATAGACAAATTCTTCTACCCCTAAGCCATTAGTTGTTCCATGAAACATCAATCCTAATTTATTGATTCTAATCACGTTATTTTCCCTTCTCTGAATTTCAGGTGTCTCAGGTACATTATTCTCTTCGGAGGGTTTATCTCTCGCGTTTTCGGAACTAGGTGGACGTTCTGATGCTATAGCTGGGGCACTAACAGGTGTATTATCGCTTCTACCCTGATTCAAAGCTATCTGAGATAGTTGGTTGACCGCTTTTGACAAATCGCCAATAGCCTTCTTTATGTCAGACATCTCTGAATGAACCAAATGGAATCGATTTTCAACAGCCCGTTGATATCCTATTGCCTCACCCTGTACTCGACCTCTAGGACGTTGTCGGCTGCTGCGCCCCTGCACCTTGTACCTGAGATCCGGCTACCGAATTAGTTCCTGGCAGTGGTGCGTTTATTGTCTGAGACATTTCCCTAATTTGACCAGCTCTGTCTACATCATCCGGTACTACACTCATCTCGATACTCTGTTTCAATCTCTTTTCTTCTATTTGTAGTGATCTATTTAAATCGAATATCTCAGGCCTATATATTTTCTTATTTCTAGCCTGCGCTCGGGTCTCAATGCTCATAACTCGCTGTTACCCCAATATTCTTCTTGGGACACTGGCCAACTATAATCACTTTACACAAAACAAAACAAAAAAAAACTCTGACATTCAAGCAATACACAACAATCAATATTTAATGCAAAAACTTTAAAAAAATTAATATACATGAGGGGATTATTAAGCGGGATGTGATGTGTGGGGTATTTTTTTCTTCGGCTCTACTCAATGGAATGTGAAAGACGACAATTATTACACAAAATAGGAAAATTGCAACAATCGTTTGAATAGTGCTATGATACGCCATCTTCATGACCCTATCAATTCCTGATTCTTCTCCTTGGAATACAGATGACCTCTATTGCATTTATCTAGTATTCTATTGCACAGTGTTTAGATGATCTACACTCTTACTTTCTGATACGATCTTTTAAACCGCCATACATTTGATTGGGCGCCATTGATTGTTACACGTGCCTATCGCAGCTTGAGGATATTTTCTGGGCACCGGCTAGCTTCGTCGACATCTCTGGGGAGGTCCCAACCCTATATCCTCGCCCTAGGACCGTAGACAATAAAAAAATAATAACATCAAATAAAACATTACTTACACCTGCACTTTCACATTCCATTTGTTTTGGGAGATCGTCCTTTGACCTCCGGCCGCCCGCCCTACCTTGGTCAACATTACAGCGTATTTGTGTGACCCCACAAACCCGCCCACATCACCTAACTTACCACTTTACATCCCCCTCAACAATTACTTTAAAGCATCATAATTTCAATTTTTAAACAATCACGATATAAACATATTTATTATAATAAAACTAAGACTAATCCAACTTTTAGTATTTTTTTTTTCTAATATCTATTTTATATTGCTGTTTGTCTCTAATTACAAAGTTATTTGGGAAATGGTGTTATGGATATGAAAATTAATAAAACGAATGGTCTTTTTCGACCAACTCAACGATCGTAGAACCCTCAAAGACTTATTGAAACCTTTCTAACTAGTTAGCTAATTTAAAGCCCTTTAATAAAAAAATTCCCCATGACCTGGCCTAAAGGAGTTCGCTTAGGTAAGTTCTACGGGTAAGTATTTGTCAGTTTCAAACAAAAGGGAAACCAAAAACTATAATTAAATAAAAAAAATATCTATCTTTGGGGGCCCTATCACAGAATTTCTTTCAGTGTGTAAATCAAATATGATGTCAAAGTAATATCAAAATTAAAATATAAATAAAAATAAAAATTTATAATAAATTAAATAAATAAATAAAAAATCTAAAGTTTGAACATAAAAAAAATCATATTGACATAAATACATGAACTTAATTAATAAACATATTCGTCATGATGATGGTTGTGGCTCGTTTTGTTAATTATGTTGGCTTGCTTGTTTGTACCGCCAATATTTTGTCGCATCAGTCTCGCTGATTATTTGTATCATGCGAGACAACACTGGTGGAATGATGCGATCAATAATCAAAATTATCTGTATGTTGGATGTAGAAATTGCGTTTGTGTGTAAATGCGTGTGCGAGTACCAAACAGAAGACCCACAAGATGATAATTATGCATTCAAAGGGAGAAACACATGAATTAGAGCCAAACATAAATATATGTGGATGACCGCAAAACACAAAAGAATAACAAAAAAAACAAGACTAAGAATTTTGGGAATTTATTGTGGTGCTGAACTTTTGCTCTCACGGACATGTATGTATTGGTGATCCAACCACTTTGTTACAAAAATTACAAAGTGGTAATGCCAGTGGCCGACAGATGGAGTTCCTCCACTGAATAGCGTCGGTAATGATGAACTCTCCGAAGGACGGACTTTAATACTCCTTTTATTCAAATTCTCGGCCACATTAAACTTTGGAAAAATTAAATGGAACGCTCCTACCATAATTCTGCAATAAACGCTCGTTACGGCGTGTATTCTGGGGCTACTACGATGTAGGAATCACTTCCAATGTTTTCCTGGATAACCTTTCCACTAGATTTATCCCTTTGCCTCCTGAAAACTGGGAAAATTTTCATATTGGACACACAAAAAAAACTAACCCCAATAAATTTACCTTTTGCAATCTCAGGGGCTTTAATTATTTAAATAAAAATCGACGTTAGACTGTATCCTTAAAAACAAATACCACCCGACTATAAAAGAAAAACACTTTGTCTTTATTTAATTTACTGGCACATATTAACGTCACTTCTTTTTAACACTTACTTTAAGATCACTATTAATCTGTGCCTGCTCAGCACCACAATGGCGATTTTTCCATGGCCATCTCTGAATGAACCAAATGGAATCGACATCTCTGAATGAACCAAATGGAATCGATTTTCAACAGCCCGTTGATATCCTATTGCCTCACCCTGTACTCGACCTCTAGGACGTTGTCGGCTGCTGTGCCCCTGCACCTTGTACCTGAGATCCGGCTACCGAATTAGTTCCTGGCAGTGGTGCGTTTATTGTCTGAGACATTTCCCTAATTTGACCAGCTCTGTCTACATCATCCGGTACTACACTCATCTCGATACTCTGTTTCAATCTCTTTTCTTCTATTTGTAGTGATCTATTTAAATCGAATATCTCAGGCCTATATATTTTCTTATTTCTAGCCTGCGCTCGGGTCTCAATGCTCATAACTCGCTGTTACCCCAATATTCTTCTTGGGACACTGGCCAACTATAATCACTTTACACAAAACAAAACAAAAAAAAACTCTGACATTCAAGCAATACACAACAATCAATATTTAATGCAAAAACTTTAAAAAAATTAATATACATGAGGGGATTATTAAGCGGGATGTGATGTGTGGGGTATTTTTTTCTTCGGCTCTACTCAATGGAATGTGAAAGACGACAATTATTACACAAAATAGGAAAATTGCAACAATCGTTTGAATAGTGCTATGATACGCCATCTTCATGACCCTATCAATTCCTGATTCTTCTCCTTGGAATACAGATGACCTCTATTGCATTTATCTAGTATTCTATTGCACAGTGTTTAGATGATCTACACTCTTACTTTCTGATACGATCTTTTAAACCGCCATACATTTGATTGGGCGCCATTGATTGTTACACGTGCCTATCGCAGCTTGAGGATATTTTCTGGGCACCGGCTAGCTTCGTCGACATCTCTGGGGAGGTCCCAACCCTATATCCTCGCCCTAGGACCGTAGACAATAAAAAAATAATAACATCAAATAAAACATTACTTACACCTGCACTTTCACATTCCATTTGTTTTGGGAGATCGTCCTTTGACCTCCGGCCGCCCGCCCTACCTTGGTCAACATTACAGCGTATTTGTGTGACCCCACAAACCCGCCCACATCACCTAACTTACCACTTTACATCCCCCTCAACAATTACTTTAAAGCATCATAATTTCAATTTTTAAACAATCACGATATAAACATATTTATTATAATAAAACTAAGACTAATCCAACTTTTAGTATTTTTTTTTTCTAATATCTATTTTATATTGCTGTTTGTCTCTAATTACAAAGTTATTTGGGAAATGGTGTTATGGATATGAAAATTAATAAAACGAATGGTCTTTTTCGACCAACTCAACGATCGTAGAACCCTCAAAGACTTATTGAAACCTTTCTAACTAGTTAGCTAATTTAAAGCCCTTTAATAAAAAAATTCCCCATGACCTGGCCTAAAGGAGTTCGCTTAGGTAAGTTCTACGGGTAAGTATTTGTCAGTTTCAAACAAAAGGGAAACCAAAAACTATAATTAAATAAAAAAAATATCTATCTTTGGGGGCCCTATCACAGAATTTCTTTCAGTGTGTAAATCAAATATGATGTCAAAGTAATATCAAAATTAAAATATAAATAAAAATAAAAATTTATAATAAATTAAATAAATAAATAAAAAATCTAAAGTTTGAACATAAAAAAAATCATATTGACATAAATACATGAACTTAATTAATAAACATATTCGTCATGATGATGGTTGTGGCTCGTTTTGTTAATTATGTTGGCTTGCTTGTTTGTACCGCCAATATTTTGTCGCATCAGTCTCGCTGATTATTTGTATCATGCGAGACAACACTGGTGGAATGATGCGATCAATAATCAAAATTATCTGTATGTTGGATGTAGAAATTGCGTTTGTGTGTAAATGCGTGTGCGAGTACCAAACAGAAGACCCACAAGATGATAATTATGCATTCAAAGGGAGAAACACATGAATTAGAGCCAAACATAAATATATGTGGATGACCGCAAAACACAAAAGAATAACAAAAAAACAAGACTAAGAATTTTGGGAATTTATTGTGGTGCTGAACTTTTGCTCTCACGGACATGTATGTATTGGTGATCCAACCACTTTGTTACAAAAATTACAAAGTGGTAATGCCAGTGGCCGACAGATGGAGTTCCTCCACTGAATAGCGTCGGTAATGATGAACTCTCCGAAGGACGGACTTTAATACTCCTTTTATTCAAATTCTCGGCCACATTAAACTTTGGAAAAATTAAATGGAACGCTCCTACCATAACTCTGCAATAAACGCTCGTTACGGCGTGTATTCTGGGGCTACTACGATGTAGGAATCACTTCCAATGTTTTCCTGGATAACCTTTCCACTAGATTTATCCCTTTGCCTCCTGAAAACTGGGAAAATTTTCATATTGGACACACAAAAAAAACTAACCCCAATAAATTTACCTTTTGCAATCTCAGGGGCTTTAATTATTTAAATAAAAATCGACGTTAGACTGTATCCTTAAAAACAAATACCACCCGACTATAAAAGAAAAACACTTTGTCTTTATTTAATTTACTGGCACATATTAACGTCACTTCTTTTTAACACTTACTTTAAGATCACTATTAATCTGTGCCTGCTCAGCACCACAATGGCGATTTTTCCATGGCCGACATATTGGACGCTATCCGACATTTCTATTTAATATTCTCATCATCGTTGTTATATCTGGCCTTTTCACCTCGGTCTTAAATAATTCTCTCTCATAAACGCATAGAATTTATGAATGAATCAACATACGACACGTCATTATCAACCGTACTCTACGGATCCCACTTACTACCAACAACTTACTACGAGTAGTAATGAGTGGCAACATTGGCCTATAATGCCGTGCCGCTGTCAAACTAACGTAAATGTCATCATCGATTTCCTTATTTACACGCAGCCGTCAGGGAGTATACAACAAATAATAATTTCGATAATAATTTGCAAATAATTTTTCTTTTATTTACGCAGGAACATAAAGAGGAATTGGTTAAAATGCTGCATTCAACAACCACCCTGGACATGGTGGGGTGTCCGAACAGCTCTTCCAGACCCCTCCAGCAACCATAAGACGATAGGGGCTAGAAATAAGTCGTAGTTTTGGGGCCGCCACGAAGGCCTAAAGTTTCTATGAATGTGGCAGGTGGAAATGGTCTGCGGCGAGACCACGCAACAGTATCCCAATTTTGAAAGCTATACCTCAGTCTGTAAAGAAGGAACCATTTAGTAAGTTTCAATACCCTTATGGAGTAAGTGGAGTAATTTTCTTACTTGCTGCGCTACAGATGGAAATACTCTTAAGACCATAGTTTCAACCTAGAAGACATACCTTTTTGACAAATCCCACCGACGAGTTTGGGTGGTTCCAAACGAAATCGCGATCTAGGAAACCGGTGAAATGCTATTACAAAGCAGAAAACACATTTTCCGCCTAACTTTTTAGCCGAACAATATCCGATTGTATGAAATGAACGAATTTCAAAAAAAAACTCCCGGTGGCCTAATATACTATAACGGTTTGCATGTTTCTCAAATTCCAGGCTCTAGCGCAATCCGCAAAGAAAGAGCCAAATTACACGTTTTAGTACTTCAACGTAACAATTAAAAAAAAACTTTTAATCGCCCATTATACTGTCAAGTGTAACTATATCCAAATTTTAGGAGCTTTAGCTCAATCTGTAAAGAAAGTACCATTCTCTACATTTTAGTACCTAAATGTAAGAAATTTTAATAATTCTTCCAGTCGCCCGGCTGACATATATTCTCAAGTTGTAGCGGTATCCCAAATTTTAGAGCTCTAGGTAAATCAGTAAAGATAGTACCATTTGTGCATTTTAGTACCTAAATTTACGAATTTCAAAAAATTTCCCAGTCGCCCGATATAAACTGGGAAAGTACGAGGGTTGCCTTTTATATTTCGGGATTAGATAATAAAAACAAATACTAATCCTCGAAAATCGCTTTATTGTTTTTCAAAATATTGCCCATTAAGAAGCACTTTTGCCACTCTGATTGAGGTATCTTTAAAACATGCATTCTGAACGCATCTATCGCTGCTTCAGGTGTCGAAAAACGTTAACCTCTCATTTGATATTTCACGTACGGGAATAAAAAAAAGTTATTCGGTGCCAAGTCAGGACTATACGGCGGATGACTCATCAAGTCCATGTTTTGATGGCACAAAAATGCGGTTGTTTGAGCCGATGTGTTAGAGCATTGTTGTATTGAAGAGTGATCCCTTTTGGGCGGTTGGTTTTCCCGTTTTCTTGGAAGACAACTGGCAAACAAATGGTTATGTACCACTCAGAGTTGACTGTTCTGCGTTGTTCTAGTGGTACAATTGCGCCATGCCCAGTTTTTCCGAAAAAACAGGCGATCATTTGGCTTGGAAGTGTTTCGAGCGTGATCAATTTTTGTTGGATTTGGCTCGTCTTGACCCCCATACAGTCGTCTGCTGTTTACTTACGGGCTCATACGCGTAAATCCACTATTCATCACCTGGCAAATACGTGTTTCGAAGCACCGTGATCGTATTTTTGGGGCATTTCTTTCGACCAATCGACACGAGTCTGTTTTTGAGCGATTGACAAATTATGTGGGATCCAACGCGAACAATTTTTTTCACTGTCAAATGTTCATGCAATATTTAATGCATGCTGGACCCACTAATGCCTAAGGTTGTCTCAATCTCACGGTTGTCTCAATCTGACGATCTCGCAATATCAGTTGGCGCACAGCATCCATGGTTTTTGGAACAACAACTAATTTTGGACGACCTTCATGAAACTCGTCTTGGAGTGAACTAAAACCTCAGTTGAATTCACCATACCATCGATAAACCCTGGTCCTTAATGGAGCTTCATCGCCAAAAATTGAATTCAGTTCATCGATGCACTATTGTTGAGTTAACCCCCGTCGATTTTTTTGGGCGAAATTAATCTTTTAAGTTACTGTAAACAACACAATTAGCGCTCGTACGTGAAAACGTTTTTAGCACGTAGACCCTCAAAAATGTCAAGCTTAACTATTGATGTCAGTAGGCAGATTGCAACACAAGGGTTGTCCAATCCCGAAATATAAAAGGCAACCATCGTATACTTGTATCCCAAATTTCAGAGCTCTAGCTCAATCCGCAAAGAAAATACTATATTGTACGTTTTAGTACCTCAACCTAACAATTTATAAAAATTTTTTTATACTCAAAAAAATGTGAACACGCGTAAAAATGAATTAAATTTGGGAAATATTGAACTTACTATGGCACTAAAGAATTATATGCTCGTTACGAGTTCAATATTTCATAACAGCTACGAAACTGTTTTTATATACTATTAGTTCACTTTTATCTTCCACACTTATAAAGTATCAACTAACGAGCATTGAAACTGAAAGGTTAAATTACTAAAAAAATTGCTATTTTCGGAACATTTAATATGAAACATTGCAATTATAAATTAAAGAAAACTTTACCTTTGGTCGCAGCTGAGAGTTGAATCAAGAAATTTCTGTTTACAAAGCAGACGCTCTACGCATTCATCCACATCACTGTTATTTGTGTCTCCGACTATTATCCCCTTTTAATATTTCCTAACAGCACAAAAGAAAAACATTTTCTTACTTATTTTAATAAACGATGGCTATGCTATTGGGTTGCCCAAAAAGTAATTGCGGATTTTTTAAAAGAAAGTAAATGCATTTTTAATAAAACTTAGAATGAACTTTAATCAAATATACTTTTTACACTTTTTTCTAAAGCAAGCTAAAAGTAACAGCTGATAACTGACAGAAGAAAGAATGCAATTACAGAGTCACAAGCTGTGAAAAAATTTGTCAACGCCGACTATATGAAAAATCCGCAATTACTTTTTGGGCAACCCAATATTTTTGTTTAGGTTTTACATATTCTATTTATAGACACAATGCGTTTCTACTTCACAATACAAAAGTCGAGTCTCGAACCAGTAAAATGATTTTGAATTATTTCATACTTTATAATTATGTCCCACACTATTCCGAAATAAGAAATAATAAAATATATTTTTGGAGTTCATAATGCCACAATCAGCAAATTCAATTTAAGTTCAACTCTCACTAACTGTTATTAAATAATGCTTACTTCTGAGCATGTTATTGTGAACCCAAGGAATAAAAATTGTAAACATTTTAATTACATATGTATATTGAACCAAAATTCCAAATTTCTTTGAATAGTTTATTCAGTTACATGTTTCGGAAGAGGTATCGTTGATGATAATATGCTTTTACCCATGTTTGGTAAAGTGCTTGCTTATTCCAATGAAATTGTTTCAGGTAAAATTACTAACACTATCTGAGTTTTTAATTATTTCACCTATACTCATGAAAAGTTAGTTTTATTTGTACAAAGTTAATTATCTAACCCATTACGATTTTTTTATTAAACGTGAGTAAACTACACATAATAGATGTTAGTTCATCATGTTTTATGTGTAGTTGTAGTTTTTGTTTCTTCAAACCTTATTTTGTCGAGCCGCTCATTAAGTTTACAGGACTATGACCTAAAGGCAACGAATGACAGATAGACGCAAAGGGGGGGTTGTGAACACTCCAAAACTGTTAGGCTTAATCTAGACCGCTCTGCTGTGGCTGGCTAGAACAGACGTCTCAGTCATTGTGTCCGTCATGACAGGTCACAGTCTGATCGGAAAACATGCTGGCAGACTGAAGGCGGTAAGTAACGAGTTTTCCAGAAGCTGTGTGAACGGCGAGGAAGAAAAGAAAAGACTGTATGTGCATCCCGCACTGGCTGTCAGAAGGAGTTCCACTTTAGATTCTCATTTCTTTGAACATTTGCAATTTGTATAGCTTTGTAAAGCGATCTAGATGGTTCAACGGTAGAGACTAATAATGAAATGATAGAATAAGATATAGTATACTTGTACAACTTCTTTAAGTATTATTGAAAATTTTTACGGTACAGCCATCTGAAAACAGTAGAAAATGTTTGGCATTTTTGCAAAAAATTACTGCCGTCCATTTTCTGTTGTTGCACCAAATTTGTTGGTGTAAACATTATTGCATAATGTTTACAAACGTTTAAAGCCAAGATGCAACCATAAAACCTAGAAGTTGTGACTAAAGCTGACCATAGTTGTATTACTGCATAATCGGAGGTCACTTAGTCAATCAGGAGCGATTGTCCTGTCCTCCTTGACAACTCAAAAGCCATCGAAACCGTGAATCACCGCAACATGGCTGTTAAACTTAGACGTTTTTTAATTTCTAAACTGCCTCCACAAACATAATAACTTGTAAATCACATTTAACTTGTAAATCACAATCGGTGAACGCCCAGATCTTTGATGGTTGACAAAGGTGTGCCGCAAGGTTCAATTATATACTCACTACTTTTCACCATGTATGCGCATGGCCTTCCTCTTCAATTACGTCATAGTCGGATGCACATGTATGCAGATTACGCACAGTGGGATGGATAAAAAAATAATTGGAAAAAAGTCGGCCATTTTTGAATGAATAAAGATATCTTCATGAAGTTTTACATGGTTTAGATGAGGTGTTAGCCTGCTCCGGATTCAGGTTTCAGGTTCAGGATTGGAGGGTCTCCATGGAACTCTCTTTCTCTGACCATTGCTACATTAGGTTTAGAATAGCACGACCAGCGCCGAATCCGATAATCTTCCGGAATAAGTTGAAAACCAACTGGACAAAATTCGAAAGGCTACTCAGAAGAAGACTTGGGCAAGATAATTTAGATTGTCCAAGCATAGGAGACATTGGCGAAAATGTCAACAGGATTACGAAATCAGCCCAAGAAAACTCCTGGATGACCGGGGAGATTCGCATTATTGGGAAAGAGGTCCGCAAACTTTTTAACAGGGCACGACGTAAAACAGCGGAAATTTATTGGAATGTGTATTACACACGGCTCAAGGAATACAATACGATTACCAGAGCGGCAAAACGTGCCTCCTGGAAGCTTTTCTGTGAACAGGTCGATAGCGTTAATGACGCCACCAAGATAAAAAAGTTTCTCTCAAAAACCCATGTCCAAACTCAAACTTTAGTAGACGACATGGGAGCAGAGACTCACGGAGACACCCAAATCTTGGAATAATGTCGTTGATCGAAGGTTTATAATTACGGAATTAATGGTGAAGGAGTCCTTGAGGAGCTTCAAACCATTTAAGTCACCCGGACTTGATGAAATATTTCCGGCGTTACTACAGAAGGAGGCAGACTATCTGGCCAAAATTTTTATAGCGTGTCTAGGAGTTGCATATACCCCGAAAGCCCGGCAGGAGGCAAGGGTGGTGTTTATACCCAAGCCCGGCAAGGCAAGATATGCGATACCAAAGGCCTACAGACCCATAATCCTTACGTCCTTTCTACTAAAAACCATGGAACGTATTGTGGACACCATGATAAAGAGTATGAAATCCAGCGAACTGCTCACATACAAACAGCATGCTTATGTCAATGGAAGGTTGATGGAGACTGCCCTGCACGAGGTTGTGCATAAATAGAAGAATCCATCGATGCCAAAACGTTCACCCTGGCGGTATGCATTGACATCGAAGGGGTTTTAACAATGTGCGGACCGACTCACAGATCCAATTATTAGACCAGTATCGGGTGGACCCGGTCCTTAGAGACTGGATAAACCATATGCTAAGGAACAGGTGGATAAATTGTGTGTCCCATGGCATAAATATAAGGGAGAAAGTGGCACAGGACAGGCCACAGGGGGGCATTTTGTCGCCACTCCTATGGGTGCCAGCAATCAATAACTTATTACAGATGCTGACTGAGGAGGATTTGAACCCGCCGGCTACGAAGACGATGTTATATAACTTCTAAGAAGTATGGATCCGAACCAGCTATGCAGAAGGGCCGAAAAGGTCTTGCATATGGCATACTAGCAGTCTCAATGTTAACCCAGACAAGACTGAAATCTGCCTCAATAGAACGATTTCGCTATCCGACAAGGTTAAATACTTAGGAGGGATCTTGGACAGTAAACTGAATTAGAAGTGTCATATTCAGGAGCGTACTGGGAAGATTCACAGATGTTGGGCACTATATAGACGGGCCGTAGGTTCGAAATGGGGCCTGAATCCGAGGATAGTCTACTGGCTCTAGAGGAGCTTGATTAGACCAATACAGTAGTTTGGTGGACTGCTATGGAGAAAAACTGCATCATAAGGACCATGCAACAGGTTCAGAGAACTTGTTGTCTTGGCATAGACGGAGCGATGAGGACAACGCCGACTATGGCACTGAAGACTATTCTAGATATCCAACCCATTGACATACAGATTAAATGTGAGGCAGCCACTGCGGCTATGAGACTTAAGGCGATGGGAGAATGGATTGAGGATGTGAGCAGGTCATACCATGGCGGTATAATTTAGGCGACAATAGGAAACCTGGAAGGAAGGCAAGAGGTTTCCTATCGGATACCTGAGATGAATCTTGAAGTCGAGTGCGACGCACTACTGCCGTCAATAAACACCAAGCCTTTCGGATTGACGCAGTCCGAGTTAAGGGAGTGGGCGACGAATGTGCATGCAACATTGTGGAACAGCGAAAAGGTCGGTAAGACGGCGAAAATCCTATGGGGGGATCCAGATCGTGAGAAGACGAGGCAATTTCTGAAAGGAAGCAAGAAGGAGGTCAGTATAGCTATTGGTATCATAACGGGACACATAGGACTGCGAGCTAAATTATGTAAAATAGGTGCGGCAAGTGATAGCATGTGTAGGGCATGCGGGGAAGATTATGAGACGTTGGAGCATTTCCTTTGTCATTGCCCGGATTTCGCGTCTAACAGATACCGGCACTTAGGTGGAGACACAATACCAGAAATGAATCAACTAAGGGGAGTGGTATTGAAAACAATTAAGGATTTTGTAAGAAGCACGAAATTCCTAACTTAAAATTTTCTTTTTAGTGGTTACTTTATAGTTTTTAGAGCGCACAACAAGTCGATTACTGGCTTAGGTGTATGTCGATAGTGGCATGGGGCGGATTAATATCTACACCCTCTTTTCAACCTAACCTAACCTAGCCTGCTTGACGCCCGAGTGCCTTCAAAGTTGGTTATCTTGGCTCTACAAAATTTTGTCCGGGCGGCCAATAGTGCATTTATAGTCCTATTTAAAAATTTTTTATTTGCTGGAAAGTGCTCAAAAACATGCTTACATGTGCAGAATATCTTTTATAGAGTCCAAGAAATTAGAAATTTTTGCAGAGGCTGGTTCCCTTTTTTTGTGAAGGCATTTTTGAACCGATATAAAAATGTTTAACTGGTTTGGAAAGCTGATAAGATTGACTATACTTTTCCCGCGACATATGCTAACGTCGGTTTTTTCAGTCAGACGTTACGCGAGTTACAAATCAAAAAATGCGAATAAAGTAAATTTTTGACATTTTTCGTCAAAAAAGGTTATTTCATTGTTTATAAAGACAATTTGACCATATACTTTAAATTTCGTACTGTACTGCAAAGAAGACTTAATGTATATGCGTTTTAAATGAAATTTTTATAAATTGTATTGACTATAGTAGGAGATATATAAACTACAATATTACATTTAAAAAAAAAAAAAACTGGGAAAACCCTTCGAATTCTTAAAACGCAAAGCGGTTCTCCTAATTACAGGCAAAATTTGTTCCCCCCATCCAAGGATTGAGATTCTGGAGTCATTCTGTAAAAATTAAAACAATATCTTTATTGGTTTCGATTTAATTATCATTTCAATTAGAATTTTTGTTTTAACAAAATTCAACATTTTCGACTCATTTTGGGTTTGAATCAAAAAATCTAACACTTATTTGACATTTTTCTATCAACTTGATCGCTTTATTATAAAACACGTCCTGACTTTGCCAAAAATATATATTTTATATATAAGATATCAACCGGATCCAAAGGATGGCTTACTTGTGCATCAAAGCCGCACTGAGGACGACACCATCTGCTGCACTAAATTTAATGCTACATCTAATGCCTCTGGACATTGTGGCTACACAAATTGCTGCGACCACTGCCGTTAGCTAAGGAAGTTTTCTATTTGGTCAAGTGGCGGCTATGGACATTGTGTTATCCTTGATACAATGCCCCATGTTCCAGGCAGAGTGGATTACACCGTATCTGAGCCGCATTTTATAAAAAGTACTTCTGATAAAAGTATACCTGATAGAACCGATTGGAACTACGATATCCCTGTAATAGAAGTTACATCGACTTCTATATGGATGGTTCCAAACTAGACGAACAGGTGGGCTTTGGGTGTACACCCAAAGGTCGGATTCTTAAAATCCTTAGAGTACTCTAAGGATCTAGAACTGGTCATGTCGAAAAGGTTACTCGACCACTTGAGTGTGCATAAGGCGGAGATCCTTGCAATTAAGGAAGTTGTGGAATGGCTTAGATATAATGTCATAACGATGTTTGGCATAACTATCTTCTCAGACAGCCAGGCAGCCATTAAATCCCTGGAGAATGTATTTCTGAACACAAAAACCGCCCTCGAATATCGTAGATCTCTCAATGAGATGGCTGAACAGTTCAAAATTCTCCATTATGCATTAGAGAAACTTCAAAGATGGGAAAATCTCTGCTTCGATTCTCTTCCCAATACGAAAGCTCTGCAATTCTTTCAAAACTTTAAGGTGAAATATTTCAACAGAAAATTTCTAAATTTGTACAACGTTGTACAGGAAATAATAAAATCAGTATGCCTTCTAACTACTGCTGGTCCTTAAAACGCAATACTGAAAGCAAAGTTTATAAAAAGAACAGAAATACAATAAATTCTGAAATAAAAAAGCACAAGTAAAAGTGTACTAAGTTCAGCCGGGCCGAATCTTGGGAACCCACCACCATAAATTCTGCTAAAATATGGGAGCTATATTTGGTTATTGACCTATTTGGACCGTACTTGGCACTGTCATAACGGAACACCACATGGAAAATTTCAGCCAAATCGGACAAAAATTGTGGCTTGCAGGGGCTCAAAAAGTCAAATTGGGAGATCGGTTTATATGGGAGCTAGGAACGTAGCAAGGATTTAATTTTGGGGGGTTTTTTCATAATCGAAAATTGCAAAAAATTCTTGTTACTTGTTGAAAACTGTGGTAGCTATTGGGTGCAGGAACTGACACTGATTACCAACACAGTGCAAATATCTTTTGGATGTTGTATTAATGGCTTCGAACGCTAGACAACGTCAACGGCTCTTGCTGCTGCTCCGAGTGCCCAGGTTCGCATTAATGACGACAAATACCCAAGAATAGAACTGTCTTAGGAAAGAGGAATCGAAAGGAAATTTGGATTGGCGTAAAGTAGACGACTGAAACCAGTTACAATAATTTTGGGGGAAATTGGCTTGTGAAAAACCGGCAATTTTTATACTCCAAAAATCAAAGGAAAAATTTCTTAAAATTTCTAGGAGTGAGATTTCTGGAATCCGTTTTAATGTCTTGTTGCATTTGATGGTTTCTATAAAAAATAAATTTATGGCAATAATCCTAATTCTTATGACAGCAGGTTCTATTTTAAGCCAAAATCATTAAATCCAGCATTCTTATGACCATTTAGGTCATAAAATAAGGAAAATATTTTTTTTTGTGTAGAGGCTTGGGAAATAAAAAGATTTTTTTTTCAAAAATTTTTAAAATTCAAAATATTTGCAAAAATTTCTACATACATATATGAATTCTCTTAATTATGAATATACTAGCACATACTCGGTCGCTTCGCTGCCCCGATGGTACACCCAATTTCAAGGTGTAACTGTTTCGTAATTTGTATAGCCCTAGCCTTATCCGTAAAGAAAGAACATTTGGAAAGTTGTATTGCCTAAATATACGAATTAAAAAAAACTTTAGTCGGCCGATAAATACTGTCAAGGTGTAACTGTATCGCAATTTTGAGTTCTTTAACTCAATCCGTAAAGTACCATTTTGTAAGCTTTAGCACCTAAATGTACAAATTTCAATACAATCTTCTAGTCATCCGTTACATACTGCCAAGATGTACCTGTATCCCTAATTTCACAGATGTAGCTCAGTCTGTAAATAAATGCAAATTATGCCCATGAACATTCCACTAAGGAACTGAGTGCAGTCCGATTCAAGTTCAAGCTCAATGATAAGGGGCCTCCATTTTATAGCCGAGTCCGAACGCGTGCCGCAGTGCGACACCTTTTTGGAGAGAAGTTTTACATGGCATAGTACCAGGATTCGAACCCAGGCGTACAGCGTCATAGGCGGACATGCTAACCTCTACGCTACGGTGGCCTCCTCTGTAAATAAAGTACCCTTTATACGTTTTAGTATCAAAGTGAACGAATATCAAAAAAATCTCCTAGTCGTGCCTAGATGTAACTGTATTCCAAATTTCAGAGCTGTAAAATTTTCTAGTCGTCCGGCACATACTGTGCCTGTATCCCAAATTTCGGATCTGTAGCTCTATCTATAAAGAAAGTACTAAATAGTACCAATTACAGCACTTAAGTACTTTTTACTCTACTCCTGGTACGATTTAAACATTTCGTATTCGGTACAACTTATCATATATTTGTCAAAACGTCGATTATTGTTAACGACTTTTTTAATTTTAGCTTTCTCCGTTCACTGTAAAAGTAAATAAGCTATTTCGTAATTTTTGACATTAAAATGTATGATTTGTTAAAAAATAACTTAGTCAGCCAACATTTGTAGAATCTACATGTTAAATTTGAGAACTCTAGTTAAATCCGTGAAGAAAGTATGAAATGGTACCAAATGCGGTACTAAACGTACGTTTCTTCCGTTACCATTACTATTGTTCACCCCCTTTATTTCGCCACAACAATCATTTAAGCCAAATTTGGAAGTTCTAACTCTACCCGTTCGACCTTTGCAAAGTTCACTTATTTCGTACTTTTTTTGGTTCTTTTTTATTTCCCCATTTAAAGTTGCCATAGTGTACCTAAATTCAAAGCTCAAGGTACCATAAAATACCAATTGCTGTACTAAACGTGTAATTTTTCCCACTTCCGGTACAATTTTGAAAATTTTTTGGTAATCAAATCTTATTTCTTCGAGACGTTTTTAATTTGAGCCCAAAATCATTATACTAGCCCCAACCGTTCGCGCTGGGTAAAAAGTCACCATTTCGTACGTTTTAGTACGAATATCACAAAATCCCGTCTTGTCGCGCGTCTACGACCCATATTCGTTCCAAATTTCAAGATTCTAGCTTTAGCCGTTTGGGCTGGCTGTTCATCAGCCAGTCAGTCAGTCATCCAATCAGTCAATCACGCGTCTTTTATATATATATAGACAAAATTTCATCAAAGTAGGACAACAGAATCGAGGGTCAAGCGTAATGGGTTAAAATTTTGTCTTTAAAAATATTTACTGAAATTTGTCTATAGAAAATTTTTTATGAAAATGTTGTGGGACAAATAGCATAATAAAAAGACTTAAAAATGTTTATGCAAAATTTGAATTTTAGTTAAAAAAAAAAATCTCGAAGTTAGGTTATCTTTAGAGAGGTTTTTGCTAAAAGTTAGTTCTTAAAAAAATCATAAAAATTTTGTCTTTAGAAAAGTTTAAAAAAAAAAATGGCGGTCCGGCACGTGTTGATGTTTTGTCATAAGAGAATATTACGCTGAAATTTTGTCTCTAGAAAAATATCATCAAATTTTTTTTCAAATAAAAGTCATTAACATTTTGTTTTTAGAAAAGTTTAAAAAAATGGCGGTCCGGCACGTGTTGATGTTTTGTCATAAGAGAATATTACGCTGAAATTTTGTCTCTAGAAAAATATCATCAAATTTTTTTTCAAATAAAAGTCATTAACATTTTGTTTTTACTAAGAATTTCTTGAATTTCTTGACCGATTTGGACCGTACATGTCACAGTTGTTGGAATCCATAACAGAACTCTATGTGCAAAATTTCTGCAAAATCGGACAAAAATTGTGGCTTCCAGGGGCTTAAGTGGTCAAATCGGGAGATCGGTTTATATGGAAGCTATATCCAACTCAAAACCGATATGACCCATTTGCAATCCCCAGCTTTACGTGTTCGACCGCTATCGTGATTTCGACAGACGAACGGACGGATATGGCTAGTTCGACTCAGAATGGCGAGACGATTAAGAATATATATATTTCGAGGTGTTACGAGTGGAATGACTAGGTTAGTATACCCTCATCCTATGGTGGTGGGTATAAAAAGCGTAAGTCACCTATTTTTAATTCAATTTTAATGTAAGGAAAGCTTATTTAGTTTCCTTTTTTACATTTATAAATATACTAGCATACGCGCGTTCGCATTGCAAATTTTCAGGCTCTAACTCAATCCGTAAATACGTAATAGTACATAAAGTCGTACTGAATATACCTTCTCCCAATTTCCGTACGTCATTTCTACCCTATTGTTCAAGATGTTATTGTGGACTAAGATAAATACTGTCTAGATGCAACTGTACGTTTTAGTACCTACATGTACGAATTTCATAACAATCTTCAAGACGCTCGATATAATCTGTTAAGGTGTAACTGTATCCCAATTTTCTGAGCTGTTGCGGAATCCGTAAAGCAATTACCAATTTGATCATTTTAGTACCTAGATGTAGAAATTTCACAGCTGGTTAAACACTATAGTTAGATCAATATCTAAAGCAACATACATAGATATTACACAACAATGAAAGGACAATAAGATGAACGGTTTTCTCTGGCAACTACTACAAACAAACTACAGACAAAGGATAGAATTCTTTATTACATGCATAGGATCGGTCAAGGATATACTACTACACAATTTGTTATATACATCTCACAAAGAGCGAAACGGATTGTTGAATTCGTAATTAGATCTCACTAGTCTAAGGGGTTTGTAATGCCGAGAATTTTGGAGAGGCCACGCAATAATTTCACAATAAATACGGCCCTAAGCAACAAGCGCCTCCAAATGTTTACAACGAGGGCTGCATAAAGGTGGCCATTGTAGACTAGTCGAAACCAGATAGAAGGCTTACTGAGGAATAATGGAAGTTGGTTGAAGGCAAGCTCTTATTCGCTGTGTCGGAATGCGTGGGGAATGGCCTAAAGGAGTTCCCTTCTTTGGTAATATAGCCAAGAGGAGTGGTTTTAAAATACTGGCTTGCAAAACAGGAGACACTCTGGAGTAGCTTAGAGGCTTCGTAGCTAGCATGGGCGTATTGGACGGAGCTAGGCTAAACTCGTCTAACAAGGGAAGCTGCCAAGGCAAGGCAGAATAAGGGACTTTATCACTGGCCAAATTCTGCACAAAGACGGGCTGCAGGAGATCATACTGGCCAGAATGTCAAGATCTGCCTCTCATCAGAGTGGCATATTTTGCGGATGGATCCTCCCTCGGAAACCGGAAGGATTGTGATAATTGCGGTCAATGAAGATACTGTGAGAAAACTAGAGTTGAATGGCTACCACATAAGTGTAGGGCTAACAAGCTCTATCGCAAGGCCCATTTCTGATATGGAGAATAGAGGTAGGACCACTGTAAGTACCGGATGATTAATGTGATTCAGATTAATCTTCACCACTCTGTAGCGGCCACTAATAATCTTATCCTCCATTTAAATAGAAACGAAATAGACGTGACGTTGATTCAGGAACAATGGATCAACATAGCCTGACAACTATGATGTCATCTTTAAGAAAGACAATATCATATATAGGGCCTGTATTATGGCTAGAAAGAACCTTAATTGTTTTATTTGGAACCAGTTCTGTAATATCGGCCAAGTGGTTGTTTCTCTGTCGCATGGGGGCAGAGATTTGATTATTTCATCGGCTTACTTTCCGCATGATGATGGGCAGGCTTTTCCTCCTATGGTGGTTAGGGAGCTCATTCGATACTGTAAAGCTTTTAACAGGATTTACTATTGGGATGTGACGCTAATGCTCACCACGACCTTTGGGGGAGTACAGACACGAACCTCAGACGGGAGAGCGTCTTAGAATTTATTTTGGAGAACGGTTTATGTCTATACAACAGAGGGGCTGACGCAACTTTTGAGATTTCTAACAGAAGGGAGGTCTTAGATCTCATTATGGGTAATATGCAGGGATTTGCTATCGCAGATTGGGTTGTATCTGCTGAAGTAAATTTTTCGGATCATAAATACATGCAATTTATGATTAAGGATGTCGGACTCCAAAATACTACGAAATTCAGAAACCCCAGGAGGACGAGGTGGGACAATTTTAAGGCATCTGATAGTGGAAAGACATGTAATGATCCTGTTGATATTTGTTGTGTAGATAATATTGATTATGTGGTGCAGAACTTAGAGGAACGGTTGACGACGACCTTCGTGTCAGCCTGACCACTAAGGTCACAGAAGAAGAAGAAAAATAAGAGGTGGTGGAACAGTGAGCTCAAGATACTTAGAAAGGATGTTAGATGGGCATTAAATGCAGCTAGGGGTAGTGGTAATATCGCACTTTGGGACTTATATAAGGAAAAGCTCATGACTTACAAGAAGGCACTAAGAAATCCAATCGAGAAGATTTTGTCAGATTGATAATATAATATAATATAAAATATACTTCCAGATTGCAAAAGCTGATGGCGAAGGACAGTCCGTACATGGGGAACTTACAGCGGCCAAATGGTGAATGGACTGTCTCTCCGCCGGACACCCTATTACATTTGCTCGAGACACATTTTCCGGACAGCAACCTCACTCAACATAGGAAGGAATCCATCGATTTACAGTCTCGGAGGGCGTTGGTGGCCCGGGAAAGCGTCCATTAGGTGCTACACACATTTGGGCCATTTAAGTCTCCTGGGCCGGACGACATTTATCGAAAAATGCTGCAGGAGGCCTTTGACCTTCTGTGTCACCAATACGTACAAGTATTCAGGGCATGTATAAGATTTGCCTATGTTCTCAAATCTTGGAAGAAAGTTAAGGTGGATTTTATACTGAAGGCAGGAAAGCTACAACACAGTTCGGCGAAGGACTTTAGACCGATTTGTCTCTCCTCTTTCCTTGTTAAGACGCTGGAGAGGATTTTAGACCTTCATATCACAAGGAAGTTGGGGACGTCTTTTTTCTCACGTTGCCAACATGCCTATATTAAGGGCGGATCCGTGGACTCGGCATTGCATGATGTAGTACATCATCTTGAGAGACATATTGATTATAAGGAGTATACCCTAGCGGAATTTCGGGATATTGAAGGGGCCTTTAGCAACGTATGCTCCGCAGGCATAGATGCGGCACTTAGAGGTGGGAAACAGTGTGATCGCTTGGATAATGAATATACTATTGGTGCTGAGGCAGTGAGCGTGAATGTCACTATGAGAACACCTTAGGGAGTTGAGATATCACCTCTGCTTTTTGGACATGGTTTCGGAGAGATTCTTCTCGGTTTGCCGCAGCTTGACTTGATTCGCTGATCACCGGCGCGACATTAGGTTTTCAGGCATAAACATTTTTACAGATGGATCGAAGATGGAAAATGGAAAAGATGTGGTATCTATTGTAGCGAACTCGATATCAATGTCTCCTTGCCCATGATGGATGATTGCAGCATCTTTCAAGCAGAGGTGTATGCGATGGCTATAGCAGCGGAACTTGTGTTGTCTATGAATATCGAGCGATCAGAAATTCATATCTTCAGCGACAGTCAAGCAACATTGAAGGCATTAAATAATACTTGTGTGAGATCCAAGGTCCTTGGCCGCTGTCGGGAGTGACTGATGCATCTACAAGAATGCCAGGCATTGACCCTATGCTGGGTGCCAGGGCACAAGGACATAGAGGGAAATGAGAAAGCCGATGTACTCGCTAAGTCTGAAGTGAATCTCCCCTTGTGTCGGTTATGGATGTGTATCCTCCCCTCTCGCAAATATTTTATGGTCTCAAAGTTCGTTACAAAGGAACTTGGTTGAATCGCTGGAATGCAAGCGTAGGTTGTGGAGAAGATGCATTTAAGTGCGGTCATTGGGATCATAACTGGACACAATAAGCTAAGCAAACATTTGTCTCGCATAGGCATTAGAAATGATGATATCTGAAGCCTACCAACACGTCTTTGTTAATGCGAGGTCGATAATAATTTTTGGAATAATTTGGAACAGACACAAAATTTTGTATAACTAATTTGTAAAAGTCTGCAAACACATCGCACATCTCCGAATCATCAGACGATTCCCTACAATCAAGCTTCATGCCTAATTGTTCGAATTTCAACAAAATGTCCTTGTCCCTCCCGGCCGATACGGGATAACTATGAGCACCACACAGGCTGGAACTTTGAGTCGGAGGACTTGTGTGGTCCCCATCGTTATAACGGGAAGCTTAGCTGAAAGCTACCGGGCGCGTCCACAGGTTGCGGATGGTGGAAAGCTCCGTGTTTATGCGGAGTAGCTGCGAATACGGCCGCGGGCAGTCAGCGATTTTCGAGAGGAGAGTCTTAGTGAGGAGTCAGGTGGCACTGGCTCTTAATTAAATACTGAGTGCCAATGATACTCAAGATGACAAGGCGAGTTATTGGCGCCTTTAAATAACCAATAGCCAACATCACCGTCTGTTCCCAGGTTAGGGGCGGCTGGAGGCGAGCGTTTGATCTTGAAGCAAGCGGCTCGCCACATGTGCAATCCCGCAAACCCATGCGGTTGGGGCGCTGGGCCAGTAACCCGCCCCCGGAAAACTATGAGAAACAAAGGAATAGTAAAAAAGGACCCCCAACGCTGACGACTCACGGAAACGAAAAAGGGACCACGATTTGCGGATCTGCACCTGCAATGTCCACACTCTTTATAGAGAAGGTGCAGTATATGCGCTGGCGGATGTATTAGAGAAGTACAAGGCAGATATTACCGCCTTACAGGAAGTGCGATGGGCTGGGAATGGCGTCACTACAACACCAAACGGTGACGAACTATACTATGGCTGCCATAACACGAGGCATGAATTTGGCTGTGGATTTGTGGTTAGTCGGAGAATAAAACACCTTGTCTCCAGCTTTACTCCGATGGATGAGAGGCTAGCCACCATCCGCATAAAAGCCAAATTCTTCAACATCAACCTTATTTTATATTTTATATTCTCTACGAGCGCCTAGAGAGAGAATATGACCATGATATTAAAATCGTTCTGGGAGATTTTAATGCGAGAATAGGGAAGGAAGAAATTTTTGGTCCAACAGTCGGAAAGTTCAGCCTCCACGAGATAACGTCCAGTAATGGGTTGAGGCTGATAGGTTTCGCCGCGGCAAAAAGTATGGTAGTTGGTAATACCAGATTTCAACATAAAAATATTCACAAAGCCAAATGACTGTCACCCGATCAAAACACGAGAAACCAAATTGATCACGTTGTGATAGAAGGAAAGCATTCATCAAGCGTGTTAGATGTACGATCGATCCGAGGAGTGAATATAGATTCGGATCATTACCTTGTTGCAGCAAAGGTTCGCACCCGTTTGCACATGGCGAAGAAAGTACGATCTGTCACTGCACGGAAGCTGGACATTGAAAAGCTGCAAACACAACAAATGGCAGCGGCATACTCCACTCGACTGACCCAACTGCTTGGTGATAGCACTCCTTATTCCGATGATATAATGGTGCAGTGGTAAAATGCCGCGAAATCCGTACTTGGGTACCGGAAGCCTCCTCCAAAAAACCCATGGTAAGACCAAGAGTGTCGAGATGCTCCTGAAGCCAAGAATGCGGCATACAGAGCAACCCTGCAATCAGTAGTAACGCGTCAGATGAAGGAGAGGTATCAGGAGAAAAGGAGAGAGGAGAAACGTCTACGCCGCAGAAAGAAAAAGGAAATGGAATGACGTGAGTGTGAGCGAATTGAGACGTACAGGAGTCAGAATGAAATCCGGAAATTCTACCAAAGAATTAAACATGAAACCGATGGCTTTGGTGCAGGCACATCCTCCTGCAGAGAAAAAGAAGGAAATCTGGTAACTGACACAGATAACATGCTGAGGATATGGAAAGAACATTTAACCCAACTGCTAGTGTCCGATGTTGGCGGCGAAGAGGATACCGCAGAACCAATCCCTGATGATGGTATAGAATGTTTACCTCCTAGTCAGAATGAGGTCCAAGTAGCAGTAACCCGACTAAAGAACAACAAGGCAGCAGGAGCCGACGGGTTACCCGCTGAACTATTTAAGACCGGAGGCGACACTCTGATAAGGCGTATGCATCAGCTTATCTGCGCAATCTGGCTAGTAGAACGCATACCCGATGATTGCAACCTCAGCATACTATGTACCGTACACAAGACAGGAGACAAGACGGAATGTGCCAACTACAGAGGAATAAGTCTCCTCCCCATCGTATACAAGATACTCTCGAGCGTACTGTGTGAAAGATTAAAACCTAAAGTCAATGAGATCTTTGGGCCCTATCAATGCGGCTTTAAACCTGGTAAATCCACCCTAGACCAGATATTCACACTGCGGCAAATCCTGGAAAAGACCCGAAAAGGACAAATTAACACCTACCATCTCTTTGTTGACTACAAAGCCGCCTTCGATACTCCTTTACGTTCAAAGATATTTCAAGCCATATCTGAGTTTGGTATACCTGCAAAATTAATAAGACTCTTGCTGATACGAGTTCCTCAGTGAGAATAGGAAAGAATCTTTCCGAATCATTTAATACCAAACGAGGATACAGCTTATCGTGTGATCTCTTTAATAGCCTGCTGGAGAAGATTATACGAGATGCAGATGTGAATAGATATGGCACACTAATCACAAGAAAACACATGCTACTCGCCTAAGCCGACGACATCGATATCATAGATTGGTCACTGGAAGTCGTAATTGCAGCCTTTGAAAGAATCGAAAGAAAGTCAGTGAAAATGGGTCTGGCAGTAAATGGAGATAAGACGAAATGGATGGTTTCAACTCCCAAAAAGCCTTGGACAACCGAGCAGATAAAGAAAATGGAGAAAGTTGGGAACCACAACTTTGAACCAGTCAGTAACTATATCTACCTCGGCACCGCCGTAGCCGAAACGAATGACACCAGTTTTGAGATTAAGCGAAGAATAATACTGGCAAACGGATGGTACTTTGGACTAAGTAAGCAGTCTCGACAGACGAAGACTACACTTTACAAGACCCTGATACTACCCGTGCTGTTATATGATTCTGAAGCATGGGTTCTTGTGAAAGCAAATGAGGCAGTGCTTAGAGTATTTGAGAGAAAGATTCTTCTTAAAATATATGGACCAGTTTGCGCTAACGGAGAATATAGGCGACGTATGAACCACGAGCTGTATGACGACGATGGCATAGTTACACGCATCAAAATACAACGGTTGTGCTGGCTAGGTCATGTTGTCAGAATGGATGAAGAAGCTCCAGCATAGAAGTCTTTTGAAGGCAAACACGGTACACGCAAACCGGGAAGACCAAAATCCCGATAGAATCAGTGCAGAAGATAGAGGCGCTTGGATCGCTATTCTACGTTCGGCTAGTGGAAAAAATATTCTGTCATAGCCAATTAAAATAAAGTAAAGCTCAGTTTGTATAGAAAATAATTTTTTTTACGTTTTAGCACCTAAATAGACGAATTTCAAGAAAATCTCCTAGTTGCCCAATATATACTGTCAAGGTGTGTGGTAATTATGAAAGCTTTAACTCAATCAGTTAACAATGTACCAAAGAGTACAAATTACAGCATTTTAGTATGTTTTCTTCCAGTTCTGGTACGATTTGTTACCAAATATTAAATTTTTTCAAGATCACGATAATTTTTACCGAATTGTTTAATCGTCATTCGCTGTTCTATTTCGTACTATTTTATCCTTTTTGGTACCAAAATGTACGAATTTTGAAAACCCCATTTAGTCTCCCATCATATATTCGTGGTAGTACCTACATGGCAAATTTCAGAGCTTTAGCTCTATCCTTAAAGGAAATACAAAATTGTATCAAATGTTGTACTAAACCTACCTCTTCTGCCGTTTCGAGAAAAACTCTCCACATTTTTTTCCCAACCCCAATTTTACGTAACATGATTCTTTAAGCAGAATTTCAAAATCAAGCTCTATTCGTTCGCCTTGCTCAAAGTTCAAATATTTTGTAAATTTTTTGGTACCTAAAAGTACCCATTTCAAAAAACTCGTATATGACCAAATTTATATTGCCATAGTGTACCTAAACACCGGTTGCAAATAAATAGTAGCAATTGCGGTACTAGTCATATTATTTCTCCCACTTTTGGCACTATTTTGGATTATTTTTTTTCAACAAATCTCATTTTTTCGAGACGGTTTGTAATTTGAGCCCAATTTAGATATCCTAGACCTTTTCGTTCGTTCTCTACAAACATTCATTATTTCGTACTGAAGGGTGAATTTTTAGCTATCATCTTTTTGGCAAAACTGGTTTAAACAGCTCACGCATGTTTCTCGTTTTGTTTCACTGTCAAACATCTTCCGCTTGGTCTATAATATAACCATGAATCATCTTACAAACAAACAACGCTTGCAAATTATTGAATTTTATTATCGAAATGCGTGTTCTGTTAAGAAAGTTCATCGCTCGCTTCTTCCATTCCCTCGACGAAGCCCATTTTAAATAAATAACAATAGGTACATAAATAACCAAAACTGTCGATTTTGGAGTGAAGATCAGCCAGTAGCATTGGAAGAGCTACCAAGGCAACCAGAAAAAGTCACAGTTTGGTGCGGTTTATGGGCTGGTGGCATCAAAGGACCGTACTTCTGTGAACGGTGAACGCTACCTTGAGATGATATCCATCTATCTATCAAACTTGACTTGCATGACATGTGGTTTCAACAAGACGGTGCCAAATGCCGCGCGGCAAGCTTATGTCTTTATAGATAAGCCCGTTTCAGTTGACACATTGGAAGACAACATTGAACCATTTATTCGTGAGATACCGGCCCAAAATTTTGGAAATAGTATGCCAAAATTGGACTTGGCGGATGGACCATTTGAGGCGCAATCACGGCGAACATTTGCATGAAATAATCTTCAAAAATTAAATTATATGGGCCGTTCTGTCGATACAAATGAATATTTCATGCATTTTTCTGAATTTTATGTGTCGCAATATTCCGTCTTATCACGCGTCTACAACCCAAGACCCACATTCGTGCCAAGTTTGATGGTTCTAGTTTTAGCCGTTTGGGATGGGCGTTGATCGCTCAATCAGTCAGCCACTCAACTCTTTTATATTAATTACATATATTGAGGTACTATGCCATGTAAAACTTCTCTCCAAAGAGGAGTAGCACTACGGCACGCCGTTCGGACTCGGCTTTAAAAAGGAGCCCCACGTCATTGAGTTTAAACTTGAATGGGACTCCATTCATTGATGTGAGAAGTTTGCCCTTTTCCTTAGTGAAATGTTCATGGGCTAAATTTGCATTTGCAAATATATTGTTTGGTATCTTAAGGCTGGTACTATATTCGCTTTTGGCGATGTTTTTCATAGATTACTATTTTTAGATAATAGAGTTTAAAGCAAAAAAAAAAACTTGCTGATTTCATTCATTGGGCATTTTTTTTCAATAAAATTGTGATTGTATCATTGATATTAGTGTAGTGTTTAAAAAGTATTTAATAGAAATATGCCTTGTTTGAAAGATAATATTCGATCCTTAAAAAAATGTAAATATCGTAGAAACTCGAAAGTAATGCTCGTTTAAAACTGAAAATCTACATAAAACCAAAGAGATTTTCGCTTTCCGTGGACTCCAAGAAAGCATAATTGGTACATCAGAACATCAGAATTTTGATGTATTACGTGTAAATATTGACATTGGCTTTTGAGCATATTTCTTTAAGCAGTTCGGATACGTATACACAATAAATTAAAAGGCGTGGTAGCTTGAATTTCGTAACAGAAAAAATATGAAACAAAAAATCGGTATACGCTTTGTACGAATAAATTGGTATTGATAACACTTTTCCTTAACAATTTATTTACATTTTTTATGTTTTAAATTAAAATAAGAAGAATTCCAGGCTATGAGAAAACTTATTTTTTATTTCTCGTTTGTTCTTTGTGCTTTTTTTTTGGCTAGAGTTGCCGAAGCAAAAAATAAGATAACGACCAAAGACATACTAACGTAAAAATATGGAATTTGCCAAAACCGAGTGGGATAATATTAAAAGCATAGATGGCATTATATTCATTCCGGTTTTCATCTGATACAAACTCCAGTACTTTATGGCAGTGGTACTATCCCAATAAATACAATGCCATCTATGCGTTCAAAATAAACGTATTGTATGTCTTTTATAACGATTTCTGGTAACAAGGAATTAGAATTAGTGTTTCCAACCAAAACTGGTAGGTTTGTGTTCTCTTGGTGTCTTGGAGGTTGGTAGGTTGACCTCAATTTTTGGTACGATTTTCCAACATATAAATGCCAAGTTAATTACTGAAAAAAAACGCCGGAGAAAACTCGAAATTATTTCGCTTCTTGCCGGTTTTCTATATTGGATGGGACTTAAAAAACAATGGATTTCTAGTGGCCAAATCCTATTACAAGGGTTTAACTGCTTTAAATTTCAGTAAAAAGGACATAATTTTTGATATTGACTGTAACTGGTACAAATGTTAAGGGATCTCTTTCAAATTTCGTAAATTGTAAGCAAAACATGCGGCTTTTGCGTGTTCGATGCTTTAAATCGGGAAACAGGGCTAAATGGCAGCTACATAAAAAAAATGTCAGATCTGATTCACACTCAAATGTTGAGGGGTCCTTAAAACTAATTTTAACGGCAAAAATGGGTTGTAGAATGGCGTTTCTGGGCTCAATACCTTAAGTAGGGAGATCGCTTTATCCAAACTTGACACGATTGTAGGGGCAGAAATACGATTTTAATGAAATTACGATTTCTTATCTGGAAATCGGTAAAAAGGGTGCTATATCAAGATATAGGCCATCTTCAACTGTAGGCTGTAGAGTGATTTCAACATAAGGACGGACTTGCATTAATATGTATACTTTGTAGGATTTGATGTGATGGCCAACTCTTCAGCAGTGTGTATAATATAAACCAAATTTTTGGCTTTTAGAATATTAAGTAGGGTTTGGTAGAATATTTTTTAAATTTTGGTAGAAAATAATTTTTTTAAGTAGCAACATTGAGCATAATAGCGCAAACAATTTTTATTATTCATTTTAATTATACTAAACTTATGGTAAAAATATAGTTATTAGGAAGAAAGAATAACATTGGCTACTGAGGCCATCATTTTAAACGATATTTTTTGTTGATTAAAAAATGGTTGTTATAAAATACAGAATCGCGGCACTGATACGCTTATTCCATCTTATTTTCGCTCTTTCAAGGTGTATGCGAGTACTTGTTATTCAAGTCTATCCACGAAAACATGCCCGGTGGCTCCTAAACCAAAAAAAAAGGCTTTTAAGTAGTTCCTTGGTAAATGAAAAATATTGTTTTAGTTTATTAAATTTTGGAACACTTAAATGTACATAGACTAATGCTTTAATTTCTGTTGAAAATGCTACGTAGAGTAACGTCATTCTTTTATTCAATTTCTTCTTTTATTTTCGTCATTGAAGATGTTAGTGTGGACAGAACCCTTCGAGGATTTTCGGAACTTTTTTGGGATACTTCACAAGGGGCTTTACGTGAATGTATCAAATCCGCTGTTGATGTAGGCAAGGGAATAGCAACATATTGATGACCACTTCCATCTGAAATGAAATAAATAATAAGTTATACGTGTTAATATTAACATTAACATTTAAAATTATTTAAATTTAAATCATTGTCAAATGCGAAATGTGTATCCATAAAACCTTTTCCGATTCCCAAAAATATTGTCTGCCTAAGTTTTCTGGCAGACAATATTTAAAAAGCCCCTTAAATTTGTTATGTAAGTTAGGTAAGGTTTAAGTGGCAATCTGCCATCAGACTCACGCGTTTTCGGCTATTGGGATACCAAAGCATTAGGAGAAGGAAGATGCCTCCTAGTTCCTACCTTTGAACCATCCAGATCGCTTTAAACAGCCTAACATCTTGTAAATGTTCACATCCGCTGTATCAGATAAATCTGACTGCCAGTGTGGGACAAACTAAATCAGAAAAGCTCTCAAAGAAATGAGAACTTAAAATGGAACTCCTTCTGACTGCCAATGCGGGATACATATACAGCAGATTTTCTATAGTCTCTTCTCCCTCGACATACTCACAGCTTCTACAAAAATCTTTAGTTGCAACAGACCAGTCATAACTAACTTGACCATACCAATTTGCCAATAAAGCGGGATTTCCAGAGTAGAAAAGCGGAATCAAGCGGAAAGGATATTCTAAAAAAGCGGGAACCCTGAAACACTGATGAGGCTACATAGTTTTGGAATTTTCACAGCCGCTGTTGAAGCCCGTTCAACAGCATTGAAATGCACAACTCTGCAACTACTAAGCTCACGGAGAGCACCCATGGATTCGCTCCAATTTTCATTTACTTTCCTCTCTTTGAAACACCGAATTGATGCTCGCGAAGAGCGGCTCTTATTTACTTTAATTTTCCCTTAATTATCCTTTTACCCCTTTTTACTTAATTGAAATGAGTTAGTTAAGTGTATCTCTTTAAAGTGTAAAGTTCTAAGTCAATACAGTGAATTGAAATTGACACCACGCTTGCGGTCTCATAGGAGCAAGTGCATCAATTAACTAAGGAAAATAGAAGACCCTCCGATCCATCAACCATTGGTGGAAGGCGGCTCAAAATATGGTTCATTCGAACCTCCTTATTGGTGTTAGGAGAAAGTAAACCCAGCGGATAATTTCTCGAATCCTCCGAGGAAAAGCAGAGAAAACATCAGAATAAATTGGAAGACAAATTTTCGCTAAGAGGCAATGGCAACAATTCTTCGAAAGGCGCATTCATCGTCAAAGGGAAGGTATCCTAAACCAAAGGCAGCTATTCCAGGAGGCAGAGCGCCAGCGGCAAAGATACGAAAGCATTTTAAGTTAAAGGTACAAAAAAAAAAACATTTTAAGTCACTATGTTGAGGATTGGGTGAGTGCAAATGATTTATTTGTATTTGATGAGTGAGAGGACAAAAATTGTTCAACAATTTATCTAGCAAAAAAGGGAGGCAGGAAAGAATTTAAAATCTGCGCCGTGCATTATTACTCCAAAAATAGTCACTTGTGTCGGTTAAAAGGTTGAAATGCCCCACCTAAGGCGAAAGCAGACATTTGTTGCGAAAACTTTTACCAGTCTACCACATATCGGCAGACAAATGGAAGGTACGTCGTAAAGCTGCCGTTCAAAAGGAAATATCCCGACGAGATATTCTTAGGGTCCTCGAGGCACATAGCCCTCGCACAATATTATCGGATGGAGAAAACCTTAAATAAAAATCCCGAGTTGAAGTCAGAGTACGACCAGGTTCTTCGCAAATACATAGAGTTAGGGCATATGGTTCCGAACAATGACTCTGAACACGATTGCGAGAATGTCAATTATTTTCTGCCCCACCATGGCGTAGTTCCCCCTGAAAATAAGACGACCAAAGTTAGGGTTGAATTTAACGCGTCAAAAAGAACTACCAGCGGCTACTCATTAAACGACGTCCTGCATACAGGCCCAGTATTGCAGCGGGATCTGACCCGAATTATATTAAATTGGCGGTTCTACCGGTACGTTTTCAACGGCGATATACAAAAAAATTTATAGCCAAATTTGGGTTCCCGAAACTTACCAGAAATATCAACAAAATTTATTCCGCCCAGTAGAAAACGACCCGTGAAGGCGTACCAATTAAAAACGGTGACATTTGGGGTCAACGAAGTATCATTCTTCCCAATTCGAACGCTTTAAAGACTCAGTGATGATAGCCGAGAGATTTATCCTAAAGCCACAAAATGAGATTTATGTAGACGACATCCTGTCGGAATGAAGAAACCAAGGAGAAACAGGATCAAATTTTAAAGGCTCTTTCTTCCGCAGGATTTCCTCCGAGAAAACTTTCGGCAAACGGTAATGCGCTTATTGAAAATTGGCCCCGGGAACATCTTCTGAACGAAGAATTTCTGAGTATAGAGAAATGCAGCTCCATGAAAACATTAGGAATACGATGGAACGCCATTACACATTCCTTCTTTTACACAATGGATTCCCTTACACAGAAAAATCAACCGACGAAAAGGAAAATCTTGTCAACAATCGCGAAATTATTCGACTCCCTCGGATGAATAGGACCCACAATAGTTGTGGCCAAAATTCGTATGCAGAATTTATGGGAAAATTTATGAAAATTAGATGGGATTTATTCACCCAAGAACTACTGTCTATCCCCCCATTAAAATAGATCGTTGGATCAAAGTACACGGCTTTTGTGACTCGTCGGAGAAAGTCTATACCCGAACAATCGACCTTGAAGATTCTATAAGTTCTCACCTGCTTATCGTGAAGACCAAAGTTGCTCCATTGAAAAGGTTGACTATACCAAAGTTGGAGTTATGCGCACTGTCGCACTTTATACCCGAACAATCGACCTTGAAGATTCTATAAGTTCTTACCTGCTTATCGTGAAGACCAAAGTTGCTCCATTGAAAAGGTTGACTATACCAAAGTTGGAGAGGCGGAGCACGATTACTCACGAAGTTATTAGGATCAGTAGTTAAAGACTTTAAATTCGACTATGATCTTTTTCTGTGGACGGACCCGTCAATTGTGTTGGGGTGGCTGCAGAAATCCCCACAGACATTGAAAACATTTGTCGCTAACAAAGTCAGTGAGATACTCAGCATAACCAACGTCAATCAATGGAGGTACGTTAATACCGACGATAACCCAGCTGATCTGGGCACAGTCCGAACTATAGTGGCACGCCCATCTTGGCTTTCGCAGCCAACACAGAATTGGCCTGAACCACGGACATTTGAACCCACTGAACTTGAAAGTAAACGAGTCGCCAACTTTCATATCGAAGTAAATGAGGATGATATTCTTAACCGATTTTCGTGTTACACTCGTTGCTTGCTACGTCCTTAGCTACGCGTTTCGATTTTGTAAGTCCTGCAAAAAAGAACCCATATCTGACGGTCTAACGTTAAGATCAGAAGAGATAAAATTTGCAAAAGTACGGATTATTCACTTGGTCCAACAAAGGGTTTATCGAAAGGAAATACAATACTTGTCAGAGAAGCGCCCAATCAGCCGAAAAAGTAAACTTCTAACCGTGACCCCTATTTTGGATGAAAACGGTCTATTAAGAGTCGGGGGAAGCCTAACGAACCTTTGGCTTAAGATATAATGAAATGCATCCAATCATAGTACCCGAAAAGTCTAAATTCACAGAACTTTTGAATCAATTTACCCATCAGATTCTTCTCCATTCCGAGCATCATATATGCTTCGTGCAATCCGGCAGGGATATTATATACCACGCGTAAAAAATCTAATACGGAAATGTATACGAAGTTGTAAATCATGTACAATATTTAAACATCGTTTTCAAAATCAACTATTGGCATCACTACCACCCGAAAGAGTCCAGTACTCGTTACCCTTCACTTACACCGGTGTTGATTTTGCTGGGCCGTTTAATATACGAGCCTCAACCATTTGGAATGCCAAAATATTAAAAGGTTACGCATCGGGTTTCGTGTGCTTTGCCACGAAGGCCTTACATTTGGAAGCTTGTTCCGAACTGTCGGCAGAAGCGTTTTTAGCCACCTTTGCTCGGTTCACTGGAAGGCGCAGTCTCCCGAAGACAATGTTTTCGGACAATGGTCGAAACTTCGTCGGGGCAAGTTATAAACTCCTCAAAGAGCACCAACAGTTTTTACACGTTGCTGAAAGGTCCCTCGCGGAGAAATATACAACTCATGGATTTAGCTGGTCATTTATTCCGCCGTATGCTCCCCACATTGGCGGCCTTTGGGAGGTCACTGTCAAGAGTATGAAGACTCACTTAAAAAAAGTTGCCGCAAACCATAATTTCACATTCGAGGAATTCTGTACTTTGCTGGTAAAAATCGTGTCGATCCTGAATTCAAGACCTTTAACCGCAATCTCAGAAAATCCACATGACTTAACCCCCCTAACGCCGGGACATTTCCTCCGCGGAGCTCCAATTATCTTTTTACCCTATTCAATCTTACACAATGCAGAAGCAACCATTTCATTATTAAATAGATGGAAACGCATTAAAGTCCTTCACCAAACTTTGGCGCACAGGTGGAAAAATGAGTATGTCACAGAGCTACAGCGCCGAGTCAAGTGGAAAACGTCAAAAAATAATATAAAGGAGAATGACTTCGTCATTGTGAAAGACGACTTATTGCCCCCCACCGAATGGTAGTTAGGCAGGGTAACGAAATTGTATTATGGGACGGATAACAACGTAAGAGTAGCAGAAATACTCACTAATAAAAACGGATTGATCACGCGCTCAACTGTCACATTATGTATATAGCCTGTCGATGACGAACCAAACGGTTGAAGGCCAAAAGATGTGCATCAACTGTCTGGTTCACACTCACACCGTCGACAAGTGCTACAGTTTTGAGAGATGCCGTTATTATGCACAAATACATCTCTTGCTGCTCCACGTCCATACTAACGCGCCACGCCTCAAATCCAGCGACATTTACTCTACCAACCAATGTTAAAAATGAATACTGCCTGATTACCACACAACCGTCCGTTACAGTCCATCCGATTATTCGAGCCATTATATTATGGGGATCATGAAGAAAATTTGACACCTGATCCTGAAATTTGAGCCTGAAGTAGAACATTCGTGCATTCTATGGGACGCCGCTCGAAGATTACCTGAATTTAAACCAGAAACCAATCCATCTGGAAAACCTTACGGCAGATTCATGATCCATAGTTTGAACCAAAAATACGACTACGTTCTCGAACTGAAGGAATCGTTTGGCAGCCCGCCCCTAGTGCCCATCGGTGACACTCGTCTTTGCGCCCACTTTAACAACTTTATACCCTTGGCCAATGAAAATTTCCATTCCGAAGACAAAATCGATATCCTAATAAGCAGCAAATGGTGAGAGATCTTTAAGAAGCCTGCGTTTATCAAACAGAACTCCATGCTGCCAAAAGCACAGGCAACTATCTTCGGATGGGTGATACGCGGCACCTGGTCAGGATGTGCATGTGTTAGGCAAGAGGACAAGAACCCCATTCGCATGCCATCTCGAAGCGGGAGTATGTTGAAGCCAGTTCAATAGCTCTTTGAAACACCGAATTTATGCTTGCGAAGAGCGGCTCTTATTTACTTTAATTTTCCCTTGATTACCTTTTTTCTCTTTTTACTTTATTGAAATAAGTCAGTTAAGTGTATCACTTTAATGTGTGAAGTTCTAAGTCAATACAGTCCTCTTAAACCAAGAACGCATTGGCCTCGCAATAAACCACATGAATTGAAATTGACACCACGCGTTTCATTTCATAAAGTTCGCTTGCGGTCTCATAGGAGCAAGTGCATCAATTTACTAAGGGAAATAGAAGACCCTCCGATTCATCGTCAATTGGTCGAAGGCGTCTCAACAGTCCCCTCTTTGTGACCATCTGTCATTCGTTGCCCTTCGGATCTTGTCCTGAAAACTTAGCTTACATGTCGCTAGAGGCATACCTACAGATTCCAGTGTCCCTGGAGTGTGTAAGGCAGTTTCTAGTCTCCCAAGCTCGTCCCCTTTACAATTCCCTGGGATATCTGTGGCCCGGCACTCAGAACAGGTGAATTTTGAACTGTTCAGCCATCTCGGTGAGAGATCTGCCACAGTCGAGGGCGGTTTTTGTGGTCAGAAATATGTTCTCCAAGGATTTAATGGCTGCCTGGCTGTCTGAGAAGATGTTTATGCCAATCGTCGTAATAACATTATATCTTAGCCATTCCACCACTTCCTTAATTGCAAGGATCTCTGCTTGATACACATTGCAGTGGTCGGATAACCTCTTCGATAAAACCAGTTCTTGATGTTTAGAGTATACCCCAAAGCCCACCTGGCCGTTTAGTTTGGAACCATAATTATAGAAGTCTATGTAACTTCTGTTACCAGGGATATCGTAGTTCCAATCGGTTCTAACAGGAATAGTAGTACAGTAATTTTTATCAAAAAGCGGCTCAGGTGGGGTGTAATCCACACAGCCTGGAACATCGGATATTGTATCAAGGATAACATAGTGTCCGTAGTCGCCACAGGACCAATGAGTAAGCTCCCTTCACCTCACGGCAATGGTCGCTGCAATTTGGGTAGCCACAATATCCAGAGGCATAAGATGTAGCATAAAATTCGGTGCATCAGATGGTGTCGTCCTCAGTGCGGCTGTGGTACACAAACAAGCCATTGTTTGGATCCGGTTAAGTATTGAGCAGTAGGTGGATTTTTGAAGCGCCGTCTACCAGACCACAATACCATATAGCATAATAGGTCTGAGAACTGCAGTATATACCCAATGCATAAAATGCGGTCTAAATCCCCAACTTTGCCAATGGCTCTCTTGCAGGTGTATAGGGCAAGAGTGGCCTTTCTTGCCTTTTCCAAAATGTTGGATTTGAAGTTCAATTTCCTGTCCAGCAAAACACACAGGTATTTTGCGCTGTCCGTAAATGGAACATTCTCTCTACCCAAGGAGACAGGTTCCACTGTAGGCAACTTGTATCTCCTGCTGAAAATAACAACTTCTGTCTTGCACGGATTTATACCTAGACCACTTTCGGTAGTCCACTTAGAGGAGACAGTAGACCTCCTTGAGGAGTTCCTTTGACCCTTCGTTTTAGATCCACAGATCCCAAGCCTGCCGCAATGCATCTTTTAGTAAGTAACTTTTTAATAAACTTAAACGGTAGAGTTGATGCCTAGAAAATCCAACTCCTTCATGATTGACGTCGGTTTTACATTATTGAAAGCACCTTCAATGTCAAGTAATTCTACCAATGTATATTGCATTTACTATATGCATGCTGCTGCCGCGACAAGCGATCTCCAGGGATCTTTGCCCTAAGATATGTTCTATTATCTCAAGAGTCTTCAGCATAAAGGATGACAGACTAATAGGATGAAAATCTTTCGCTTTCGTGTGGTAGGGTTTTCCTGCTTTTGGAATGAAAATGACCTTCGTGTCCCTCCATCCCACAGGTATATATGACATTATGATACAAGCAGAGTATACCTCCCTAAGCCAGGGAACGAGTCCATCAGACACAGCTTGTAATTCAACTGGTGATACATCATCAGTTCCTGGCGACTTAAAGCAGTCGAAACTTCTTATCGCCCTAAGAATTTTCGGCTCAGACACAATTTCCCTAATAGCATCGGACGAACGCTTATCAGTGACAAACTCTTCTGGCGTCACGTTGTACGTTGGAGAATTTCCCGAGAAACGTGTATCAACGAGTAATTCTAGTGCTTCCTCACTAGACATTGTCCATACATACACTGACTTCTGCATATACCCCACAATAATAGGTCTCGAGGAAAGAATCTTCCTTGGTTTAGAGGCCTCAGCGGTATCCTTCACGGAGCTGCAGAATTCTATCCAGAATTTGTTCTGAGCCTTTCTCATCTTGCCCTCCTATTTTCTTAGTTCTGCCTTATAGATGTCCCAATCGTGTGATGCTCTTGTGGCTTTTGCTCTGTTAAAGAGTTTTCTGCAGTCCTTCCTCAGACCAACCATCTCTGGGGTCCACCATGGCGGTCGCTGTTTGACTCCTTGGCTTGGCACTAGGGCATGCTGAAACGAGCGAGTCATTCAGGGCCTTCGTGATCCGCTTGACCACTATGTCTATATCCTCCGTAGTTTCCACTTCCTTTTATAGTCTAGAAGGGATGGTGGTACAGAATTTGTGCGGAAATTTATCCCAATCCGCCATTCTTCTGTTTAGCCGAGGGACCATCACTTCAGTATTTTCTCCAAGGTTAAAACTAATCTAACGATGATCAGAGAAGCTGTGGTCGTGCAACACTTCCCAGTCGCATATTCTTCCACTTTTATTTCTCGATACAAAGGTAATATCTAGTACCTCCTGCATGTTCTTGGTAGAAATGATCGGTTTATCCCCTTTATAACAAATCGCCAGATTGCATCTTATATTCAATAAGCAGCTCACCCCTTTCGTTGACATCCGAACTTCCCCATATCTGGTGATGTGCATTAGCATCACTTCCTACAATGAGGCTTTTCTTCCCTACAGAAGCGGCTTCAACCAGCGACTTAAGGTTTGAAGGCGGGATTTCTGAATCGTGTGCCATATATAGGGAAGCCAGTAATGAGACTTGTTTAATTCAAGGCTGGCTACTACTAAAACTTCAGTGCTTAGCGACGGAAGAGGAAATACATTTAGACTACCATTTGCAAGAATAAAGGATCTGTGCTTCCCATTCCCCGTACCCTTGAGACGTTTAAATCCAGGAATTCTTAGTCCACGTACTATTCCTCCACACACCCATGGTTCCTGGATAAGAACCACGTCAAATCCCCCAGTCATCAGGAGGACCTTTAGTATCGCCGAAGCGGCCTTACAATGGTGGAGATTTATCTGTAGAAACCGGACCATAGTCAGGATTCAGAATTTCCACCACTGTTGTGTTAGCCTCACCGTAGTTCTTTTAGGCATGGGATGCCCTCTAGGTGACGGCAGCCTTTTGAATTACTGCGGACAGCACGCGTAATAATGGACTTATTGAGAGGCGAGTTCGGTTAATAGTTTTTTTCACGTTCGGGGCCGGTCAATTGGCCGCCTAGATCGCTGACTTTCAAATATTTGTTGCTCTGCTATTCTTTAAATAGAAAGCAATAAAAAATGTTCTAAAGCCGGACAATATCCATGCAATGAATCTCAATAAGATTTTAAGAAAAAAAAAAAAACAAAACAAGTAAAAGCGTGCTAAGTTCGGCTGAATCTTATATACCCTCCACCATGGATCGCATGGATGTCCACCATGGATATAAGAAAAGATTTGCTCTGCTATTAGAGCGATATCAAGATAGGGTCCGGTTCGGACCACAATTAAATTATATGTTGGAGACCTGTGTAAAATTTCAGCCAATTCGAATAAGAACTGCGCCAATTGGGGGCTGAAGAAGTAAAATAGAGAGAACGA
Source organism: Stomoxys calcitrans (assembly GCF_963082655.1). Lineage (NCBI taxonomy): Eukaryota > Metazoa > Arthropoda > Insecta > Diptera > Muscidae > Stomoxys > Stomoxys calcitrans. Next base: position 63,749,959 of record NC_081556.1, on the reverse strand, counting down.
TTTATATGAGAGCTGTATCGGGCTATAGATCGATTCAGACCATAATAAACACGTTTGTAGATGGTCATGAGAGGATCCGTCGTACAAAATTTCAGGCATATCGGATAATAATTGCGACCTCTAGAGGCTCAAAAAGTCAGGATCTCAAATCGCTTTATGTGGCAGCTATATCAGGTTATGAACCGATTTGAACCTTATTTGACACAGTTGTTGAAAGTAAAAATAAAATAAGCCATGTAAAATTTCAGCCAAATCGGATAGGAATTGGGCCCTCTAGAAGCTCAAGAAGTCAAATCCCCAGATCTATTTATTTGACAGCTATATCAATTCTGTCCGTCCGTCTGTCTCTCGATAGCACGCTAACTTCCGAAGGGGTAAAGCTAGCCGCTTGAAATTTTGCACAAACACTTCTTATTAGTGTAGGTCGGTTGGTATTGTAAACGGGCCATATCGGTCCATGTTTTGATATAGCTGCCATATAAACCGATCTTGGGTCTTGATTCTTGAGCCTCTAGAGTGCGCAATTCTTATCCGATTGGAATGAAATTTTGCACGACGTGTTTTGTTATGATATCCAACAACTTTGCCAAGTATGGTTCAAATCGGTCTATAACCTGATATAGCTGCCATATAAACCGATCTTGGGTCTTAACTTCTTGAGCCTCTAGAGTGCGCAATTCTAATCCGATTGGAATGAAATTTTGCACGACGTGTTTTATTATAATATCCAATAAATGTGTCAAGTATGGTTCAAATCGGTCCATATCCTGATATAGCTGCCATATAAACCGATCTTGGGTCTTGACTTCTTGAGCCTCTAGAGTGTGCAATTTTTATCCGATTGGAATGAAATTTTGCACGACGTGTTTTGTTATGATATTCAACAACTGTGCCAAGTATGGTTCAAATCGGTCCATAACCTGATATAGCTGCCATATAAACGGATCTGGGATCTTGACTTCTTGAGCCTCTAGAGGTCGCAATTATTATCCGATTTGCCTGAAATTATGTACTACGGATCCTCTCATGACCATCAACATACGTGTTTATTATGATCTGAGTCGGTCTATAGCCCGATACAGCTCCCATATAAATCGATCTCTCTATTTTACTTCTTGTGCCCCCAAAGGGCGCAATTCTTATTCGAATTGGCTGACATTTTACACATTTCTCTAACATATAATAATATAATAATAGCAGAGCAAATCTTTTCTTATATCCTTTTTTGCTTAAAAAGAGATGCCGGGAGAAGAACTCGGCAAATGCGATCCATGGTGGAGGGTATGTAAGATTCGGCCCGGCCGAATTTAGCACGCTTATACTTGTTTTTATTTATTCTCAAATAACAATTCAACGCAAAAGCTATTAAACATATTAAATTATGTATGAAGTGAGATCAATTATTTTCATAATATCACTCAAAAAATTTTGAAACTCAACACTAGTTAAAATGAACTAAATTCGGGAAATATTGAACTTCCTATGGCGCTCAAGAATAATATGCCCGTTGCGAATTCAACAATTTTTTTATAGCTATGAAATTGTTTATACATAGTTCTATCCCACTTTCAACTTCCCACAGGTACAATATGAACTAAAGAGCATTGAAAATTAAAGATTTATTTCCACCAGTCTCCCATTTCCACGCTATCAATTGCTCAGCTATTGTGAAGAAAACAAATTTAATATGTAACATGGTAATTATAAATAAAATTTACCTTTTACCCCAGCCGAGTATTGAACCAAGAACCTTCTGTCTATTTATTCACATCAGTATTGTTTGAGTCTTCGACTATTTTTCCATTTCAATATTTACTAACAACACAAAAGCAAAACATTTTCTCAATTCTTTTTATCAAAGAAGGTCATGCTATTGGTTGCCCAAAAAGTAATTGTCGGTAATATAGTAGTAATATAGTCGGCGTTGACAAATTTTTTCAACGGCTTGTGACTCTGTAATTGCTTTCTTTCTTCTGCCAGTTATCAGCTGTTACTTTTAGCTTGCTTTAGAAAAAAAGTGCGCGAAATTTTGTTTACATTTGTTTGTTTGGCGTCAATTTTAATATGGGTACCACATGTATTGAAAGAAATTCATTTAACAAACCGAATCAACGCTTGTGATATGTACCTTAAACGCAATGAATTCGATCCGTTTTTAAAACGAATCATAACTGGAGATGAAAAATGGATTGTTTACAACAACGTTAGTCGAAAACGATCATGGTCCAAGCATGGTGAACCAGCTCAAACCACTTCAAAGGCTGATATCCACCAAAAGAAGGTTATGCTGTCTGTTTGGTGGGATTGGAAGGGTGTGGTATATTTTGAGCTGCTTCCAAGGAACCAAACGATTAATTCGGATGTTTACTGTCAACAATTGGACAAATTGAATACAGCCATCAAGGAGAAGGGACCAGAATTTGTCAATCGTAAAGGTGTCATATTCCACCAGGACAACGCTAGACCGCACACATCTTTGGTCACTCGCCAAAAACTGAGTGAGCTTGGCTGGGAACTTTTGATGCATCCACCATATAGCCCTGACCTTGCACCATCAGACTACCATTTATTTCGATCTTTGCAGAATTCCTTAAATGGTGAAACTTTCGGCAATTATGAGGCTATAAAATCGCACTTGGTTGAGTTTTTTGCAGATAAAGGCCAGAAGTTCTTTGAGCGTGGAATACTAAATTTGCCAGGAAGATGGGAAAAGGTTATGGAACAAAATGGAAATCATATATTTGATTAAAGTTCATTCTAAGTTTTATTAAAAATGCATTTACTTTCTTTTAAAAAATCCGCAATTACTTTTTAGGCAACCCAATAATTTTATTCAGCATTGTCATGTTCTATTTATAGATACAATGTCTTACCTTTAGAAGTGTGTTTATCAAATTATTTATAATTTCGAGCATGTATTAGTGAACTCAAGAAATGGGAATGGGAATGAACGTTTTAGTTTTATTGAGTTAAAAATCTTTATTTCTTTAAGTAGTTCATTCAGTAATAAATTTAAAAAAAATTTATTGTCAACGATGATATGCTTTTGCCAATGTCTAGTAAAATTCTCGCTTATTTCAAACATAATTGTTTAAGGAAAATTTCTGACTCCACCTGAATTGTAAGCTATTTTATCTATTCTCACGAGTAGTTAGTTTCATTTATTTAACTTTTATTTTCTCACTCTTTAGGAATTTTTATCTGATCGTGGATAAATATCATGGACTAACAAGTATTATCTAATGAACTCCTATTTACGATAAGCATTTTCTGAGTGTGCATTTGCGCAATGTATCCCTTAGTAATGTTGACGGTGATTTTAACAATTGGTAGAAATCTTAACATGAAAAGTTAATACACACAGTTTGCGCTTAATTTATTCGGCCTTGAAATAATTCATACACTTGGATATTGGCCGGCTGCAGACCATAGGGATTGTTGGTTGAAATGTATGAGGTGGAGTAATTTTCTCTACAAAAGGAAAAATACTATTAAGGGCATAGTTTCAACCAAGAAGACATACAAACTCCTATTGAAGAGTTTGGGTGGTACCAAACGAAATCGCGATCTAGGAAACTAGTCAAATGGTAGTATAAAGCAAAAACATATTTTCTGCCTAAGTTTAAAAAAGTTTTTTGTTTTGTGGACAATATCCGATTGTATGAATTATTTCAAAACCGAAAAATCCAAGCGAAAAACGTGTGAATAAGGATGAAGTAATTATATTCTTGATCTTGACCTCATCACATTTTAAGTATCTAGTCGTACGTCCGTCTGTCGAAAGCAATCTTACTTTCGAACGAGAAATGCTAGCCGATCCTAATATTGGACTAATGCTTCTTATTTAAGTGTATCTGTTAGGATTGTAAATGGGACAAATCGGTCCATGTTCAGTTATTGCTCCCATATAAGACGATCTCCCGATCTGCCACCTTGAGTTCTTGAGGTAGCGCTTTATTAACTTGTACTTTAATAATATCGCTTATTGTAGTTATTGTTGAAAGTGATTTTTTGTTAGTCCGTAAGATATTAACTGCGAAAAATCCTTTCTACAGGTGCTGATGTTCCTGGTACAACCGATATATAAACGACAATGTTAAGCAGCGAGTCAAAATACTTTATTATTTGGACCCAATGCATATATATAAACAATTTCATGTTATTCCAGTCGGCGATTTTGTCGTGTTACATACTTTTTTAAATAATTATACTGGTCGAAAAGATCATTGCTACTTTTACTTTACTTTTACTATATTATTTTATTATTATTACTTTTACTATATTCTTTTACTTTTTCTATATTCTTTCACATAGGGATTTGTTTCAATAAAAACTACTCAAATTTTGAAACTTCAGAAAATTGGTTTATGGTTGGCTAATCTTATTCTTTTCTAATTTGGGAAAATATTGTGTGTTCATTCTTTTCCTCAGTGCTGTGATGACGCACAGCGCCGAAGTTTGAGTTCCTTCGTTACAAATATCATATCTTTTGAAGCGAATTGAATGATTTAAACGGCATTTGATAGATATTTGTGAAAAAATTTTAGTTACCATTTTGGAGTATTTTTTTAGTAATCAGGAGTTAGTTTTTCCAATTTTAGACTTTTTTCCTTTTTTAAGGCTTAAATATGAACCAAGAACCTTCTGTCTATTTATCCACATCAGTATTGTTTGAGTCTTCGACTATTTTTCCATTTCAATATTTACTAACAACACAAAAGCAAAACATTTTCTCAATTCTTTTTATCAAAGAAGGTCATGCTATTGGTTGCCCAAAAAGTAATTGTCGGTAATATAGTAGTAATATAGTCGGCGTTGACAAATTTTTTCAACGGCTTGTGACTCTGTAATTGCTTTCTTTCTTCTGCCAGTTATCAGCTGTTACTTTTAGCTTGCTTTAGAAAAAAAGTGCGCGAAATTTTGTTTACATTTGTTTGTTTGGCGTCAATTTTAATATGGGTACCACATGTATTGAAAGAAATTCATTTAACAAACCGAATCAACGCTTGTGATATGTACCTTAAACGCAATGAATTCGATCCGTTTTTAAAACGAATCATAACTGGAGATGAAAAATGGATTGTTTACAACAACGTTAGTCGAAAACGATCATGGTCCAAGCATGGTGAACCAGCTCAAACCACTTCAAAGGCTGATATCCACCAAAAGAAGGTTATGCTGTCTGTTTGGTGGGATTGGAAGGGTGTGGTATATTTTGAGCTGCTTCCAAGGAACCAAACGATTAATTCGGATGTTTACTGTCAACAATTGGACAAATTGAATACAGCCATCAAGGAGAAGGGACCAGAATTTGTCAATCGTAAAGGTGTCATATTCCACCAGGACAACGCTAGACCGCACACATCTTTGGTCACTCGCCAAAAACTGAGTGAGCTTGGCTGGGAACTTTTGATGCATCCACCATATAGCCCTGACCTTGCACCATCAGACTACCATTTATTTCGATCTTTGCAGAATTCCTTAAATGGTGAAACTTTCGGCAATTATGAGGCTATAAAATCGCACTTGGTTGAGTTTTTTGCAGATAAAGGCCAGAAGTTCTTTGAGCGTGGAATACTAAATTTGCCAGGAAGATGGGAAAAGGTTATGGAACAAAATGGAAATCATATATTTGATTAAAGTTCATTCTAAGTTTTATTAAAAATGCATTTACTTTCTTTTAAAAAATCCGCAATTACTTTTTAGGCAACCCAATAATTTTATTCAGCATTGTCATGTTCTATTTATAGATACAATGTCTTACCTTTAGAAGTGTGTTTATCAAATTATTTATAATTTCGAGCATGTATTAGTGAACTCAAGAAATGGGAATGGGAATGAACGTTTTAGTTTTATTGAGTTAAAAATCTTTATTTCTTTAAGTAGTTCATTCAGTAATAAATTTAAAAAAAATTTATTGTCAACGATGATATGCTTTTGCCAATGTCTAGTAAAATTCTCGCTTATTTCAAACATAATTGTTTAAGGAAAATTTCTGACTCCACCTGAATTGTAAGCTATTTTATCTATTCTCACGAGTAGTTAGTTTCATTTATTTAACTTTTATTTTCTCACTCTTTAGGAATTTTTATCTGATCGTGGATAAATATCATGGACTAACAAGTATTATCTAATGAACTCCTATTTACGATAAGCATTTTCTGAGTGTGCATTTGCGCAATGTATCCCTTAGTAATGTTGACGGTGATTTTAACAATTGGTAGAAATCTTAACATGAAAAGTTAATACACACAGTTTGCGCTTAATTTATTCGGCCTTGAAATAATTCATACACTTGGATATTGGCCGGCTGCAGACCATAGGGATTGTTGGTTGAAATGTATGAGGTGGAGTAATTTTCTCTACAAAAGGAAAAATACTATTAAGGGCATAGTTTCAACCAAGAAGACATACAAACTCCTATTGAAGAGTTTGGGTGGTACCAAACGAAATCGCGATCTAGGAAACTAGTCAAATGGTAGTATAAAGCAAAAACATATTTTCTGCCTAAGTTTAAAAAAGTTTTTTGTTTTGTGGACAATATCCGATTGTATGAATTATTTCAAAACCGAAAAATCCAAGCGAAAAACGTGTGAATAAGGATGAAGTAATCATATTCTTGATCTTGACCTCATCACATTTTAAGTATCTAGTCGTACGTCCGTCTGTCGAAAGCAATCTTACTTTCGAACGAGAAATGCTAGCCGATCCTAATATTGGACTAATGCTTCTTATTTAAGTGTATCTGTTAGGATTGTAAATGGGACAAATCGGTCCATGTTCAGTTATTGCTCCCATATAAGACGATCTCCCGATCTGCCACCTTGAGTTCTTGAGGTAGCGCTTTATTAACTTGTACTTTAATAATATCGCTTATTGTAGTTATTGTTGAAAGTGATTTTTTGTTAGTCCGTAAGATATTAACTGCGAAAAATCCTTTCTACAGGTGCTGATGTTCCTGGTACAACCGATATATAAACGACAATGTTAAGCAGCGAGTCAAAATACTTTATTATTTGGACCCAATGCATATATATAAACAATTTCATGTTATTCCAGTCGGCGATTTTGTCGTGTTACATACTTTTTTAAATAATTATACTGGTCGAAAAGATCATTGCTACTTTTACTTTACTTTTACTATATTATTTTATTATTATTACTTTTACTATATTCTTTTACTTTTTCTATATTCTTTCACATAGGGATTTGTTTCAATAAAAACTACTCAAATTTTGAAACTTCAGAAAATTGGTTTATGGTTGGCTAATCTTATTCTTTTCTAATTTGGGAAAATATTGTGTGTTCATTCTTTTCCTCAGTGCTGTGATGACGCACAGCGCCGAAGTTTGAGTTCCTTCGTTACAAATATCATATCTTTTGAAGCGAATTGAATGATTTAAACGGCATTTGATAGATATTTGTGAAAAAATTTTAGTTACCATTTTGGAGTATTTTTTTAGTAATCAGGAGTTAGTTTTTCCAATTTTAGACTTTTTTCCTTTTTTAAGGCTTAAATATTTTTAAGTTATCAAACAAAACATAAAAAATTCTTTTAAATTTTCTGTAAGATGCTAATCAAAATTCGCAATTCAGTTTTTTTTTTCGAAAAATGTAAGTTGACAATCCATATCAATTCAGGCAAATAATGTCATTGCTGCGAAAAGCAAACTTCAGGGTGCACCGGTATATATTCAGAAAGATTACACGGAAGAAGAACATTCCCCGAGATACATTCGGCGGCTGGTGAGCAAAGCAATTAGAAAAAAGAACCCAAATATAAAAGTTAGACAAGGAGAATTTAAGAATTTTTGTCGACAACAAAAAATATACATGGTCTAGAGGAAAAATTAATATATACAACAGTAATGATGCAGAGTACCTTTTTAAACTCCTGGCGCAGTCTCAATATGAGAGTAATATTTCATTCCAAGTATCCAATGCACTATAGCAACCCAATTCATTACAACTACTATCGTATAACGTAGCAAATCTTAAAAATGCTTTTAATTTTGGTAGGTTAGGTTTAAGTGGCAGTCTGCCATCAGACTCACTTAGACGTTTTCGTCCATTGTGATACCACAGGAACAGAAGACGGAAGATGCCTTCTAGTTCCTACCGTTGAACCACCCAGATTGCTTTAAAAAGCCCAATAGCTGGCGAATGTTTTCATCTGCTAAATCAGACAGGTTCTCAAAGAAATGAGAACCTAAAGTGGAACTCCTTCTAACTGCTAGTGCGGGACAAACACGCAGAAGGTGTTCTAAAGTCTCTTCTTCCTCGATGTCCCTACAGCTTTTGCAAAAGTCGTTGCTCGCAACCTTCAGTCTGTCAGCATGTTTTCCGATTAGACAGTGAACTGTCATGACGGACACAATGATTCAGAAGTCTGTTTAGCCAATGACAGCAAAGCAGTAGACCTCTTCCAGTCTAGATGAGGCCACATATTGGGTTGCCCAAAAGGTAATTGCGGATTTTTCATATGGTCGGTGTTGACAATTTTTTTCACAGCTTGTGACTCTGTAATTGCTTTCTTTCTTCTGTCAGTTAGCTTGCTTTAGAAAATAAGTGTAAAAAAAGTATATTTGATTAAAGTTCATTCTAAGTTTTATTAAAAATGCATTTACTTTCTTTAAAAAATCCGCAATTACTTTTTGGGCAACCCAATAGTTTTGGAATGATTACAGCCACCTCTTTGTGACCATCTAACATTCGTTGCCCTTTGGGCCTGGTCCTGAAACTTAAGTTACATGTCGCATACCCACAAATTCCAGTATCCGTGGAATGTGTAAGGTAGTTCCTAGTCCCGCAAGCTCGTCCGCTTTACAGTTCCCTGGGATATCTCTGTGGCCCGGCACCCAGAACAGGTGAATTTTGAACTGTTCAGTCATGTCGTTGAGAGATCTGCGACAGTCGAGGGCGGTTTTTGTGTTCAGAAATACGTTCTCCAGGGATTTAATGGCTGCCTGGCTTTCTGAGAAGACATTTATGCCAATCGTCGTTATGACATTAGCCATTCCACCACTTCCTTAAATGCAATGATCTCTGCTTGATACACACTGCAGTGGTCGGCTAACTTCTTTGATATGACCAGTTCTAGATCTTTAGAGTACACTCTAAAGCCCACCTGGTCGTTTAGTTTGGAACCATCCGTATATCGGTTCTATCAGGAATAGTAATTTTTATCTAAAAGCGGCTCAGGTAGGGCGTAATCCACACAGCCTGGAACATCGGATATTGTATCAAGGATAACACAGTGTCCGTAGCCGCCGCATGACCAATGGGAAAGCTACCTTAACCTCACGGCAGTGGTCGCCACAATCTCCAGAGGCATACGATGTATCATTAAATTCAGTGCATCAGATGGTATCGCCTCAGTGCGGCAGTGATGCACAAACTAGCCATCCTTTGGATCCGGTTAAATATTGAGCAGTAGGTGGATTTTTGAAGCGCCGTCCACCAGACCACAACACCATATAGCATAACAGGTATGACAACTGCAGTACATACCCAATGCATAACACGCGGTTTAAATCCAAAACTTTGCCAATGGCTCTCATGCAGGTGTATAGGGCAAGAGTGGCCTTTCTTGCCTTTTCCAAAATGTTGGATTTGAAGTTCAATTTCCTGTCCAGCAAAACACACAGGTATTTTGCGCTGTCCCTAAATGGAACATTCTCTCTACCCAAGGAGACAGGTCCTCCTTAAGGAGTTCCTCAGCTGACCCATCTTTTTAGATCCACAGATTCTAAGCCTGCCGTAATGCATCTTTTGGTAAGTAAGTTATTAATAAACTTTCTTACGGTAGAATTGATGCCTAAAAGCTCCAACTCCTCTATGTAGCCGACTAGGTCGTGAAGGGCTGTTTCAGTGGATTTACCTTTACTATATGCATGCTGCTGCTGCGACAGGCGAACCCCAGGTATCTTTGCTCTAAGGTATGTTTCTATCAACCTCCCAGGAGTCTTCAGCATAAAGGATGACAGACTAATAGGACGAAAATCTTTCACCTTAGTGTGGAAGGGTTTTACTGCTTTCGAAATGACCTTCGTGTCGCTTCATCCCTCAGGTATATATGGTATTCTGATACAAGCAGGAGATATACTCCCTTAGCCAGGGAACCAGTCTATCGGACACAGCTTGTAATTTAACCGGTGATACATCGTCAGAGCCTGACGATTTAAAGGAGTCGAAACTTATTATAACCCAAAGAATTTTCGGCTCAGACACAGTTGTATTCTGCCGCCACGTTGTACGTTGGAGAATTTCCTGGGAAATGTGTATCAACGAGAGGTTCTAGTGTTTCTTCACTAGACATTTTCCATACATTCTCTCACTTCTAAATATAACCCATCGTAATAGGTCTCGAGGACAGAATCTTCATTAGCCTAGAGGCTTCAGATGTATCCTTCACGGTCGGCAGAATTCTATCCAGAATTTGTTCTAAGCCTTTCCCATTTCGCCCTTCTATTTTTTTAGCTCAGCTTTATAGATGTCCCAATCGTGTGGTGCTCTTGTGGCTTTTGCTCTGTTGAAGAGTTTTCTACAGTCCTTCTTTGGACCATCTCTGGGGTCCACCATGGCGGTCGCTGTTTGAACCCTTGGGTTGGCACTAGGCCATGCTGACACAAGCGAATCATTCAGGGCCTTCGTGATCCGCTTGACCTCTATGTCTATATACTCCGTAGTTTCCACTTCCTTTTCTAGTCTAGAAGGGATGGTGGTGCAGAATTTGTGCCGAAATTTATCCCAATCCGCCATTCTTCTGTTTAGCCGAGGGACCACCACTTCAGTATTTTCTCCAAGGGTTATACTAATATAACGATGATCAGAGATGCTGTGGTCATCCAACACTTCCCAGTCGTATTTTCTTCCACTTATATTTTCCGATACAAAGGTAATATCTCCTCTACCTATACCTATACCTCTTGCCAGTACCTGGTAATAAAGGTCGGTTTATCCCATTTATTACAAATCGCCAGATTGCAACTTATAATATATTCAATAAGCAGCTCACTCGGATTTCGTTGAAATCCGAACTTCCCCATATCCGATGATGTGCATTATCATCACTTCCTATAATAAGGCTTTTCTTCCCTACAGAAGCAGCTTCAACCAGCGACTAATCGTGTGCCATATATAGGGAAGCCAGCCAGTAATGAGACTTATTTATTTCAAGGGTAGCTATTACTAAATCTTCAGTGCTTAGCAACGGAAGAAGAAGAAGAACATTTAGACTACCCTTTGCAAGAATACAGACTCTGTGTCTCTTACCCTTGAGAAGTTTAAATTAAGGAATTCTTAGTCCACGTACCATTTCTCCACGCACCCATGGTTCCTGGCGAAGAATCCATAATGGTGGATATTTATCTGTAGAAACCGGACCATAGTCACGATTCAGAACTTCCATCACTGTTGTGTTAGCCTCGTCCTTCGACTCCACCAGGAGTTCATCCTCACAAGATTCGTTGGAACCTGTCATGATGAGCTTCCGTACGCATCCAGGGGCAGGTGAGAACGTTGTGGAACCACTCTTTCTCAGGACACTGGGCACTTGCGGTGTGGAGTACTGTTGAAGTACCTTCTGAGTCCGTGCTTCCCCGCTGACGCGCACTTTGAGCCCAGTCTAATTTTGGTAAATTTCCGCCTTTTTAAATAAATACGATAAAGCAACACGAATATTGTGTTAAAAACCAAATTTGGCTGCACAAACTGGAACATAGAATTTAACAATTTAAAATTTTTTTTGAATGAATGCAGCCTTACGAATTTCTGCATAGTTGTTGATTTGAATGCTAGATTCGCTGATAAGCAAACATTAGACAACAACCTGCTATATAATTTACCATGTATAAGCCAGTTCAGAAAATCAAACGATAATATACTGAACTCCAACGGTAAACGACTAATGGAACTAATTGGAAATATCGGAGGTATTGTCCTAAATGGAAGATATAAGGAGATAGCAACGGGGAAAATAGCTGTTGCGGTATCATGGGAAGCTCAGTTATTGATTATTGTATTGTTTCACATAATTTCCTTGTTTGTACTGATGACTTCTCTATTGCACCTAAACCATTTTCTGACCACATGCCATTCTCCTTCTTCAACGAGAATCCGTGTAAGGTGGGGACCGGCACTAAGGTGGGGACATAATACCAGACACGATCCTACTTGCAACGTGGTATGTAAAACAATTAAAGAATTTGTAAGTAGCACGGAATTCCAAACTTATATTTTTTTTAGAGGTTACATTTTAGTAATTAGAGCGCACAACAATGGAGCGGATTAATATACGCACCCTCCTTCTCAACCTAACCTAACCTAGCAGCAACATAGGCAAAACAAAACTTGTATCTCTGTGCACCTTTCTTTTTGATTGTTCGATTTTAAATAACTAAATAAAAGTCGTCTTCAACTTTTCGACTTTTTTACACAAAAAGTCGGCTAACCAATAAGTAGAAATTCGACTTTGGCTTCCCTAGAACTGAGAGCTGCAGTATACATCCAATGCATGACATGCGGTTTGAACCCTTTCCAAAAACATTTGATTTCAATATCCTATCTATCCAATTACTCAGGTATTGTGCGCTTTAAGTATATTAAACTTTTCTCCTCCCAAGGAGACAGGTGCCACTGAGTCCCCTCCCGAGCTCACTTATGCAAAATCGGTGCGGCAAGTGATAGCATGTGTGGGGCATGCGGGACAGATGACGAGACTTCGAAGCATATGATATGTCCGGATTTCGTAACTTATTTTTTTTTTCGAGGTTACTTTTTAGTAATTGGAGCGCACAACAATGGGGCGGATTAATATCCGCACCCTCTTTCTCAACTCAACCTAGCAGCAACATAAGCAAAACAAAACTTGTATCTCTGTCTTAGACGATCTGCGTAGCTTTCCTTCCGACTTTTTTACACAAAAAGTCGAATAACCAATTATTCGAAAGTTGAATTTGGTTTCCTAGATTTCCCAACTTTTCACAAAGGCCCTCTTGCAGGTGTAAAGGGCAAGAGTTGACCTTCTTGCCCTTTCCAAAACATTTGATTTTAATTTCCTGTCCATCAAAATACTCAGGTATTTGCGCTTTCAGTAATTGGAACTTTCCTTCTCCCAAGGAGACAGGTGGCACAATGTCCCTGCTGAAAAGAGCAACTTCTGTCTTAGACGATCTAGGCCGCGATATATGTACTGTCGGACAAAATAAAGTGCGGTTGTGTACCCTTCTTCATAATCCTCAATATATTTGATCTACGTGTATTATTACTGTTTTTTTATTGTCTCGTTATTTGTTGGAGTGCCTCAATTTTTTCCAAAAACTTTTGAAATTTTTAAACTCGTTCGTTCAGGTTTCTGAACGTAGTGTAAAAAGTCTTCGCGACATAATAATGTGCATTTTTTATAAATAGTAAAAATTATAATATATTCCTAATTGTTTTTACAAAATTTTGTGGTAAGTTACTAAAAAAGAATAATTTGTAGCAAGCAAAGTACCCAACTTTTTCGTTGAATATAACTTAAAGTATAGAAAATAAGCATGGACTGCTACTTTTTCGAAATAAAGCCCTTAACCGAAACTCAAAAAGATATGTTGGTACAAGATCGCGAAAATGAGATGAAATTGAAAGCTGTGAGTTCCAATATAAAATATCAGAATCTGGGGTCAGAAAAATTATTGCTTTGTATAAAATAAGGAAGCAAAATAAAAGTTTGAAAAAATTATGTGGCACGCTCGTAAAACTTGACTCTAAAATGACTGGAGAGCACTATGTAAATATTTTGGAAGAAAATCTTTTTAGCAGTGCGGGGGAGTTCCTCTTCTAACAGGACAACGAACCCAAGCACACAAGTAAGGTCGTTAAAAAATTTAGAGAAGTCATAAACAATAAAGGAGGAGTAACTTCGTACTAAATTTTAAAGTTAATTAATTTTTTATTGAGTGAAGTGGATGTGTTTTTATTTCGCTCCTCAAAGAAAAAATTAATTAAAAATTAATATTAATTAATATTACGAAATAATTTTAAAGCCTTTTGGAGTAGGCTAGAAATGGACTCCAAAGACTCAACATCTGCGGTGGTGGCGTCAGACGCAGCATGTTGTCCTCAGAGATGAGCTGACTTATCAATATCTTCAATATCGGCTGTGCATCCGGAAGGATTCCACCAGATCATCGGTCCCAAGTGGAGGATCTGGTTAACGATCGGATTTTTGAACATGTGTGGAGCTGTGTAGAGGGTCCACCCATACAAATGATGAGCTGGGAGATTAGTTGCATTTTGCGTCGGCGAAATGTATTGATACCGTCAAACAGCTCGTCAGAGGTATTCACGCTCCCTGGGAGAACGCAAAGCTCGAACTTGTGAGAAAGATGGATATCCCCCAGCTCACAAGGGCTGCGATCTTCATCAAGGGATGGGGCAGTAAATTTGCGACGGAACGCATGTTGAGATTCTTGGGCAAGCGAAACGAAGGTTTGGTCGCAGAGAAGTGGGAGGTCGTCCACAGGGAGGAGAAGGACGAAGGAACTCTCCTTGTGGTTGGCATTGATCATGTCTCCGTGACAAGTTTGGCTTAGACTAAAGGCATGGCGCACTACGGGAGCAAAGCTGTCTTTTCCAAGATTGAAAAGACTAGGATAGGCAGAAATTTTCATTCTGCGACACCAGGCCGTGCAGTGGCAGGTGACTCAACACCGCGCAACAAACAGGGGGCCGACAACGAGACAATGATGCCCGATGATGGTACCATCACCTACTCCCAATAAGCCCATTTACTTAAGATTTGGAAGGCTAAGATGGGCGAAAATCCTAGTATTGAAACACCAGTCAGTGCAGGGAATGGAAACCCAATAAAGCATAACGGACAGGTACCCGACGATGGAACCATTACCGACTTTATAAAAAGTCGGAAGACTAGACTAGGCCATGAACCTATAACGATGACATCAGGCAGTGCAGTGACAGGAAAGTCAATGCAGTCTAAAGAACAGGGAGCAGACGATGAGATCATCACCCACTCCCAGGATGCCGATTTACTGGAGGACCAATGATTGAGGTAATCCAGATAAACCTGATGGAGAAAATCAGCAAGGGCAAGATTCATATTGCCTTAATTCAGGAGCCAAGGACGACCCGGAACAAAGTCTCTGGACTAAACCATATCAACTACCAATTATTCTATGCTATCACTGGTACTCGACCGAGGACCTACGTTATTTGTCATAGAAATTTGAATTATATATTTTCCCCAGAGTTGTCATCGTCGGATGCAACAGTGGTGAGACAGGGAGACGGTGGAGCATACCTGGCATCACTTTATCTGCCTTTCGACTCTCCGACAACGCCACCCACGTCGGAGCTGCAACGGCTGGTGAGGAAAGCAAAACAGACAGGTAACAAGGTACTAATAGGGTGCGATGCGAACTCTCACCACATTTCGTGGGATAGCACCAACACTAATAAGCGGGGCCAAGCCCTGGCACATATCTTGAATACTAACGACCTAATAACACTTAATATTGGTAACATCGCTACCTTTGTTAATAGGATTAGGGAGGAGGTATTAGATGTGACGATATGTTCAGAAAATCTGATCGATGAGGTTTAGGATTGGAGGGTTTCCATGGAACACTCTTTCTCTTACCATCGCCACATTAGGTTTGGAATAGCATGGCCACCGCCGAATCCGGTATGCTTCCGGAATAAGTTGAAAACCAACTGGACAAAATTCGGAAGGCTACTCAGAAGTAGACTTGGGCAAGATAATTTACATTGTCCAAGCACAGAAGAGATTGACGAAAATGTCAACTGGATTACGATCCTTCGAAGATAGTTGTCCTCTTCGGGAAAGGAAATCAGCCCAAGAAAAACCCTGGAAGACCGGGGAGATTCGCAATATTGGGAAAGAGGTCTAAAGACTTTTTAACAGAGCACGTCGTAAAAAAACAGAAGTGATTGGGATGTGTATTACACACGGCTCGAGGAATACAATAAGACTACCAGAGCGGCAAAACGTGCCTCCTGGAAGGTTTTCTGCGAACAGATCAATAGCGTTAATGACGCCGCCAAGATAAAAAAGTTTCTCTCAAAAACCCATGTCCAAACTAAAACTTTAGTAGACGATATGGGAGTGAGAGCAGAGACAACGAAGGACATGTTGTGGCTTTTGGTGAAAACCCATTTTCCACAGGATACGACGGGACTCACGGAGACACTGTAACGAAACGGAATTTATAGTGGAGGAATCCTTAAGGAGCTTCAAACCATTTAAGACACCCGTACCTGACGGAATATTTCCGGCGTTAGTACAGAAAGAGGCAGACTATCTGGCGCCTCGTCTGGCCAACATTTCCACAGCTTGCCTAGAATTTTCATATACTCCGAAAGCCTGGCGGGAGGCAAGGGTTGTGTTTATACCCAAGTCCGGCAAGTCAAGTTATGCGACACCAAAGGCCTATAGACCCATAAGCCTTACGTCCTTTCTACTCAAAACCATGGAACGTATTGTGGACTCCATGATAAAGAGTATGAAATCCAGCGAACTGCTCAAATACAAACACCATATTTATGTCAAGGAAAGGTCGGTGGAAGCTGCCCTGCACGAGGTTGTGCATAAAATTGAAGAATCCTTCGATGTCAAAACGTACACACTGGCAATATGCATTGACATCGAGGGGGCTTTTAACAATGTGCTCTGTCAATGTTGAAAACCAAACCTGGTCTGTCCACATGCCTATAACCCTATCAATGTTGTACATGCAGAGGAAAAATTCAGATAAAATAAGTACGCTGCTACCAAAATTAAAATGGAATGAAAGTAAATGTCTGATGTATAAAAACAAATTACATGGCCTTGTCGAAACTCGAAAACAATCAGTACCTTTTACCTTTACTGATATAGGAAATTTAATAAAAGACGCCCATAAGGCTTGCTCAAAAGGCTTCATAAATTTCTCCAGAACTGAGAGATGGTTTAATATAAATTGTTACAAGGCAAGAGAAGCATCATTTAAAAGTCTAAATCAATTTAAACGTGAAGGTACTATTGAAAGCAAAAATCGATATTTAGAGAACAACCGACGGTATACGGAAATATGCAGATCTTCAAAACATCAATATCATATTCAAATAGAGGCAAAAATAGAAAACGTAAAAGACTCAAAAGATTGGTGGAAGATCGTTAAAGAAATCCGAAATGATGAAACTCCAAACAATAGATGTGTAACATCGGCAGAATTAAATCCCAATTTCAACAGTTGCTTAATCAGCCGCAGCTATCCCCAGACGTACACTATGCGCATAAGTACTGGATCGATGAAGACTTGGATAAGAATATAACTACTTGAGGTTAAAGAAGCTCTGGCAAAAGCGAAGTTGAATAAAGCACCCGGAGAGGACCGTATAACATACGCTCCAGAGAACCTTATAGAAGAAATAACCAAGTCCTGCAATGAGATCTATAACAAAGGTGAACTTGACCCATCGTTTTTCAAAAGCATTATTTATCCAATTCACAAAAAGGGAGATATGTCACAGCCAGGAAATTACAGAGGCGTATCCTTCATGAATTGCCTACCAAAGATAATGATGGGAATAATTACAGAGCGATTAATACGATGGACTGAAAAAAATGGAAAACTTAACGAATACCAAGCAGGTTTTCGGAAAAACTATTCCACGTCAGATAACATCTTTTCATTATCCTCAATCATCCACTTGAACTGGGACAAAAACAAAAAACATATGCATTTTTCGTTGATTTTAGAGCTGCTTTCGATAGAATATCACGAAAGGCAATGATTTATAAGCTACATAGCATTGGTGTATCATCGAAGATGGTAAAATTTATTGAAAATGTATATGAAAAGACTAATTTCGCAGTTTGGACAGAAGAGGAGATCTCGCATGGTTTTTGTACTAATACAGGTGTCAAACAAGGCTGTCTCCT
This sequence comes from Stomoxys calcitrans, assembly GCF_963082655.1. Classification (NCBI taxonomy): domain Eukaryota; kingdom Metazoa; phylum Arthropoda; class Insecta; order Diptera; family Muscidae; genus Stomoxys; species Stomoxys calcitrans. Next base: position 63,732,012 of record NC_081556.1, on the reverse strand, counting down.
TTCACCACTTTTATTTGCACTTTACTTAAATTACCTGAATGACTTCATCGGCGTCTGTTACTTTATGCGGATGATATTGTTATTTTGGCAAACGATGTAAACGTATTACAACGGATGATAAATAAATTAGAAACTTACTGTAAACTATGGAATGTTGAGGTGAACCTGAACAAGTCCCAAATAATGATTTTTACAAAAGGAGGAAGAATTTCAAAAAATGAAAAATGGTTTTATAACGGTGAACAAATTATTATCACCTCTGAATACTGCTATTTAGGCATGATTTTGACACCAAAACTTAGTTTCACCAAGCATATCCAAAAACGAAATCAAACGGCCAAAAATAGCATAAATTCAACATGGAAAAACTTTCTTTGTAAGCAGAATGTATCAGTCACCGCGAAATGGAAACTTTTTCTTGCAGTTTGTAGAGCAATTCAAACATATGGGTCCCAGGTATGGGGGTTCTCTAATTTCGAAGAAGTGGACAAACTCTGTTTATATTTCCTCAAGAAAATACTTAAATTGCCAACATTTACACCCACTTATATTCTTATGCTCGAAACCGGTGTAGAAAATGGACACGTATATACCCTTGGTACACACCTAAAATATTTGCATCGAGCCATGTTTGAATACAACGAAGAAAGGCTTCCACATAAACTTGCAAAACTTATTCATCGGCGCCAACTCTTCTGGGCCAAGGAAATAAATGAACTTATGTTGGAAAACAATATGGAGCGTCTTGAATACAACTCAAGTCATACTTGGATTCAAAATAGTGAGCGTTTACTAAAAAACCTGCGATCAAAATACATTGATGGCTATAGGGCGAAAGCAAATGAAACGAGAAGGTTCTATGGTAAACTTGATGCATCTGTAGGTCAATTATACCTGAACAACTGTTATACCCATGACGAAATAACGTGGATATTTAAGGCCAGAAGCAACATGATAAAACTGAATGAAACCCGTTTCCCTCAGAACTCAAATCCTCGATGTTCAATGTGTAATACAAACGAAAATGAAAGTTTGCAACACTTTTCATGTAAATGTCCCGCTTTAAGGGAATTCCGAATTCAATACTTCCAAAAGGTTTCGCTTGATGAGAATGATCTAATTTGCATTTTAAATGGTCTCAAAACAGATTGGAAATCCTTAGCTAACTTTATAAAAATCTGTGTTCAATACACACAATACACAATACAAATTGTTACACGAGTTCAACTTCTAAACTATGAAAATCTATCACAGATTTATAGCATTTGAACAGTAGACTAACGGCCGTAGGCCAATGTCATAAGAAATATCAATATGATATTCTTATTTTTTTTTTTACTTTAAAACTTAACTTACATATATTGAAACCAAATTCAATTTATAAATTATTAAATGAAATCTACTAAAGGGTGATTTTTTTGAGGTTAGGATTTTCATGCATTAGTATTTGACAGATCACGTGGGATTTCATACATGGTGTCAAAGAGAAAGATGCTCAGTATGCTTTGACATTTCATCATGAATAGACTTACTAACGAGCAACGCTTGCAAATCATTGAATTTTATTACCAAAATCAGTGTTCGGTTCGAAATGTGTTCAAATTTTGACAAATTTTGTTCAGCGATGAGGCTCATTTCTGGTTGAATGGCTACGTAAATAAGCAAAATTGCCGCATTTGGAGTGAAGAGCAACCAGAAGCCGTTCAAGAACTGCCCATGCATCCCGAAAAATGCACTGTTTGGTGTGGTTTGTACGCTGGTGGAATCATTGGACCGTATTTTTTCAAAGATGCTGTTGGACGCAACGTTACGGTGAATGAACACATTTCGAACCGAACACTGATTTTGGTAATAAAATTCAATGATTTGCAAGCGTTGCTCGTTAGTAAGTCTATTCATGATGAAATGTCAAAGCATACTGAGCATCTTTCTCTTTGACACCATGTCTGAAATCCCACGTGATCTGTCAAATACTAATGCATGAAAATCCTAACCTCAAAAAAATCACCCTTTATATATATATTGCAATGCCATTGTATGTCACATTTAATTTTCGGCTATCTTCAGCATTACAATTCGCGAAAATTTCGCATCCATATGTAAGAGAAGGGACCAAATATGTTTTCTCCAATAGCACTCTTATATGAAATGGGGTGGAGTTTTTGACTGCCCACAGATTTCTTAGCATGAACTTTTTCAACTGTGGCATTGATGTGGTAAGTCCAAGGGAGTGTCGCATTAAACAGGACGCCAATATTAGTTGCTGACATAACCCTTTCAATTTGCGAATCGTTGATTTTAAGGTTTATATTTGGAATAATAGTGTTTCTTTTATTGACCAGCAGGAATTTAGTTTCAGCTAAAGTTTAAGACAAAGTCTGTTGTTTAATTTTAAGACAAAGTCTGTTGTTGTTAGCCCAATTGTAGATGGAATTCAAATCATTGTTGAATATTGACTAATTTTCAGTATGTGTAAAGTTGCACGTCATCGGCATAGATTTGAATGCTACATTTCAGTGGCAGTGAAGTAATGTCATTGATATATTGGGTTGCCCAAAAAGTAATTGTCGGTAATATATTAGTAATATAGTCGGCGTTGACAAATTTTTTCAACGGCTTGTGGCTCTGTAATTGCATACTTTCTTCTGTCAGTTATCAGCTGTTACTTTTAGCTTGCTTTAAAAAAAAAGTGCGCGAAATTTTGTTTACATTTGTTTGTTTGGCGTCAATTTTAATATGGGTACCACATGTATTGAAAGAAATTCATTTAACAAACCGAATCAACGCTTGTGATATACACCTTAAACGCAATGAATTCGATCCGTTTTTAAAACGAATCATAACTGGAGATGAAAAATGGATTGTTTACAACAACGTCGTCACTCGCCAAAAACTGAGTGAGCTTGGCTGGGAACTTTTGATGCATCCACCATATAGTCCTGATCTTGCACCATCAGACTACCATTTATTTCGATCTTTGCAGAATTCCTTAAATGGTAAAACTTTCGGCAATGATGAGGCTATAAAATCGCACTTGGTCCAGTTTTTTGCAGATAAAGGCCAGAAGTTCTATGAGCGTGGAATACTAAATTTGCCAGGAAGATGGCAAAAGGTTATTGAACAAAATGGCAATTATATATTTGATTGAAGTTCATTATAAGTTTTATTAAAAATGCATTTACTTTCTTTTAAAAAATCCGCAATTACTTTTTAGGCAACCCAATATATTGACAAAAAGTAGAGGACCTAGAATGGACCCTTGTGGTACACCTCTGCATATATTAAGTGCCATAGACAACTGACTGTTATGAAGTTCTACTTGAGATCGTCGTGATAAATACGATGATATTAATTTACAAGCAAGTTTTTGGAGCCTAAGAAGTAAAACGTTGTGTGGAGATTTACCAAGTACCATTGTGGAAGGACAAGAAATGAGACCGTCTTGTCATCCAAATTTTCTCTCAAGGTTTATACGACATCTGTTAAGGTCGTTGTGCACGATCGTTGTTTTCCAAAACCTGATTGTCTATCCGAGAGAAAACTGTTGTAATCCAAATAGTATATCAATTGTTTTGCCATTATATTTTTAGCACTTTAGATAAAAAATGAAGAACAGCGATGGGTCGGTATTCCTGGTTGGCCTTTGCAACTGGTACGATGTTTGCTAGTTTCCAGCCTTGTGGAAATAAAGATGTTGTGAGAATTGTGTTGAATAATGTGTTATATAAGGTAACAGTTTTTGCAGGACAAGCTTTAGAAATTTGGGACTTATACCATCAGCACCCATGGTATTGGATTTTATATTTTGAGTACTTCTAAAAACTTCATATTCATTAACTCCCCGAAACGAAAAGCAATTTCCAATTTGTATTGCGTTTAGTTGTTAATAAACTTCTTCCGGGCGGATAATTTGCACACCAATAAATAAATGGCTTATTTTTCTTGACTACGCTCCATTTGGACTAGCTATCTATGGCTGATTGAAATTTTCGCTCATAGCACAGATTTTTTTTTAGAGCTTTCTATGGATTCAACGACGGTCCGTCTGGCAGTTTTGAAAATATTGTAAAGCTGTGAAGTTTTAATTCGTTTCCATCAGTGGTATACAAGGTCTCTTTTATTGATTAAATTTTGAATATGAGTGTTAAACCAGGGAGGTTGCTTTTTTTTACATGTGAACGTTTTCTCAGGAACGCCAGCGTTATAAGTAGTAACAATATTTCCTTGTAGGAAGTTTATTTGATTATCAACGGATTAAAAATAATTAAAAAAGCTCCACAATCCATGATTGAAATTTTTAAAGTCCCGAAAAGTTCTTCTTGAAAAATCAGTTTTTTCCACGTTATACATATAGCAAAGGAAAATAAGGTCGTGTCGTAAAGTTATATATATATATATATATATATATATATATATATATATATATATATATATATATATATATATATATATATATACTCGATGACATGTTCTTTAAGTGCGTAGGAGTACTAACGTTTGTGGGATATAGGCTAATTGTTTCCATTCTGCCAAACAGATGGCTGTCCGCAATAAGATTGCTGTTAAAGTCATCAGCAATAACGATGTTCTCGTAACTCAGGGAAATGTCATGTAGATGATTTGTTAGCAAGTCACAATCTATTTGATTATTGGGTCGGTATGCACATCCGACTAGAATCGTGTTTGTGCGACTGGTAGAAATTTCGGCTGTAATATATTCAATATTGCTGCCTTGGTACGATATGCCATTTTTTATATACATTTCGAGTCCACCACCACGAGTTTGCCGATTAGCTCTAAGTAGATTGTAACCAGCGATTTAATATAAACTATCATTAATTTCGGGATGAAACCAGGTTTTAGACACAAATAAAATATCAACCAGGGAGTTTTCAAAGATATTTCGAGGTTTGCCCTTTTTGTTACTAAGGCTTTGTGAATTTATGTGGGATAGTCGCAATCCTTGTCGTTGGCTGCTCAGGACCTCTAACATTCTTAAAACATTGTCTCTAAAACTGTGGTTGCCATTATTTATCATTGGACGCCAAAAGCATAAGCAATATTTAATAAACTTGAATTGACATGAAAAAGTGAGCATTATAGTGCTTGCAACAAATAATGATTAAAGTTAAAATAAATATTACAACATAAAATTAATACATTAAAACAAGACAGAAAATAAATTGAGGAACAGGATTAAAATTTAAGATTCAAAAACATAAAATTGAGTTTATTCGGAAGTCTCGCGAAAAAGCTGTGTAAGTTGGTTGATATCCTCGATTTGCAATGGTGAATCTGTTCTCATCCGTTTAAAATATACAAGACCACGTAGAGCATAGACTGATTCGAGATGTTTTTGCTTCTTTATTTTTAGTGCCTTTTTTAAATATCTTATAATTATAATATGTCAAATTCTCATTGACAAAAAACGGCCGCTCAGACTCAAAACCAGCGTGACTTAAATTTGCCTGTCCCGGCAAAAGCATGTGTATGGTAAGGGTCAGTCCACTGAAACAGCTCTTTACGAACTAGTCGGTTACATATAGGGTTCTCTCGCTGTCAAGGAATATACTATGGTAGCATTTCTGGACATTGAAGGTGCTTCCAGCAATGGAAAACCGACGCCAATGATGAACGAATTGGAGTTTCTAGGCATCAACACAACCGTAAGAATGTTTATTAATAACTTACTAACTGATAGATGCATTACGGTAGGATTGTGATCTGTAGACATAAAAAGATGGGCCAGCAGAGTAACACCCCAAGGAGGCGTACGACAGTACTTTCCTCTACTCAGGAATATAGCCATTATTAATATATTATTGGCGTATGCTTATGATGTGGCAATTGCGGTTGGGGGAAAGTTTCCTGGCACTCTTGGCGATATATTTCAGGAAGCTTTATTTACTGAAAGCGCAAAATACCTGAGTGTTTTGCTGGACAGGAATTTAAACTTCAAATCTAGCATTTGGAAAGGGCAAAATAGGCAACTCTTGCCCTATACCCCTGCAAGAGAGCTATTGCCAAAAGTTGGGGGTTTAATCGGCGTGTCATGCATGGGGTACATACTGCAGTTGTTAGACCTATAATGTTGTATGGTGTTGTGGTCTGTTGAACGGCTCTCCAAAATCTTCCTGCTGTTCAATACTCAGCCGGGTCCAAAGACTGGCTTGCTTGTGCATCACAGTCGCACTGAGGACGACACCATCTGATGCACTAAATTTAATGCTACACCTAATTCCTCTGGCCATTGTGGTTAGCCAATAGCTGCATCCACTGCTGGTTGGCTAAGGTAGCTTTGCCTTTGGTCGTGCGGCTCCTGCAGACACTGTGATAACATTGATACAATGCTTGATATCCCAGGCAGTGTGGATTTCACATTGCCTGCGCCGCTTTTTGATAAAAAGTACTGTACCACTAGACTTGAAGAGGTCAACCGCTTTGCTGTCGTTGGCTAGAACAAACGTCTCAGTCATAGTGTCCGTCATGACAGGTCACTGTTTGATTTAAGAACATGCTAACAAACTGAAGGTTGCCAGTAACGACTTTTTTCAAAGCTGTGATGTCTTCGAAGAAGAAGGGACTATAGAACATCTGCTGTATGTGTGTCCCGCACTGGCAGTCAGCTTTATCTGATTTAGCGGATGCGAACATTCGCAAGTTGTTGGGCTTTTTAAAGCGATCTGGAAGGTCAACGGTAGAAATTAGAAGGCATATTTCTATTCTTTTTCCTGTGGTATGTGGTAGAACATATAAGTGAGTTTGATGGCAGAATGCCAGTTAAACTTAACCTAACCTAGTTGTAGCTCCCATGTATATATTTGGGTGATGACTTTTCAATAACCTCATATCCCAGTTACACATTTTGACGAGTTTTCATTTAAGATTAGATAATATCGCACACAAAATGAATTCAAAATTTCTATTTTGGACAATTTTTGAAGTCACTGTAAGCAGTTATATAATTGAACATAATCTTTAGAGCGACATATATTAAACATCATCAAACACTCAAGGAAGTTAAATATCCACGTTGTCATTAGAGATCATGAATCTAACTGGAAGGTTGTGTCTGTTGCGGCAGGAGTTATATAAGTCTTGCATAATTTTGATCGCACAGCACTAATTGTTGATCGGAGATTAATCTTTTATACAGTGTTACTTCAAACATTTCAGAGTTTTTGTGGAGTCATTCAGAGCTACAAATAATTCTTCAAAATGTTCAGCGCGAAATAAATGACTACTGAACTACTGATCAGTCATGAGTAAGAAATGAATGAACAGATTTTACGCAACCTGTTCCGGGTTTCAAGCATCAGAAAAACGCGAGAAAAGCTAGAGCGTGTATTGAAAATGCTTGGAATTCCCTTCTCTCAGTGAAGTAACTATAGACACGAATGAGGTGGAAGAAAAGCTTCATGTCGCTCTCCTGCCGCATGTTTCCCTAATCTGAGTTTTGCCATTTCTGAAGGCTCTTTTCAATTCATCATAATTGCTCATCAATTCCTGCTCAAAGAAGAAATCGATATTGGTGATCTAGTCGATCCATAGAGTTCATCGTCCATGACAACTGGTGCTGGTAACTGATGGATATTCTTGTTTGAACCGTTAAGTGGAGCGGACGTTTTGTTATTTCACTCCGCAGAATTTTTGGAAGAAAAATTTAAGTCACTCAAGGATAGCTGCGACAGAGGTATTAATTAGGCGGTTGATGATCTGCGTCTGTTTCCAGGGGAGCGGCTAATCTACAGCCTGGGAAAAGGCTTAGAATGGACTCCAAAGACCCAACAGCTGCGGTGTTGGTATCAGGTGGAGCGGTTGCTCCAGTCTCCACAAGATGACAGACGACTGGTCAGCAGGGGCTTTGACACTTGGTTCGAGTCTAAAGTACAAGGCCGAACCTATTCCTTCTTCGCATGCCTATAATTTGCCTAGGCCATCGGCCTTCCCCGGCAAACCAACACGATCTTTAAGAGGACGCATCGCTCTCAGGTTTATTGAGAGGCTTGGCGCGAATGGTCCTAAGACTCTCACTGATAGGGACAGCGGCTACCCCAAAGACTACACGTGTAGATTCGGAAACCGCAGTCAGCAAAAAGGCTGCGGTCACCTGGAGGGCATCCAATGCCTAGGGCGAACAATAGTAAGATGGGTCCAAGAACTTTTGCTAATGTCGCTAGGGATAGTTTAGTGATGGCAGTTGTCGACAAGGGAAAAGAACGGGGCTGCATACCTAGGAATAATTGGAGTGGGATAATCATTGAACTGTCATCAGTATACTCCGATGACCTTGCGAAATTTCCTGGGTCTCCTCCAGTTTGTGACGATGCAGGTTGGCATCGAGGCCGATACAAACTAATTGTCTTCGGCGATCAACGCTCAATTGAAATGTATCGTTGTGCGCCAAAAAAGATTGGTGAGATCTGGCCAGGTGCAGCACTAGATTTAGTCAAGAAGGAAGATATTCCTTCTCGACCAATGGCGCATGCTTGGATACCAAGGATTCCCTCAGATCCTGAAGCGATACTTGGAAGACTAAAGGAATATAATCCCAATCTTTCAACCACCGACTGGAAGATTGGTAGATTGGAAGAGCCTGATGGTGACCGGAGGCTACAGTATTCGTACTAAACTCCGGCTGTCTCGCATACCTCTACAAGTCTGATGGCGTTGTATCATACGGATTCAACAAGTTGAAACTGAAGGTCTATAGAAGCGGTGCGTTTGGGGAATCAGGAGACGACCCAGCAGTTGTTGCTGAACACATGCCTGAGGAACTATCGACCTCTTCGCTAAAGTCTGGCGGATTGCAGGAGACTGAAAATCCCCCTGCCACAATCGAGACAGGAGGGAACGGCATCGAAACGGGACTCGACAAGCCCTGTGTGGGTGGGTCACAAAGTTGGACTGGGCTTAAAGTGTGCACCAGCGGGGAAGCACGGAACTCAGAAAGTACTTCGTCAGCAGCAGTTAGTGAATAATATAAGGAGAAATCGTCCACACCGCAAATGCCCAGTGTCCAGAGGAAGAGTGGTTCCACAGCGTTCTCACCTGCCCCTGGATGCGAAGGGACAAGTTCCAACGAATCTTATGAGGATGAAGTCCTGGTGGAGTCAGAAGACGAGGCTAACACAACAGTGGTGGAAGTTCTGAATCCTGACTATGGTCCGGTTTCTACAGATAAATCTACACCATTGTAAGGCCGCTTAGGCGGCACTTAAGGTCCTCCTGATGGCTGGGGGATTTGACATGGTTCCTATCCAGGAACCATGGGTGTGTGGAGGAATGGTACGTGGACTAAGAATTCCGGGATTTAAACTTGTATTCTTGCAAAGGGTAGTCTCAATGTTTTTCCTCTTCCGTTGCCAGCCTTGAAATAAACAAGTTTCATTACTGGATGGCTTCCCTATATATGGCACACTATTCAGAGATGCTGCCTTCAAAAGCCTCATTGTGTTGCTGTCAATGAAAGGGGTAAGCTTCTTATTGAATATATTATAAGTTGCAATTTGGCGATTTGTAATAAACCGATTTGGGTATTAACCGACCTTTATTACCAGGAACAGGCAGGAGGTACTAGATATTGCCTTTGTGTCGGAAGAAATATATGGTAGAATATGCGACTGGGAAGTGTTGGATGACCACAGCTTCTCTGATCATCGTTATATTTATTTGTTAAAGCCTTAGAGAAAATACTGCAGCAGTGATCCCTCGGCTAAACAGAAGAAAGCCGGATTGGGACAAATTTCGGCACAAATTGTGCACGTCGATTGGATTCCACCAAGAAATATCATCGAAAGTTCAATAATTTTTCGATAGGCCCCTCTTGTAACTTTTTTGATTAATTCAAGTCGGTAAAATTCGATCAGTCTCTCAATATCTCAATATCTTTTTTAAGAACTATTTCTCCAAGCTTCCTTTAAAGTATTTGAATAATGTAATTTCTCTTTTTGTAGTCATTTCCTCGAATTTTGCCTTAAATGCTCTTTTCAAAACCAATTCAAAAACGAGGCGACATCATGGGAAAAACAATAAGTCATGATGAAGTTTCTATTCAAGAAGGACGTAAGCGCCGTTAATACGACCTTTGTTGGATGCAGTTGTATCGCAAAAGAGAATTGGAACCTTGTCAAGATTCCAATCACCAATCGCTTCACAATCGCCCGGTCTTGTTCACGACAAGAACAGTCGTGAAATTTCGGCTCGGCAATAAGTGGTTCTATATTTTTATTAAAAAAAAAACTGAATTTTGCGTGAATCTAATGCCGGAAAGAGTTTGCAATCCCAGTGCACAGTTACAATGTCTGGCACCTTATTTTTGAGAATTTCTTTTATTAACGATATGTCCAAGCGCCTCGATTGTTGGTTCAATAATAAACACCGCATATCTCATACTTTTCTGGCACCTATCTAATTCTAATACTAATTTTGGAGTGATCATATTTTTCCCCCAGGACTGTGAACCATCCAAATCGCTTTAAAAGGCCCAATGACTTGCGAATATTCCTATCGGCTAAATCAGAAAAGTATTCAAAGAAATGAAAAACTTAAGTGGAACTCCTGCTCCTGCCGGTGCAGGCCACACACACAGCAGATGTTCAATAGTCTCTCTTCTTCCTCGACGTCATAGCTCCTGCAGAAGTCGGTACTGGCAACCTTCAGTCTGTAGGGCATGTTTTACGATCAGACAGTGGCCTGTCATGGCGATCACTTTGAACGAAACGTCTGTTCTAGGCAGCGACAGTAAAGCGGTAGACCTCTTCAAGTCTAGATTAGGCCACATAATTGTGGGATGCTCACAACACCCGTTGTGACTATCTACCATTTATTGCCCTTCGGACATAATCCTGAAGACTTAGCTTACATGACGCTATAGGCATACACACAGTATCCAGTTTCCCCGGAATGTGTAAGGTAGTTACTACTTTCGTAAACTCGCCCGCTCTACAATTCCCTGGGATATCTCTGGGGCCCGGCACCCAGAACAGGTGAATTTTGAACTGTTCAGCCATCTCGAGATCTACGACAGTCGAGGGCGGTTTGTGTGTTCAGAAATACGTTCTCCAGGGATTTAATCAGGCAGCCATTAAGTGTGCAATCCACACTTCCTGGAACATGGGGCATTGTATCAAGGATAATACAGTGTCCCTACCGTTTTAGCCTCAAAGCAGTGGTTGCAACAATTTGTCTAATAACAATATCCGGATGCATTAGGTGGGGTATTAAGTTCAGTGCAGCAGATGGTGTCGTCCTCAGTACGGCTCTGACGTACAAACAAGCCATCTCATTATTGAACAGTAGGTGGACTTTTGAAGTGCCGTCCACCATATCACAACACAATATTGCTATATTATAGGTCTGACAACTGCAGTATATACCCGGTGCATGATACGCTGTTTAAACCCCCAACCTTTGCCAAAAGCTCTCTTGCGGGTGTATAGGGCAAGTATTGCTTTTCTTGTCCTTTCCAAAATTTTGGATTTAAGTTAAATTTTCTGTCCAGCAAACACCCATATATTTTGGTCTTTCGGTATATGGAACATTCTCTCCTCCCAAAGAGACAGGTACCACTGTAGGAAACTTGTATCTCCTGCTTTCATAAGTATATTTCTTTCTTACAGTTGTGTTGATGCCTAGAAACTCCAGCTCCTTCATGATTGACGTCGATTTAACATTATTGAAATCACCTTCCTTGACAGTGAGAGACCCTCTATGTAGGCGACTACGACGTTAAGGGCTCTTTCGGTGGACTTGTCCCATTTGATACATGCTGTTGCCGAGAAAGGCGATCCCGAGGGATCATTGCCCTACGATATGTTACTATCAACCTCCCAAGAGTCTTCAGCAAAAAAGATGGCAGACTAATGGACAAAAATATTTTGCCTTCATCTGGTAAGTCCTTCATCTCCTAGTTAGAATGAGGTCCAAGTAGCAGTGACCCGACTAAAGAACAACAAGGCAGCAGGAGCCGACGGGTTAGCCTCTGAACTATTTAAGACCGAAGGTGACACGCTGATATTTAAGACCGAAGGCGACACGCTGATCAGCTTACCTGCGCAATCTGGTTAGAAGAACGCATACCCGATGATGATACAAGAAAGGAGACAAGACGGAATGTGCCAACTACAGAGGAATAAGTCTTCGCCCCATCGCATACAAGATACTCTCGAGCGTACTGTGTGAAAGATTAAAACCTAAAGTCAATGAGATAATTGGGCCCTATCAATGCGGCGTTAGACCTGGTAAATCCACCTTGGACCAGATATTCACACTGCGCCAAATCCTGAAAAAGACCCGAGAAGGACAAATCAACACCTACCACCTCTTTGTTGACTACAAAGCCGGCTTCGATACTCCTTTACGTTCAAAGGTATTTCAAGCCATGTCTGAGTTTGGTATCCCTATAAAATTAATAAGACTCTGCAGGATGACACTTGCTGATACGCGTTCCTCAGTAAGAATAGGAAAAAATCTCTCCGAACCATTTAATACCAAACGAGGTTTCAGACAAGGAGACAGCCTATCGTGTGATCTCTTTAATATCCTGTTGGAGAAGAATATACGAGATGCAGATGTGAAAAGATATGGCACACTAATCACAAGAGAACACATGCTACTCGCCTATGCCGACGACATCGATATCATAGGTCGGTCACTGGAAGTAGTAACTGCAGCCTTTGAAAGAATCGAAAGAGAGTCAGTGAAAATGGGTCTGGCAGTAAATGGAGTTAAGACGAAATGGATGGTTTCAACTCCCAAAATACACCAGTTTTGAGATTAAGCGAAGAATAATACTGGCAAACAGATGCTACTTTGGATTAAGTAAGCAGTTTAGAAACAAGGCCACCTTTCGACAGACGAAGATTACACTATACAAGACACTGATACTACCCGTGCTGTTATATGGTTTTGAAGCATGGGTACTTGTGAAAGCAGATGAGGCAGTGCTTGGAGTATTTGAGAGAAAGATTCTTCGTAAAATATATGGATCAGTTTGCGTTAATGGAGAATATATAGGACGATAGCATAGTTACACACATCAAAATACAACGGCTGCGTTGGCTAGGTCATGTTGTCAGAATGAATGAAGAAGCTCCAGCAAAGAAGTCTTTTGAAGGCAAACACAGTGGTACACGCAATCCGGGAAGACCAAAAGCCCGATGGAAGATCAACTGGTGGGAGACACCTCAAAACTTGGTGTCAGAGATTTTAGAATGAGCGCAGAAGATCGAGGAGCTTGGAACGCTATTCTACGTTCGGCTAGTGGAACAAAATTTCTGTCATAGCCAATTAAAGTAAAGTAAGTCATCTGGTAAATGACTTCCTGCTTTTGGAATGAAAATGACTTTTGTGTCCCTTCATCTCACATGTATATATGACTTGCTGATACAAGCAGAGTATATGTCCCTAAGCGAAGCAGCCAGTCTGTCGGATACAGCTTGTAATTCAACCGGAGATACATCGAACCCAGGCGTTCAGCGTCATAGGAGGACATGCTAACCTCTGCGCTACGTTGGGACATCTATAGCTCAGCCTTATAGATGTCCCAATCGTGTGGCGTTCGCTCTGTTGAAGAGTTTTCTGCAGTCCTTCCTTAGACCAACCAGCTCTGGGGTGCACTATGACGGTCGCTGGTTGCCTCTTGGCTTGGCACTAGGACATGCTGACAAAAGCGAAACATTCAGGGCCACTTCCATTTCTGGTCTAGAAGGGATAGACGTGCAGAATTCATACTGAAATTTTGTCCCAATCCGCCTTCTGTTTAGCCGAGGGACCACTTCTGTAGTATTTTCTCCAAGACTAGAACTAATATAATGATGATCAGGAAGCTATGGTCATCCAACACTTCCCAGAAGCGGCTTCCAACAGCAACTTAAGGTTTGAAGGCGGCATCTCTGAATCGTGTGCCATATATAGGGAAGCCAGCCAGTAATGAAACTTATTTATTTCAAGGCTGGCTACTACTGAATATTCAGTGCTAAGCGACGGAAGATGAAAAACATTTAGCTCTGTATCTCCCATTCTCCGTATCCTTAAGTAGTTTAAATCCCAGAATTCTTAGTCCACGAACCATTCCTCCACACACCCATGGTTTTTGGATAAGAACCACGCCAAATCCCACTGCCATCAGGAGGACCTTTAGTGCCGCCGAAGCGGGCTTACAATGGTGGAGATTTATCTGTAGAAACTGGACCATAATCAGGATTTAGAAATTCCACCACTATTGTGTTAGCCTCGCCTTCTATTCCGCCAAGAATTCATCCTCACAAGATTTGTTAGATCTTGTCGAAGTATTTTTTGAGTTCCGTCTTTCCCCGCTGGCGCACACCTTGAGCCCATTCCAGTCAATCGAGTCCCGTTTCGATGCCTTCACCTCCTGTCTCGATTGAGACAGGGATATTTTCAGTCTCCTGCAATCCGCCAGAGTTTAGCGATGTTGTCGATAGTTCCTCAGGCAAGTGTTCAGCAATAACTGTTAAATCGTCTCCTAATTCCCCAACCCCACCCCATGAAAGTTTCAGTTTCAACTAGTTGAATCCGTAGGATACAACTCCTTCAGGCTAGTTGAGGTCTGCGAGACAGCCGTAGTTTAGTACGAACACTGCATGTCTCCGGTCACCATCAGCCTCATCCAATCTTCCAGTCCGTGGCCATATAAACCGATCTCTCGATTGTTATTTAACTTAGCTGAAATTTTTTACATGTCGTTTTATTATGACTTTCAACAACTGTGCCAAGTATCGTCTAAATCAGTCTATAACCCGAAATAGCCGCTACATAAATCGATCACCTGATTTGACTTATTGAGTCCTAGACACAATTCTTTTCCAATTTGGCTGAAATTTTGCATATGTCGTTTTGGTATGACTTCCAATGACTGTGCCAAGTATGGTCTAAATCGGTTCATAACGTGACGTATCTGCCATATACATCGAGCTCCCAATTTGACTTTCTGTGCCTCTTGAAGGCGCAATTATTACTCGATTTGAAAAGAACGGTCCATGACAAGTACGGTCCATATCGGTCAATAACTTTATATAGCTCATATATATTTTAAAAAGTCATTCAATGAACTTGACTAATGCGTTCCATGGGTAGAAGGAGGGTATATAAGATTTGTTTTTGATTTTTTGAGGTATATAAGAAATTGGCGACTTTTGACTATGCAATTTCCTGCCAAAACATGACAATTTTTTATGTAGTTTCTTTTTTCCACTTTAAACCAATTCAAATTTCATTAGGTTACTTCTTTCCTAACTCGAGCTGAACTTTTTCTATGACAGTTCTATTTTTAGGTATTTTTCTTCCCATTCACGGCAGTGTTCAAACGAATGAGGCATGAGACGAGCTGAATGATCGGAGATGCAAAAATGGAAAAGGAAAGCCAAAGGTAGCAACACACACCAACCACTTTGGGACACGTTTCGCCTTTGGTTAGAAGACTTTTCAACCATATTAGGTGTGATGGCTTCAAGGGCCGTGCGTTTTTGTGATCTACAGTTAACCTTTGATCTAACAAGAAGTCATTAGATTTAGTTGACATCAGCCGTATAATCGGTCAAATTCGGATTGTAATTTCAGTTGATCTGTATCAATTTGAATGGTTTTAAAGAGTTTAACGTCATCTGCATACATAAGCCCTTGAGAGACAGTGGCAGTGGATGGAAGATCATTAATAAATAATGAAAACAAAGTAGGCCCAAGATGACTACCATATGGGACTTCAGATGGGACATCAATAGTTTTAGAATCAGAATTATTTAATTTTACAGATTGAATGCGATTAAAATGTAATTTGATATCCATGATAGCAACGAAGGCCACCGTAACGCAGAAGTTAGCATGTGAACGCCTGGGTTCCAATCCTGGCGAAACCATCAGAAAAATTTGTCAGCGATACTTTTCCCCTCCTAGTGCTGGCAACATTTGTGAGGTACTATGCGATGTAAAAACTTCTCTCCAAAGAGGTGTCGCACTGCGGCACGCCATTCGGACTAGGCTATAAAAAGGACGCCCTTTTCATTTAGCTTTAAGATGAATTGGACTGCACTCATTGATATGTGAGAAGTTTGCCCCTGTTCCTTAGTGGAATGTTCATGGGCAGAATTTTCTAGCAATGAGTCTGAAAACCCCAGCAGGTCTAGTTTGTGTAATAGAAGACTATGATTTAACTTATCAAAAGTCCTTATTAAAGTCAGTATATATCACATCAGTTTACAAACGGTTTCTAAATCCTTCATTTTAAATTTTAGTCAATTCCAAAATATTTTTTGCAGTTGAATACGATTTACAAAATACATGCTGATTTCGCTATAACAATGAAGAAACTTGATGAGACAGTGAGTCAGTAACGATTTTTTCAAGAAGTTTAGGAATAGCGCTAAGCTTTGCGATTCGTCTGTAGTTGGTGGCATCCGATTTGCATCCACTTTTAAATAGGGGTATAATGCAAGAATTTTTCCATAATGGAGGGAAATATTTTTTCCGTAAAGATTCATTGAACAATATTGAGAGAATACTACACAGGGAAATGGCGCAAGGATGTGAAGTTAAAGTAGTTCATTTATGTTGTTAAATTAAGTACACTTGTATGAACCGTTGAGTAGAGCGGGCGTTTTGTTATTTCGCTCCGCAAGAGTTTTCCTGTAACTCGTAATAGGTCATTATTTTTGGACGAAAGATTTAAGACACTCAAGGAAAGCTACGATAGAGGTATCCATTAGGCGGTTGATGATCTGCGTCTGTTTCCAGTGAAACGGCAGATCTAGAGCGCGGGAGTAGGCTTAAAATGGACTCCCAGAGACCCAACAGCTGCGGTGATGATTGTCGGATCATCCAGTTGGACTGGAACGGAACTCAAAAAGTACTTCGACAGTAGAAGCTAGTGAAGAATCTAAGGAGGAATCGTCCACACCGCAAGTGTCCAGTGTCCTAAGAAAGGGTTGTTCCACAGCTTTTTCACCTGCCCCTGGATGCGTACGGAAGCTCATCATGACAAGATCTAAAGAATATTGTGAGAATAAACTCCTGGTGGAATCAGAAGACGAGGCTAAGACAACAGTAGTGGATGCTCTGTATCCTGACTATGATCCGGTTTCTTCAGATAAATCTCTACCATTGTAAGGCGGCCGCTTTGGCGGACTAAAGGTCCTCCTGATGGCAGAGGGATTTGACGTGGTTCTTAACTACTCAAGAGTACGGGGAATGGGAGACACAGAGCCTATATTCTTGCAAAGAGTAGTCTTAATGGTTTTCTTCTTCCGTCGCTAAGCACTGGTGATTTAGTTGAAGCCAGCCCTGATATAAACAAGTCTTATTACTGGATGGCTTCCTGGTTGGGCGACCACAGCTTCTCTGATAATCTATATATATTAGTTTCAGCCTTGGAGGGAATACTGCAGAAGTGGTCCCTCACCTTAACAGGAGAAAGTCGGATTGGGATAAATTTTGATAAAAATTCTGCACGTCTATCCCTTCTAGAACAGAAAAGGAAATGTCATTGAATGACTTGTTTGTGCCAGCATGACCTAGTGCCAAGCCAAGGGGCAAACAGCGACCGCTATGGTGGACCCCAGAGCTGGCTGGTCTCAAGAAGGAATGCAGAAAACTCTTCAACAGAGCAAGAGCCGAACACCAAACGATTGGGACATCTATAAGGCTGAGCTAAGAAAATATAGGGGCGAGCTGGGTGGAATTCGATAAATCCGTGGAGAATACATCTGAGGCCTCTCGGCTAAGGAAAATCTTGTCCCCGAGATCTATTACGGGGGGTATAATCAGAAGTCACAGAATATATGGACTATGTCTAGTGAGGAACTTCTCGTTAATACACATTTCCCGGGAAATTCTCCAACGGACAACGTGGCGCCAAGGTTTTCACTGGTGCACTGAAGGTGCCTTCAATAATGTAAAACCGACTTCAATCATGAATGAGTTGGAGTTTCTAGGCATCTGGGATCTGTGGATCTAAAATGATGGGTCAGCAGAGGAACACCTCAAGGAGGTGTACTGTCTCCTCTACTTTGTAATATAGCCATTAACAATATATTATTGTCTCTGGAAGAAAAAGGCTTTAAAGTGGTCGCTTATGCTGATGACGTAGCAATTGCGTTTAGGGGAGAGTTTTCCAGCACTCTAAGAATCTCAACGTGCAACAGCGAAGTGGGCTACAGAAAGTGGTCTATAAATCCGTGTAAGCCTACAGTGGCAACTGTCTCCTATAGTGGCAACTGTCCTCCTTGTCGCAAAATAACTGGGTTTTTTGCTGGACAGGAAATTGAACTTAAAATCTAACATTTTGGAAAGGGCAAGAAAGGTAACTCTTGCCTTTTCAAAATTCCACCTACTGCTCAATACTTAACCGGATCCAAAGAATGGCTTGTTTGTGCATCAAAGCCGCACTGAATACGACCTCATCTGATGCACTGAATTAAATGCTACACCTTATGCCTCTGGACATTTTGGTTAGACAAACGCGATCACTGCCGTGAGGTTAAGGAAGCTTTCGCTTTGACTATGTGGCGACTACGGACGCTGTGTTTTTCTTGATACAATATCCAATGTTCCAGGCAGTGTGAATTACACCCTAACTGAGCCGCTTTTTGATAAAAATACTGTACCACTCTTCCTGATAAAACCGATTGGAACTACGCTATCCCTGGTAACATAGAGTTATATAGAGTTCTATACGGATGGTTCTAAACTAGACGACCAGCTGGGCTTTGGGGTGTACTCTAAAGATCTAATACTGGTTTTGAAAGGTTACCCGACCACTACAGTGTGTATCAAGCGGATATCCTTGCAATTAAGGAAGTGGTGGAATGGCTAAGATATAATGTCATAATGACGATTGGTATAAATATCTTTTCAGACTTTTGGAGAAAATATTTCTGAACACAAAAACCGCCCTCGACAGTCGCAGATCTCTCAACAAGATGGCTGAACAGTTCAAATTTCACCTATTCTGGGTGACTAGAGCGGACTAGCTTGTGAGACTAGGAACTACCCTACACATTTCAGTGATACGGAAATCTGTGGGTAAGCCTCTAGGGACATGTAAGCTAAGTTATCAGGACCAGGCCCGATGGCCACGAAGGATAGATGGTCACAAAGAGGTGGTTGTAATCATTCCAAAACTATGTGGTCTAATCTAGATTTGAAGAGATTTACCACTTTGCTGTCATTAGCTAGAACAGACGTCTCAGTCATTGTGTCCGTCATGACAGGTCACTGTCTAATCGGAAAACATGCTGACAGACTGAATGTTGCTAGCAACAACTTTTGCAGAAGCTGTGAGGACATCGAAAGAGAGGAGACTAAAGAACACCTTCTGTGTGTGTGTGAGCTCCACCTTACGTTCTCATTTCATTGAGAACCTGTCTGCTTTAGCGGATGTGAACATTCGCAAGTTATTGGGCTTTTTAAGCGATCTGGATGGTTCAACGGTAGGGACTAGAAAGCATCTTCCTTCCTCTGTTCCTGTGGTGTCACAATGGACGAAAACGTCTGAGTGGGCCTGATGGAAGACTGCCACTTGAACCTAACCTAACCTAAGCCAAGGGGCAAACAGCGATCGCCATGCAGAAAACTCTCCAACAGGTCGAAAGCGACAAGGGCATCATACGATTGGAACGTCTAAAAGGCTGCGCTAAGACATGCAAGGGCGAGCTGAAAAAAACCCCGAAAGAAATAATCCTGGGTAGAATTCTGCAGCCTCTTTTTTCGGTGGGATATATTGTATGGACAATGTCTATTGAGGAAATGACGTGGCTCCAGAACTGGTATGCATGCGTCGGAGGTTATTAGGAAAATTGTGTCTAAGCCAAAAATCCTTTAGGCGATAAAAAGTTTCGACTTCCCTAAGTCGCCAGGCCCTGATGATATATCACCGGCTGAACTACAAGCTGTGTCGGACAGACTGGGTCCTTGGCTTAGGGAGATATACTCTGCTTTTATCAGCATATCGCATGTACCTGTGAGATGGAGGGACACATTTTCAATTCATTTTCATTCCAAAAGCTGAAAAATCGTACCATAAGTAAGCGAAAGATTTTCGCCCTATTAGTCTGTAATCCTTTATGCTGAAGACTCTTGAGAGGTTGATAGAAACATGCTTTAGGGCAAAGATCCCTGGAGATCGCTGTCTCAGAAGCAACATGCATATAGTAAGGGCAAGTCCACTGAAACAGCCCTTCCCCACCTGGTCCTCGCTGTCAAGGAATATACAATGGAAGGATTTCTTGACATTGTAGGTGCTTTCAATATTGTAAAACAGACGTCAATCATGAAGGATCTGCAGTTTCTTGGCATCAACACTACCGCAAGGTATTACTTATTAAAAAGTGCATTACGGCAGGCTTGGGATCTGTATCTCTAAATATATGGGTCAGCAGAGGAACATCTAAAGGAGGTGTACTGTTTCCTCTACTTTGGAACAGTAGGTGTAAAAGAAGTCGCGTATGGTTAGGGGAAAGTTTCCCAGCACTCTTAGAGATATAGCTCTACGTGCGACAAAGTGGGCTACCGAAAGCAGTAGATACAAGTTACTTGCAGTGGCACCTGTCTCCTTGGGAGAAGAGAATGTTCCATTTACTGAAAGAGCAAAATACCTGGATTTTTTGCTTCAAACCCAACATTTTGGAAAGGGAAAGAGAGGCAGCTCTTGCCCTATGCACCTGCATGAGAGCCTTTGGCAATAATTGCGGGTCTATACCGCTTGGATAAATGCAGCAGTTGTCAGACCTATAATGCTATACGGTGTTGTGGTCTGGTGGACAGTGCTTTAAAAGTCCACCTACTCCTCAATACTCAACCGGATCGAAAGGATGCCTCTGGATATAGTAGCGAAGCGAATTGCTGTGATTCTAAGGGAGCTTTCTCTTTGGTCATGTGGCGGCTACGGACCCTGTGTTACCCTTGATACAATATTCGATGTTCCAGGCAGTGTGGATTACACCCTGCCTGAGATGCGTTTTGATAAAAAGTACTGTACCAATATTCCTGAGATAACCGGTTGGAACTACGATATCCCTCGTATAAGCAGTAACCTAGACTTCTACTCGGTTGGTTTCAAACTAAAAGACGGGCTTTGGAGTGTACTCCGAAAACTTGAACTGGTCATATCGAGAAGGTTACCCGATCACTGCAGCATGTATCACGTGCAGATCCTCGCAATTAAGGAAGTGGTGGAATAGCTATGATATAATGTCATAACGACAACGGGCATAAATATATTTCTGAATTCAAAAACCGACCTCGACTGTCGCAGAACTCAAAGCGAGATGGCTGAATAGTTTAATAGCCACCTTTTCTGGATGCCGGACCACAGAGATATCCCTGGGAATTATAAAGCGGACGAGCTTGCGAGACTAGGATTTACCTTACACATTGTAGCGGAACTGGAATCTGTGGGTATTCGTCTAGCGACATGTCAGTTAAGTCTTCAGCATCAGGCCCGAGGTCAACGAAAAATAGGTGCTCACAAAGGGGGGCTGTGAGCATTCCAAAATTATGTGGCCTAATCTAGACTTGAAAAGGAACAGACGTCTCAGGCATTGTGTCCGCTATGACAGGTCACCCTCTGATCGGAAAAATTTTGGCCGACTGAAGGTCACCAGTATCGACTTTTGCCTAACCTAGGTTAGGTTGAAGGGAGGTTACGGATATTAATCCGCCCAAGTCACTATGGACATGCACCTAAGCCTGGATTCGGCTTGTTATGCGATCTAAATACTAGCAAGTAACCTTGATAAAGAAAATCTAAGTTAGGAATTCCATACTACTTACAAAATCCTTGATTTTATTTTCATACCACGCCCCTAAGCGTCGACGGCAGTCCTAATTGTAAATAAAGGACATGTATAGACTGTCGGACCAAATAAAGTGCGATTTTAAATATTTTTAATTTTTTGTTTGAGATGTATATTTGTTGTTTTCAAATGTTTAAGAATTATAGTTTTATTTGTAATTCGGTAAATATTTTATCTAATAGTGATCTTAACATTGAATTCTTACTTTATATTTTTTATTTATAATACAAACTATATGGCACATAAGGAATTTCAAGTGACGAAATAAAGAAACTTATGTAATAAACATTATAAAAAATTAGGTTAGGTTGAAAAGAGGGTGCAGATATTAATCCGCCCCATGCCACTATGGACATACACCTAAGCCAATAATCGGCTTAGGAATTCTGTGCTACTTACAAAACCCTTAAGTTGGTTCATGTCTGATATTGTGTCTTCACCTAAGTACCGGTATCAGTTGGACGCGAAAGCCGGACAATGACAAAGGAAATGCTCCAATGTCTCATCATACTCCCTGCATGCCCTATACATGCTATCACTTGCCGCATCGGTTTAACATAAGCGAGCTCGTAGTCCTATGTGTCCCGTTATGATACCAATAGCTATACTGACCTGCTTCTTGCTTCCTTTCAGTAATTGCCTCGTCTTCTCACAATTTGGATCCCCCATAGGATTTTCGCCGTCCTACCGACCGTTTCGCTGTTCCACAATGTTACATGCGCATTCGTCGCCCACTCCCTTAACTCGGACTGCGTCGACCCGAAAGGCTTCGTGTTAACCAATTTTATTGACGGCAGTTCTCTGGCCTTCACCGCCAAATCGTCCGCCCTTTCATTTCCCCTTACTCCGTTATGGCCCGGCACCCAATCGATGCGGGTTTTCCCATCTTCAGAGAAGGCGTTAATCTCCTTCTTACACTGCAAAACTGTTCGCGACCTTACCGTCCTGGTTGTTATTGCCCTTATGACAATTTTACTGTCGGTAAAGATGTTCACACTCGACGTCCTCGCGTTAGCACCACACCACTTCACGCATTCCGTGATCGCCCGGATCTCCGTCTGCAGGAACGTATTATGGTTAGGCAGTCTAAAACAGATCTCATTCCCTGGGTTTTCAATGTAAACCCTCAGGCCCACTCTGTCATCTAGCTTTGATCCATCCGTGTAACATGATCTTCCAGATGGCAATACTAGCAGTGCCTCGCACTCAACTTCAAGGTTCATCTCAGGTATCCGATCGGAAACCTCTCCACTTCCTTCCAGGTTTCCTATCGTCGCCTCAATTATACCGCAATGGTATGAGCTGCTCCAATCCTCAATTCATTCTCTCATCGCCTTAAGTGTCATAGCCGCAGTGGCTGTCTCACACTTAATATGTATGTCAATAGGTCGGATATCTAGAATAGTCTCCAGTGCCATAATGGGCGTGGTCCTCATCGCTCCGCATATGCCAAGACAATATATTCTCTGAACCTGTTGTATGGTCCTTATGTAGTAGTAAAGGGTGATTTTTTTGAGGTTAGGATTTTCATGCATTAGTATTTGACAGATCACGTGGGATTTCAGACATGGTGTCAAAGAGAAAGATGCTCAGTATGCTTTGACATTTCATCATGAATAGACTTACTAACGAGCAACGCTTGCAAATCATTGAATTTTATTACCAAAATCAGTGTTCGGTTCGAAATGTGTTCAAATTTTGACAAATTTTGTTCAGCGATGAGGCTCATTTCTGGTTGAATGGCTACGTAAATAAGCAAAATTGCCGCATTTGGAGTGAAGAGCAACCAGAAGCCGTTCAAGAACTGCCCATGCATCCCGAAAAATGCACTGTTTGGTGTGGTTTGTACGCTGGTGGAATCATTGGACCGTATTTTTTCAAAGATGCTGTTGGACGCAACGTTACGGTGAATGAACACATTTCGAACCGAACACTGATTTTGGTAATAAAATTCAATGATTTGCAAGCGTTGCTCGTTAGTAAGTCTATTCATGATGAAATGTCAAAGCATACTGAGCATCTTTCTCTTTGACACCATGTCTGAAATCCCACGTGATCTGTCAAATACTAATGCATGAAAATCCTAACCTCAAAAAAATCACCCTTTATATATATATTGCAATGCCATTGTATGTCACATTTAATTTTCGGCTATCTTCAGCATTACAATTCGCGAAAATTTCGCATCCATATGTAAGAGAAGGGACCAAATATGTTTTCTCCAATAGCACTCTTATATGAAATGGGGTGGAGTTTTTGACTGCCCACAGATTTCTTAGCATGAACTTTTTCAACTGTGGCATTGATGTGGTAAGTCCAAGGGAGTGTCGCATTAAACAGGACGCCAATATTAGTTGCTGACATAACCCTTTCAATTTGCGAATCGTTGATTTTAAGGTTTATATTTGGAATAATAGTGTTTCTTTTATTGACCAGCAGGAATTTAGTTTCAGCTAAAGTTTAAGACAAAGTCTGTTGTTTAATTTTAAGACAAAGTCTGTTGTTGTTAGCCCAATTGTAGATGGAATTCAAATCATTGTTGAATATTGACTAATTTTCAGTATGTGTAAAGTTGCACGTCATCGGCATAGATTTGAATGCTACATTTCAGTGGCAGTGAAGTAATGTCATTGATATATTGGGTTGCCCAAAAAGTAATTGTCGGTAATATATTAGTAATATAGTCGGCGTTGACAAATTTTTTCAACGGCTTGTGGCTCTGTAATTGCATACTTTCTTCTGTCAGTTATCAGCTGTTACTTTTAGCTTGCTTTAAAAAAAAAGTGCGCGAAATTTTGTTTACATTTGTTTGTTTGGCGTCAATTTTAATATGGGTACCACATGTATTGAAAGAAATTCATTTAACAAACCGAATCAACGCTTGTGATATACACCTTAAACGCAATGAATTCGATCCGTTTTTAAAACGAATCATAACTGGAGATGAAAAATGGATTGTTTACAACAACGTCGTCACTCGCCAAAAACTGAGTGAGCTTGGCTGGGAACTTTTGATGCATCCACCATATAGTCCTGATCTTGCACCATCAGACTACCATTTATTTCGATCTTTGCAGAATTCCTTAAATGGTAAAACTTTCGGCAATGATGAGGCTATAAAATCGCACTTGGTCCAGTTTTTTGCAGATAAAGGCCAGAAGTTCTATGAGCGTGGAATACTAAATTTGCCAGGAAGATGGCAAAAGGTTATTGAACAAAATGGCAATTATATATTTGATTGAAGTTCATTATAAGTTTTATTAAAAATGCATTTACTTTCTTTTAAAAAATCCGCAATTACTTTTTAGGCAACCCAATATATTGACAAAAAGTAGAGGACCTAGAATGGACCCTTGTGGTACACCTCTGCATATATTAAGTGCCATAGACAACTGACTGTTATGAAGTTCTACTTGAGATCGTCGTGATAAATACGATGATATTAATTTACAAGCAAGTTTTTGGAGCCTAAGAAGTAAAACGTTGTGTGGAGATTTACCAAGTACCATTGTGGAAGGACAAGAAATGAGACCGTCTTGTCATCCAAATTTTCTCTCAAGGTTTATACGACATCTGTTAAGGTCGTTGTGCACGATCGTTGTTTTCCAAAACCTGATTGTCTATCCGAGAGAAAACTGTTGTAATCCAAATAGTATATCAATTGTTTTGCCATTATATTTTTAGCACTTTAGATAAAAAATGAAGAACAGCGATGGGTCGGTATTCCTGGTTGGCCTTTGCAACTGGTACGATGTTTGCTAGTTTCCAGCCTTGTGGAAATAAAGATGTTGTGAGAATTGTGTTGAATAATGTGTTATATAAGGTAACAGTTTTTGCAGGACAAGCTTTAGAAATTTGGGACTTATACCATCAGCACCCATGGTATTGGATTTTATATTTTGAGTACTTCTAAAAACTTCATATTCATTAACTCCCCGAAACGAAAAGCAATTTCCAATTTGTATTGCGTTTAGTTGTTAATAAACTTCTTCCGGGCGGATAATTTGCACAC
Organism: Stomoxys calcitrans; assembly: GCF_963082655.1. Classification (NCBI taxonomy): domain Eukaryota; kingdom Metazoa; phylum Arthropoda; class Insecta; order Diptera; family Muscidae; genus Stomoxys; species Stomoxys calcitrans. Next base: position 63,706,191 of record NC_081556.1, on the reverse strand, counting down.
CAATAAATAAATGGCTTATTTTTCTTGACTACGCTCCATTTGGACTAGCTATCTATGGCTGATTGAAATTTTCGCTCATAGCACAGATTTTTTTTTAGAGCTTTCTATGGATTCAACGACGGTCCGTCTGGCAGTTTTGAAAATATTGTAAAGCTGTGAAGTTTTAATTCGTTTCCATCAGTGGTATACAAGGTCTCTTTTATTGATTAAATTTTGAATATGAGTGTTAAACCAGGGAGGTTGCTTTTTTTTACATGTGAACGTTTTCTCAGGAACGCCAGCGTTATAAGTAGTAACAATATTTCCTTGTAGGAAGTTTATTTGATTATCAACGGATTAAAAATAATTAAAAAAGCTCCACAATCCATGATTGAAATTTTTAAAGTCCCGAAAAGTTCTTCTTGAAAAATCAGTTTTTTCCACGTTATACATATAGCAAAGGAAAATAAGGTCGTGTCGTAAAGTTATATATATATATATATATATATATATATATATATATATATATATATATATATATATATATATATATATATATACTCGATGACATGTTCTTTAAGTGCGTAGGAGTACTAACGTTTGTGGGATATAGGCTAATTGTTTCCATTCTGCCAAACAGATGGCTGTCCGCAATAAGATTGCTGTTAAAGTCATCAGCAATAACGATGTTCTCGTAACTCAGGGAAATGTCATGTAGATGATTTGTTAGCAAGTCACAATCTATTTGATTATTGGGTCGGTATGCACATCCGACTAGAATCGTGTTTGTGCGACTGGTAGAAATTTCGGCTGTAATATATTCAATATTGCTGCCTTGGTACGATATGCCATTTTTTATATACATTTCGAGTCCACCACCACGAGTTTGCCGATTAGCTCTAAGTAGATTGTAACCAGCGATTTAATATAAACTATCATTAATTTCGGGATGAAACCAGGTTTTAGACACAAATAAAATATCAACCAGGGAGTTTTCAAAGATATTTCGAGGTTTGCCCTTTTTGTTACTAAGGCTTTGTGAATTTATGTGGGATAGTCGCAATCCTTGTCGTTGGCTGCTCAGGACCTCTAACATTCTTAAAACATTGTCTCTAAAACTGTGGTTGCCATTATTTATCATTGGACGCCAAAAGCATAAGCAATATTTAATAAACTTGAATTGACATGAAAAAGTGAGCATTATAGTGCTTGCAACAAATAATGATTAAAGTTAAAATAAATATTACAACATAAAATTAATACATTAAAACAAGACAGAAAATAAATTGAGGAACAGGATTAAAATTTAAGATTCAAAAACATAAAATTGAGTTTATTCGGAAGTCTCGCGAAAAAGCTGTGTAAGTTGGTTGATATCCTCGATTTGCAATGGTGAATCTGTTCTCATCCGTTTAAAATATACAAGACCACGTAGAGCATAGACTGATTCGAGATGTTTTTGCTTCTTTATTTTTAGTGCCTTTTTTAAATATCTTATAATTATAATATGTCAAATTCTCATTGACAAAAAACGGCCGCTCAGACTCAAAACCAGCGTGACTTAAATTTGCCTGTCCCGGCAAAAGCATGTGTATGGTAAGGGTCAGTCCACTGAAACAGCTCTTTACGAACTAGTCGGTTACATATAGGGTTCTCTCGCTGTCAAGGAATATACTATGGTAGCATTTCTGGACATTGAAGGTGCTTCCAGCAATGGAAAACCGACGCCAATGATGAACGAATTGGAGTTTCTAGGCATCAACACAACCGTAAGAATGTTTATTAATAACTTACTAACTGATAGATGCATTACGGTAGGATTGTGATCTGTAGACATAAAAAGATGGGCCAGCAGAGTAACACCCCAAGGAGGCGTACGACAGTACTTTCCTCTACTCAGGAATATAGCCATTATTAATATATTATTGGCGTATGCTTATGATGTGGCAATTGCGGTTGGGGGAAAGTTTCCTGGCACTCTTGGCGATATATTTCAGGAAGCTTTATTTACTGAAAGCGCAAAATACCTGAGTGTTTTGCTGGACAGGAATTTAAACTTCAAATCTAGCATTTGGAAAGGGCAAAATAGGCAACTCTTGCCCTATACCCCTGCAAGAGAGCTATTGCCAAAAGTTGGGGGTTTAATCGGCGTGTCATGCATGGGGTACATACTGCAGTTGTTAGACCTATAATGTTGTATGGTGTTGTGGTCTGTTGAACGGCTCTCCAAAATCTTCCTGCTGTTCAATACTCAGCCGGGTCCAAAGACTGGCTTGCTTGTGCATCACAGTCGCACTGAGGACGACACCATCTGATGCACTAAATTTAATGCTACACCTAATTCCTCTGGCCATTGTGGTTAGCCAATAGCTGCATCCACTGCTGGTTGGCTAAGGTAGCTTTGCCTTTGGTCGTGCGGCTCCTGCAGACACTGTGATAACATTGATACAATGCTTGATATCCCAGGCAGTGTGGATTTCACATTGCCTGCGCCGCTTTTTGATAAAAAGTACTGTACCACTAGACTTGAAGAGGTCAACCGCTTTGCTGTCGTTGGCTAGAACAAACGTCTCAGTCATAGTGTCCGTCATGACAGGTCACTGTTTGATTTAAGAACATGCTAACAAACTGAAGGTTGCCAGTAACGACTTTTTTCAAAGCTGTGATGTCTTCGAAGAAGAAGGGACTATAGAACATCTGCTGTATGTGTGTCCCGCACTGGCAGTCAGCTTTATCTGATTTAGCGGATGCGAACATTCGCAAGTTGTTGGGCTTTTTAAAGCGATCTGGAAGGTCAACGGTAGAAATTAGAAGGCATATTTCTATTCTTTTTCCTGTGGTATGTGGTAGAACATATAAGTGAGTTTGATGGCAGAATGCCAGTTAAACTTAACCTAACCTAGTTGTAGCTCCCATGTATATATTTGGGTGATGACTTTTCAATAACCTCATATCCCAGTTACACATTTTGACGAGTTTTCATTTAAGATTAGATAATATCGCACACAAAATGAATTCAAAATTTCTATTTTGGACAATTTTTGAAGTCACTGTAAGCAGTTATATAATTGAACATAATCTTTAGAGCGACATATATTAAACATCATCAAACACTCAAGGAAGTTAAATATCCACGTTGTCATTAGAGATCATGAATCTAACTGGAAGGTTGTGTCTGTTGCGGCAGGAGTTATATAAGTCTTGCATAATTTTGATCGCACAGCACTAATTGTTGATCGGAGATTAATCTTTTATACAGTGTTACTTCAAACATTTCAGAGTTTTTGTGGAGTCATTCAGAGCTACAAATAATTCTTCAAAATGTTCAGCGCGAAATAAATGACTACTGAACTACTGATCAGTCATGAGTAAGAAATGAATGAACAGATTTTACGCAACCTGTTCCGGGTTTCAAGCATCAGAAAAACGCGAGAAAAGCTAGAGCGTGTATTGAAAATGCTTGGAATTCCCTTCTCTCAGTGAAGTAACTATAGACACGAATGAGGTGGAAGAAAAGCTTCATGTCGCTCTCCTGCCGCATGTTTCCCTAATCTGAGTTTTGCCATTTCTGAAGGCTCTTTTCAATTCATCATAATTGCTCATCAATTCCTGCTCAAAGAAGAAATCGATATTGGTGATCTAGTCGATCCATAGAGTTCATCGTCCATGACAACTGGTGCTGGTAACTGATGGATATTCTTGTTTGAACCGTTAAGTGGAGCGGACGTTTTGTTATTTCACTCCGCAGAATTTTTGGAAGAAAAATTTAAGTCACTCAAGGATAGCTGCGACAGAGGTATTAATTAGGCGGTTGATGATCTGCGTCTGTTTCCAGGGGAGCGGCTAATCTACAGCCTGGGAAAAGGCTTAGAATGGACTCCAAAGACCCAACAGCTGCGGTGTTGGTATCAGGTGGAGCGGTTGCTCCAGTCTCCACAAGATGACAGACGACTGGTCAGCAGGGGCTTTGACACTTGGTTCGAGTCTAAAGTACAAGGCCGAACCTATTCCTTCTTCGCATGCCTATAATTTGCCTAGGCCATCGGCCTTCCCCGGCAAACCAACACGATCTTTAAGAGGACGCATCGCTCTCAGGTTTATTGAGAGGCTTGGCGCGAATGGTCCTAAGACTCTCACTGATAGGGACAGCGGCTACCCCAAAGACTACACGTGTAGATTCGGAAACCGCAGTCAGCAAAAAGGCTGCGGTCACCTGGAGGGCATCCAATGCCTAGGGCGAACAATAGTAAGATGGGTCCAAGAACTTTTGCTAATGTCGCTAGGGATAGTTTAGTGATGGCAGTTGTCGACAAGGGAAAAGAACGGGGCTGCATACCTAGGAATAATTGGAGTGGGATAATCATTGAACTGTCATCAGTATACTCCGATGACCTTGCGAAATTTCCTGGGTCTCCTCCAGTTTGTGACGATGCAGGTTGGCATCGAGGCCGATACAAACTAATTGTCTTCGGCGATCAACGCTCAATTGAAATGTATCGTTGTGCGCCAAAAAAGATTGGTGAGATCTGGCCAGGTGCAGCACTAGATTTAGTCAAGAAGGAAGATATTCCTTCTCGACCAATGGCGCATGCTTGGATACCAAGGATTCCCTCAGATCCTGAAGCGATACTTGGAAGACTAAAGGAATATAATCCCAATCTTTCAACCACCGACTGGAAGATTGGTAGATTGGAAGAGCCTGATGGTGACCGGAGGCTACAGTATTCGTACTAAACTCCGGCTGTCTCGCATACCTCTACAAGTCTGATGGCGTTGTATCATACGGATTCAACAAGTTGAAACTGAAGGTCTATAGAAGCGGTGCGTTTGGGGAATCAGGAGACGACCCAGCAGTTGTTGCTGAACACATGCCTGAGGAACTATCGACCTCTTCGCTAAAGTCTGGCGGATTGCAGGAGACTGAAAATCCCCCTGCCACAATCGAGACAGGAGGGAACGGCATCGAAACGGGACTCGACAAGCCCTGTGTGGGTGGGTCACAAAGTTGGACTGGGCTTAAAGTGTGCACCAGCGGGGAAGCACGGAACTCAGAAAGTACTTCGTCAGCAGCAGTTAGTGAATAATATAAGGAGAAATCGTCCACACCGCAAATGCCCAGTGTCCAGAGGAAGAGTGGTTCCACAGCGTTCTCACCTGCCCCTGGATGCGAAGGGACAAGTTCCAACGAATCTTATGAGGATGAAGTCCTGGTGGAGTCAGAAGACGAGGCTAACACAACAGTGGTGGAAGTTCTGAATCCTGACTATGGTCCGGTTTCTACAGATAAATCTACACCATTGTAAGGCCGCTTAGGCGGCACTTAAGGTCCTCCTGATGGCTGGGGGATTTGACATGGTTCCTATCCAGGAACCATGGGTGTGTGGAGGAATGGTACGTGGACTAAGAATTCCGGGATTTAAACTTGTATTCTTGCAAAGGGTAGTCTCAATGTTTTTCCTCTTCCGTTGCCAGCCTTGAAATAAACAAGTTTCATTACTGGATGGCTTCCCTATATATGGCACACTATTCAGAGATGCTGCCTTCAAAAGCCTCATTGTGTTGCTGTCAATGAAAGGGGTAAGCTTCTTATTGAATATATTATAAGTTGCAATTTGGCGATTTGTAATAAACCGATTTGGGTATTAACCGACCTTTATTACCAGGAACAGGCAGGAGGTACTAGATATTGCCTTTGTGTCGGAAGAAATATATGGTAGAATATGCGACTGGGAAGTGTTGGATGACCACAGCTTCTCTGATCATCGTTATATTTATTTGTTAAAGCCTTAGAGAAAATACTGCAGCAGTGATCCCTCGGCTAAACAGAAGAAAGCCGGATTGGGACAAATTTCGGCACAAATTGTGCACGTCGATTGGATTCCACCAAGAAATATCATCGAAAGTTCAATAATTTTTCGATAGGCCCCTCTTGTAACTTTTTTGATTAATTCAAGTCGGTAAAATTCGATCAGTCTCTCAATATCTCAATATCTTTTTTAAGAACTATTTCTCCAAGCTTCCTTTAAAGTATTTGAATAATGTAATTTCTCTTTTTGTAGTCATTTCCTCGAATTTTGCCTTAAATGCTCTTTTCAAAACCAATTCAAAAACGAGGCGACATCATGGGAAAAACAATAAGTCATGATGAAGTTTCTATTCAAGAAGGACGTAAGCGCCGTTAATACGACCTTTGTTGGATGCAGTTGTATCGCAAAAGAGAATTGGAACCTTGTCAAGATTCCAATCACCAATCGCTTCACAATCGCCCGGTCTTGTTCACGACAAGAACAGTCGTGAAATTTCGGCTCGGCAATAAGTGGTTCTATATTTTTATTAAAAAAAAAACTGAATTTTGCGTGAATCTAATGCCGGAAAGAGTTTGCAATCCCAGTGCACAGTTACAATGTCTGGCACCTTATTTTTGAGAATTTCTTTTATTAACGATATGTCCAAGCGCCTCGATTGTTGGTTCAATAATAAACACCGCATATCTCATACTTTTCTGGCACCTATCTAATTCTAATACTAATTTTGGAGTGATCATATTTTTCCCCCAGGACTGTGAACCATCCAAATCGCTTTAAAAGGCCCAATGACTTGCGAATATTCCTATCGGCTAAATCAGAAAAGTATTCAAAGAAATGAAAAACTTAAGTGGAACTCCTGCTCCTGCCGGTGCAGGCCACACACACAGCAGATGTTCAATAGTCTCTCTTCTTCCTCGACGTCATAGCTCCTGCAGAAGTCGGTACTGGCAACCTTCAGTCTGTAGGGCATGTTTTACGATCAGACAGTGGCCTGTCATGGCGATCACTTTGAACGAAACGTCTGTTCTAGGCAGCGACAGTAAAGCGGTAGACCTCTTCAAGTCTAGATTAGGCCACATAATTGTGGGATGCTCACAACACCCGTTGTGACTATCTACCATTTATTGCCCTTCGGACATAATCCTGAAGACTTAGCTTACATGACGCTATAGGCATACACACAGTATCCAGTTTCCCCGGAATGTGTAAGGTAGTTACTACTTTCGTAAACTCGCCCGCTCTACAATTCCCTGGGATATCTCTGGGGCCCGGCACCCAGAACAGGTGAATTTTGAACTGTTCAGCCATCTCGAGATCTACGACAGTCGAGGGCGGTTTGTGTGTTCAGAAATACGTTCTCCAGGGATTTAATCAGGCAGCCATTAAGTGTGCAATCCACACTTCCTGGAACATGGGGCATTGTATCAAGGATAATACAGTGTCCCTACCGTTTTAGCCTCAAAGCAGTGGTTGCAACAATTTGTCTAATAACAATATCCGGATGCATTAGGTGGGGTATTAAGTTCAGTGCAGCAGATGGTGTCGTCCTCAGTACGGCTCTGACGTACAAACAAGCCATCTCATTATTGAACAGTAGGTGGACTTTTGAAGTGCCGTCCACCATATCACAACACAATATTGCTATATTATAGGTCTGACAACTGCAGTATATACCCGGTGCATGATACGCTGTTTAAACCCCCAACCTTTGCCAAAAGCTCTCTTGCGGGTGTATAGGGCAAGTATTGCTTTTCTTGTCCTTTCCAAAATTTTGGATTTAAGTTAAATTTTCTGTCCAGCAAACACCCATATATTTTGGTCTTTCGGTATATGGAACATTCTCTCCTCCCAAAGAGACAGGTACCACTGTAGGAAACTTGTATCTCCTGCTTTCATAAGTATATTTCTTTCTTACAGTTGTGTTGATGCCTAGAAACTCCAGCTCCTTCATGATTGACGTCGATTTAACATTATTGAAATCACCTTCCTTGACAGTGAGAGACCCTCTATGTAGGCGACTACGACGTTAAGGGCTCTTTCGGTGGACTTGTCCCATTTGATACATGCTGTTGCCGAGAAAGGCGATCCCGAGGGATCATTGCCCTACGATATGTTACTATCAACCTCCCAAGAGTCTTCAGCAAAAAAGATGGCAGACTAATGGACAAAAATATTTTGCCTTCATCTGGTAAGTCCTTCATCTCCTAGTTAGAATGAGGTCCAAGTAGCAGTGACCCGACTAAAGAACAACAAGGCAGCAGGAGCCGACGGGTTAGCCTCTGAACTATTTAAGACCGAAGGTGACACGCTGATATTTAAGACCGAAGGCGACACGCTGATCAGCTTACCTGCGCAATCTGGTTAGAAGAACGCATACCCGATGATGATACAAGAAAGGAGACAAGACGGAATGTGCCAACTACAGAGGAATAAGTCTTCGCCCCATCGCATACAAGATACTCTCGAGCGTACTGTGTGAAAGATTAAAACCTAAAGTCAATGAGATAATTGGGCCCTATCAATGCGGCGTTAGACCTGGTAAATCCACCTTGGACCAGATATTCACACTGCGCCAAATCCTGAAAAAGACCCGAGAAGGACAAATCAACACCTACCACCTCTTTGTTGACTACAAAGCCGGCTTCGATACTCCTTTACGTTCAAAGGTATTTCAAGCCATGTCTGAGTTTGGTATCCCTATAAAATTAATAAGACTCTGCAGGATGACACTTGCTGATACGCGTTCCTCAGTAAGAATAGGAAAAAATCTCTCCGAACCATTTAATACCAAACGAGGTTTCAGACAAGGAGACAGCCTATCGTGTGATCTCTTTAATATCCTGTTGGAGAAGAATATACGAGATGCAGATGTGAAAAGATATGGCACACTAATCACAAGAGAACACATGCTACTCGCCTATGCCGACGACATCGATATCATAGGTCGGTCACTGGAAGTAGTAACTGCAGCCTTTGAAAGAATCGAAAGAGAGTCAGTGAAAATGGGTCTGGCAGTAAATGGAGTTAAGACGAAATGGATGGTTTCAACTCCCAAAATACACCAGTTTTGAGATTAAGCGAAGAATAATACTGGCAAACAGATGCTACTTTGGATTAAGTAAGCAGTTTAGAAACAAGGCCACCTTTCGACAGACGAAGATTACACTATACAAGACACTGATACTACCCGTGCTGTTATATGGTTTTGAAGCATGGGTACTTGTGAAAGCAGATGAGGCAGTGCTTGGAGTATTTGAGAGAAAGATTCTTCGTAAAATATATGGATCAGTTTGCGTTAATGGAGAATATATAGGACGATAGCATAGTTACACACATCAAAATACAACGGCTGCGTTGGCTAGGTCATGTTGTCAGAATGAATGAAGAAGCTCCAGCAAAGAAGTCTTTTGAAGGCAAACACAGTGGTACACGCAATCCGGGAAGACCAAAAGCCCGATGGAAGATCAACTGGTGGGAGACACCTCAAAACTTGGTGTCAGAGATTTTAGAATGAGCGCAGAAGATCGAGGAGCTTGGAACGCTATTCTACGTTCGGCTAGTGGAACAAAATTTCTGTCATAGCCAATTAAAGTAAAGTAAGTCATCTGGTAAATGACTTCCTGCTTTTGGAATGAAAATGACTTTTGTGTCCCTTCATCTCACATGTATATATGACTTGCTGATACAAGCAGAGTATATGTCCCTAAGCGAAGCAGCCAGTCTGTCGGATACAGCTTGTAATTCAACCGGAGATACATCATCTGGGCCTAGCGACTTAAAAGAGTCGAAACTTTTTATTGCCCAAAAGATTTTCGATCCGACACAATTTCCCCTATAACCTCTGACGATTGCATACCAGTGACAACTTCTTCTGGCGCCAAGTAGCACAGTGGGTCGGCAAAAATAAATAAGTGTAAGTAAGTCTGCCATTTTTGAACGGATAAAAATATCACTATGGTTATAGCTGAGGTCCCATTGGTGGGCCTTTAAAGTGATCAACGGCTCTTCAAAATTTTGTCCGGGCTTCCAAAAGCGCATTGCTACATGTGCAGGATATCATTTTTAGTGTCCAAGAAATTCGACTAAAAAAATTTTATTTTGAAATTTTTGCGGAGGCTGCTTTTTTTGTTGCTTGTGAAGTCATTTCTGCACCGAGTTAAATTTTTTAACTGATTTGGAAAGCTGATAAAATTTAAAATTTTTTTGCCGCGACATATGCTAAAGTCTAATTCTTCAGCCAAAAGCTTTGCAAGTTACAAAAAGAAGGGGAAAAAAGTAATGTTTTTACATTTTTTCGTCAAAAAATGTAATTTCATTGTTTCATCTCTATGAAGAAAACCTAATACTAAAAATTTTGCTTACTGAACTTAATGTGGATGCGTTTTAAATGTAATTTTTATAAATTGTATTGACTCTTAGAGGAAATATGTGAAGTACAATATTCGCATGTTTTTTGCAAAAAAAAAAAAAAATGGGAAAACCCTTCAAATTCTTAAACCGTAAAGTTGAGACGCCCAACTTTACAATATATGTTAATTGTAAAGTTGCCCAAAATGCCCTAATTACATGCGAAAAATCTTTTGCACCGTTCAAGGATTGAGGTCTGTACGGCCATTTTACTAAAAAATGGCAATTTTGCAAACATATTTCTCCAGTATGGGGATTTTGGGTGTTTCCGTACGGAAATGTGGGTAAAATTTATACTCATTATACATAAATACATCATTTATATATCAAAATTCAGATATCTGTATCCGTTCTAAAATGGCAGACTTATTTCCACTTATTTTTGGCCCATCCCATTGGGCGTTTCCCATTGGAAAGTTTCCCGGGGAAATGTGTCATGATGCGTTTCCTTACGAATCCAGGGGCAGTTGAGAAAGCTGTGAACCACCCTTTCTCAGGACATTGGGAACTTACAGTGTGATCCTTTGATGACTTAGTAGCTGCTGCTTTTAAAGTACCTTTTGAGCTCCGTTCTTCTTCGCTGGCGCCTAATCCAACCAGATGACCCACCCACACAGATTTTGCCGAGTCCCGTCTCGACGCCTTCCTATCCTGTTCCGACCGTGGTAAGGGGATTTTCACTTCCCTGCAAGCAACTTTAGAAATGTTGTCGATAGTTCCCCAGACCAGTGTTCAGCAATAACTGATGAGTCGTCGTCTGATTCCTCAACTCCACTGGCTTCTATAGACTTCAGTTTTAACGTGTTGAATCCGTAGGATACAACTCCTTCAGATCTGATGAGGTCTGCAAGACAGGGGATTCAATTGAAATGTATCGTTGCGCCCTTAAAAAGTTTGGCGATATGTACCCAGGTGCAGCACTGGATTTAATCAAGAAAAAAAAAATTCTAGACCAATGCTATATGCTTGGGCATCACGGATTTGCTCAGATTCGCAATCCATACTTAAAGACTAAGGGAATCTAATCCCAATCTTTCAACCACCGACTGGAAGATTGGTTGATTGGACGAAGCTGATGGTGACACGCAGTATTCGTACTAAACTTCAGCTATTTCGCAGACCTCAACAAGTGTGAAGGGATTGTATCTTACGGATTCAGCATATTGAAATTGAAGATGTATAGACGCGGTTAGTTTGGAGAATGAAAAGACGATTCAGCAGTTGTTGCTGAAAACTTGTCTGAGGAACTATTAATCACATCTCTGAAGTCTGACGGATTGCAGGAGACTGAAAATCCCTCTGCCATGATCAAAACTGTAGATGAAGACGTCGAAACGAGACCCGACAAGCCCTGTGTGGGTGGGTCATCTGATGGGATTATGCTCCAGCGGGTAAGGACTGAACTCAAAAATACTTCGACAGCAGCAGCTAGTGAAGCATCTAAGGAGGAATCGTCAACACCGCAAGAGTCCAAGAGGACACTGTTTTCTCAAATACCTCTGGATACGTAAAAAAAATGCAACAAATCTTGTTAGGATGAACTCCGGGACTCAGGAGACGAAGCTTAAGCAACAGTGGTGTAGATTCTGAATCTAGATAAATATCCCCCATTATTAACCCACTTTGGCGGCTGCAAAGCTCCTTCTAATGGCTGAAGGATTTCTCGTGGTTCTTATCCAGGAGTCATGAGAATGTGGAGGAGTGGTTCATGGACTAAGAATTCCTTGGTTTAAACCACTCAAGGGTACGAAGAATGCGAGACACGGATCATATAGTCTTGCGAAGAGTAGCCTATATGTTTTTCTTCTTCCGGCGCTTATAATTGAAGATTCAGTAGTAGCCAGCCTTAAAAGTAATAAGTCCTATTGCTGGCTGGTTCCCATTTATATCGCACTCGATTCAGAGATCGCCCCTTCAATCCTTAAGTTCCTGAATAAAGCCGTTTCTGCAGGAAAGGATTCATGTAAGGAAATAAGGATTTCATGTATTTTTCTGAATTTTCTGTGTTTTTAATCAACCGATTTAGACCATACTTGCCACAGTTGTTGGAGGTCATTCCAAAATGACATGTAAAATTTCAACCAAATTGGATGAGAATTGCGCCCTCTAGAAGCTCAAGAAGTCTATTCGGGAGGTCAGTTTATATGGCGGCTTTATCAGGTTATGGACTGATTTAGACCATGCTTGGCACAGTTGTTGGAAGTCATTCCTCAACGATATGTGTAAAATTTAAGCCAAATTGGATAAGAAGTTAACGTGATAGTGAAATTAGTATACACCGATCCTATGGTGGAGGGAATAAAAATGCAAACAAATCAAAAAAAATGCATTCTCAGCTAAAAGAAAAATAAACTTTGCTAATGCTAAAGCAATTTCTTCTAAAAAACATCTAAAAATATAGAATTTGGTAAAAAATATATAAAATTTTTGTTTTATTTTTTTGAACCAGTTAGAGCCTGAGGACTAAAATAAGGCTCCAATCGCCATCATTCTTTTTTTATGATGGGAGGCTTCGACGACTATAAGTCTTTGAAGCGGTTTCTAGATATCTCATATCCCATAATTTCTAGAGCAATTTTAGTTGCATTTTTCGGATTCCGTACAATTGCTGCCTTTCAAGGAATGACCTTGAAAAACAAAAAAAAAATAATGCTCATCTATCCACTATATGTATGGGAAACCCGATTTAGAATAACTTTTTCCTAACTTTAGCTAAAAAGACAACTTTATTTTGGATATTTTTCTACCCATTCAGCATTAATGGGTTAAATTTAAATTCCTTAAGTGAATATTATGAAATAGAACGGCTATTACTTCGCTATTAGAGGGAAGCTTCGATCCATTCCTTTGATGCTTTGGGTGCCCAATTAAAAAAGATCTCCGTATTTAAACTTCGCCACTCCATTAAAATACTAATTAAACAATATCTTCATAACAGCTTAGATAGAGTTGGAGTGACTACTAGAAATCAAGCGCTCAGACGCCAGAATCAGACTTCCACATCGCAAACAAATACACGAGGTACGGAATTGAGAACTATGTTGAATGAATCAATTAGGGATTTGAGGTCTGAATTGGTTGAAGAGATTCGAACTATGATCGAACATGAACATAGAGCTACAGATTCGTCTGCAAATGGGCTGGAGTTAGGATATGCGAATTCTGTAGCAGCCATAGGAAATACCGGATTTTCAAATAATATGTCGGTAGACGAATTTATTTACCGAATCAATGTGCCTACGTCAAATCACCTCGGAGGTAACTTTCAATTACTAGGAAGACATGCCCATGTTTTATTCGATGGTAAGGCTCTAGACTGGTACTGGAGATACCATCGTACACAAGATAATATTGATTGGCAGTCATCGACAGAGGCTCTGAAGGCACAATACAAGGGCGACATAAGTGATTATAGCGTCCTAGACGATAAAAGGAAGCGCAAACAGAAGGCTGACGAAAAAATGTATGACTATTTGGACATTATATTATTAATGACCGATAGGTTGAGAAATCCTATTTCAGACATAGATATCTGTGAGACTGTTTTACGTAATTTGTGACCCGAGATTCGTCATGAACTATTGCATATGCTGATAACAAGTGTGTCACAACTTAGAAGAGAAGTTAGGAAACACGAAAAGTTTATGCAAGAAATGTGGCTTAAGGATGTTAAAGTGGGTCGATTGCGTATATCGAAGATTTCAGATTTAGACGAAAACCTGCAAGAACCAAGTACAGAAGGGAAGGATGAGCTTTGTGGTTTGAATACGATTAGATGTTGGAACTGTGGTATAGTTGGCCACACCTATATTGACTGCAAAGATCCAAGAACGGTTTTTGTTTTGGTTGCCGTTTGAAATATGTATACAAGCCGAAGTGTCCTAAGTGTAAAGGCAATATACAGGGAAACGCACAAGCGGATCTCCGCAAGAGACAAGCCGGAGATCCGGGACAGTAAATTCACAATTTGAATCAAAGTCTATCGATAATACCCTGAGTGACCAACATGACACCCCTATTAGACCATTTCATAGACGTGTAAATGAATATAAGAGAACCCGGATAATAGAAATTTTACAGATAAACTCGAGAAAGAAAAGACCATCAAAAGGCATTAGGAAATATTATCGTCGACATAAAGCGTATAGGTTATTAACGATATCGGCTATTGTAAATAAAGATTTTGATAATAGACCTTATGTTAAGATATGTATAAATGAGGAAATATATTTCGCTTTACTTGATAGTGGTGCCAATACAAGTGTTTTGGGTGGTACATTAGCACTTAAAGTACAAGAAAACATTGGTTTTAAGAAATGTCCAGGATATGTGAAGACAGCTGATGGACAAAGACAAAGTGGGGCAGGATCTATTGCAATGGAAGTCAAATTTCAAGGTGAATTTAAGCAATTTACTTTTTTGGTGGTACCAAAAACAAAAAAACAAGATGTTATATGTGGATACGATTTTTGACAATATCTTGGAATCACGTTCAATGAAAATATTTCAGAGCTAAATTCTGATTGGGATTCGGATAGAATCATGTTGACACCAGAGCAGAATCGTAGACTTGAAAATATCATTGCGTCATTTCCTAATTCTGAGACACAAGGCCTAGGTTGCACATCATTGATAGAACACAACATAAATACAGGAGAGGCGAAACCGACCAAACAGCGTTATTATCCCATATCTCCTGCTATAGAGAAACAGCTATGTGGTGAATAGGACCGTATGATTTTGTTAGGAGTTATTGAAGCTGCACCTCAATCCTCTTGGTCGTCACCAGTAGTGGTAGTTATTAAGCCAGGAAAAGTAAGGATTTATTTAGATAGCCGTAAGTTCAATAGTGTGACAATAAAAGACTCATATCCTATACCAAATATTAATGGAATACTATCTCGTTTGCCACCGGTCCACTGTATTTCGAAAATAGCTCTTAAAGATGCCTTTTGGCAAGTTAAGTTGGACGAAACATCTAAATCCAAGACTGCTTTCACTGTTCCAAATTTACACGTATACCATTCGGGCTGTGTAATGCCCCCCAATCATTGTGTAGATTGAGCTGAAATAGCACGTATTTGTATATTTAGACGACCTTTAATCATGTCTACCGATTTCGAAAGACCTCTAACTCATTTAATGGAGGTCGCTACTCAATTACGAAAGGCTGGTCTTACAATTAATGTAAATAAAAGTAGCTTTGCTTTGAAAAGGGTCAAATGTCTAGGATATGTAGTAGGAAACGGAAGTTTGAGTGTTGACGAGGATAAGACTAAGGCTATTAGCGAGTTTCCAATTCCTAAGACTTTAAGGCAATTGCGTCGTTTCTTAGGAATGATGAGCTGGTGTCGCCGGTTCATAGGCGATTTTTCATCTATTTCATTTCCCTTAACAAAACTTATCTCTAAGAAGAAACCTTTTCAGCGGAATACAGAAGCACAATCAGCGTTTGATACGTTAAAAAGGTTGTTGACGACAGCGCTTGTTTTAGTACACCCTGATTATGACCGACAATTTATAGTTCAAAGCGATGCCAGCACATTTGGAGTATGTGCAGTTTAGGCGCAAAAGGACGATCAAGGAAATGAAAGACCGATAGCCTACATGTCGCACAATCTTAATAGGAATCAGCGAAATTATTCAATCACTGAGATCGAATGTTTAAAGGCCACGAATTTAAGGTTGTGACGGATCACGCAAGCCTTAAGTGGCTTATGTCGCAAAAGGACTTGACGGGACGTTTGACACGATGGTCTTTGAAATTACAAGGTTTTAATTTCACTATTGAACATCGTCGGGAAGTGGACAACGTCGTTCCGGATGCCTTGTCTCGAGTATATGAGGGCGATACCTTGATTGAAGCAGTGCAATTGGAGGTTTTACCTGCTATTGAACTTGACTCGGAGGAGTTTAATGACGCTAAGTACGCGAATTTACTAAAAGAGTATACTAACATCAACTTACCTGATTTTAAAGTAATAGATAATTATATCTATAAATGGTTTTTCGTCTGGTCAGGTTGATGAGTCAGATTTATGGAAAATATTGGTTCTGAGGGGTTTACGCAACAAGGTAATGTATTCCGCACACGATATTCCAAATTCATCTCATGGAGGAATAGCGGGTACATTGGAGAGGATAAGACGGTTTTTCTATTGGCCCGGAATGGTATCAGACTTCAAGGCTTATGTGCTTAATTGTAAGTTGTGTAAAACTTCTAAAGCACCTACGTCTTTAACAAAGCTGCTAATGGATCAAAGAGTAGAAACTGAAAGGCCATTCCAACGCCTTTATATAGATATTATAGGACCGCTACCACGAAGTAAGTCTGGACATGTTGCGATTTTAATTGTTTTAGACCATTTTTCCAAATTTACCTTTTTAAAGTCCTTGAAAAAACTTACTTCAAAACCGATACTATTGTAGAATATTTGGGTACAGATATATTTGGCTGTTATGGAGTGCTAGAAGTTATCGTAACCGATAATGGATCGCAATTCACTAGCAAAGACTTTGATAACTTTCTGACGAAACATGGCGTTAAACTTGTTTTAACTGCTCTTTACAGACCTCAGGCCAATACGAGTGAACGAATGAACCGAGTTATTAATGAGGCTCTGCGAAGTTATGTTAGAAAGGATCAGCGAGAGTGGGACGTTTGTATAGGCAGCATTAACAGCTCTTTGAGAAATAGTGCTCATCAGTGCACAGGGAAAACTCCTTACCAGATCCTTTACGGTAAGGAGTTTTCCCTGTGCACTGATGAGCATGATAACGAACGGACAAGATTATCAGATTCTAGGGAAGTTGCAGCTTTTACCAGAAAGTGATACGCAAATTGAATGCGAAGATGAGTTTCAGTTAGTAAGAGATTCAGTTAAGGATTGTATGCGAGCTGCATATGGGAAAAATCGACACATTTATAATCTACGGAAGAAAAAAAAGGGCAAGTTGTCTTTAGAAGAAATTTTAGGCAAAGTTCGAAAGTAGATTATTACAATGCAAAGTTGGCACCAGTTGGAGTAAAAGCTGTGGTTATACGTAAACTAGGACATGTTTATTATGAGTTGAAGGATTTAGATGGCGACAATACTGGAGTGTATCATGCGAAGGATATTTGGACTTAATTGTAAAGAATGGTTTTTCGGTGGAGAGCTCGGTGAAAATTTGTGAGGTCTCACAAGTCTTGTTTCTGTATAATGGTTAGCATTCCACTGTGTCAGGAAATACTGTAATTTTTTGGTAGTTTACATGATTTAAAATATTTTATTTGTTTTTCACTGTTTGTGTAGTTGCTTTTGAAAACATTTCATTCTTAGAAAATTTTCTAGTACGACAGAACAAATTGTCGGAAAATTATTAATTATTAAAATAGAAAAAGAAAATAGATTGGAAATTGGCTACAACATTTTTGATTTGGTTTTCGTGTGACTCAATCGTTTCGGAGTGGCGTCTTTCTTCGTAGCTGTGAATAGATTATTTATAGTGAGAAACCATCGATTTCGGAAGGACATACAAGGACTCATTGACTGTGGGAGAAAATACCACAGTTGCAATATCTTACCCTTGTGTTACCACTAATTATTTGACATAATATGCAGAAATTGCATAACGGATGCTTTTTTTATTATAAGTGACATACATCGTTTCTAAGGACTTCCATTCAAATTAAGGCATAATTGCAAGATATCCCTGTATAAATGAAAACCACCAATTCAACACATTAGGAAGACCCTAGATTTTTGAGATTAAATGACGTTTTCGAATTTTGAGCTGTGCAAAAATCTAATCTGATTGATGTAAAATTACATTTAAGCCAAAATCATCAACAGTGCAGCATCGACCAAAGGTCTTTCAGAATATTTTCATCACTCTCTCTATTTCAAGAAAAAGGTTTTGGACTCCTCATCAATATTTACAAGCGCTTGTCAATGTTTGGAAGTAAAACCCGTGAGTATACCTATATTTTTGTGCAATACTACACTGAGACAAATGTTAACATATAATTAATTTCACTTCTACTATCTAAAAAGTTTAACATTAGTTACTTATAACTTATCATATACTTACATATATCACTTATAAGAATTTTGTTAGAAAACATATTTTTCCCACCATTTTTTATTTTTTTTGTTCACTAATGTATGTGATATATTTGTTTAATTAAACCTGAATTAGCAGATATGAATTGCTAAGCAGTTTTGAATAATTTCCGCGAAAATGAAATAGTCTGGTCAAAGATATTGTGGGCTGACAGATTTAAATGATAGTCGGCAAGGTAGGGAAGGACACGGCTATTGATGAAGAAAGAATTCCACCTTAATTTCTTCATCCATACCTAACTATATACCATTAGGTATAGGTAATAAACTTTATGTCGCCTTACTAGATAGTGGTACTACGAAGAGTGTGATTTGAGGGAAGTTGGCAGATGACGTTAAGTCCTTGTCATAATTTAGAAAGATTCGAGACTGTGTTAGTCCCGCAGATGGACAGAGGTAAGAGATTGTTAGAATATCCTTGTTGGAATTTCACTTCGAGAATCGTGCATGCAGATTTGAATTCTTGGTGATACCGTCGATTAAGCAGGATATTATTTGTGGTATGGATTTCTGGAAGGAGTTCAAAATTTCCATACAGACCCAGAACGAAGTGAACGAGATAAATGCTAACCAACCTAAATTAGATGGACTATTCCTAACATCCGAAGAAGACCGTAAGTTACAAGCAATCATAAATTTGTTTCTAAATTCGGAAAAGGATGGTTTGGGGTGCACCGAGCTAATCGAACATCATATCGACACGGGTGACGCACGACCGATAAAGCAGAGATATTACCCTGCCAGGGAGAAAATATTGTTCGGTGAGATCGATAGGATGTTGTCTCTTGGAGTTATTGAGGAGTGTCCTCAGTCATCCTGGTCGTCCCCATTGTGAAACCGGAAAAAGTAAGATTTTGCGTGGACAGTCGAAAACTGAATCAAGTAACGGTAAAGGACTCGTATCCTATACCCAATATAGAAGGGATTTTATCAAGAATGCCACCAGTAAGATGTATTTCGAAGGTCGATTTGAAAGACGCATTCTGGCAGATTAGGTTGGACGAATCTTCAAAGGCTAAAACGGCTGTTAACATACCAAACCGCCCTTTGTACCAATTTACCAGAATGCCTTTGGGCTTATGTAATGTGCCGCAGACAATGTGTTGTCTAATGGACATTGTGATACCGTATTACATGAAATAACACGTATTTGTTTATTTAGACGACCTGCTAATAATGTCACAGGATTTTGAGGAGCATTTACGTCATCTACAGGAAGTGGCAAACCAATTCCGTAAGGCCGGTTTAACAATAAACATTAGAAAGAGTAGCTTCGGGATGAAACTAGTAAAGTACCTGGGATATATCGTTGAGGAAGGACCCCGATAAAGTTACTGCTATATCTGATTTCCCCATTCCCAAATCTGTTAAAATTGTAAGGCAATTTATGGGTATGATCAGTTGGTATCGAAGGTTCATAGACGATTTTTCCACGATGACTTTTCCGATTACAGAGTTTCTGTCTAAGAAGAAACCTTTAGTTTGGTCAGAAGAAGCCCAAAGATCTTTCGAGCTTTTGAAGAGGAAATTGTGTACGGCACCAGTGTTGGTTCACGCTGACTTTTCAAAGCCGTTTATTGTAGAGTGTGACGCAAGTTCGGTTGGAGTTGGAGCGGTGTTGGCTCAATAGGATGTCAACGGCATCGAACGCCCTATAGCATATATGTCACACAAATTGAAAAAGGCACAAAGGCGGTGGTGTTGGCTATACACAAATTTAGGGCCTGCATTGAAGGCCAGGAATTCAGGGAAGTGACGGATCACGCCAGTCTCAAATGGTTAATGAGACAGAAAGGTCTAACTGGGAGATTGGAAAGAAGGGTATTGAAGCTCCAGGCCTTCGAGTTTAGCATTGAACACCGAAGAGGAAGAGAAAATATCGTTCCGGATACCTTGTCTAGAGCTTTTGAAGGAGATGTATCGGAAGTAATTGAAGATGTTAGGCCATCGATAGATCTTGACTCTGAAGCGTTTTCTGGGGAAGAATACTCCAAGTGGCGAGAGCAAGTTTCTGAATCGCAGTTTCCTGATTTCAAGATTGTTGATAATCACATATATAAAAGAGTCAAGTTTCCTTCGGAAAGCCTGTATGAGGATATATGGAAGTTGCTTGTACCCAGTGAACTTCGTGAGGATATTATAAAAACGGCTCATGATATGCCTAACGCGGCGCATGGCGGGATTGCGAAGACGATTGAGAGGATAAGGAGGTATTTTTACTGGCCGCGGCTTGTAACCGATGTGAAACAGTACATTCTCAATTGTGACATTTGTAAGACATCTAGATATCCGACTTTCACTTTGGAACCACCCATGGGTCAGATGGTGGTAACCGAGAGGCCGTTCCAAAGGCTCTTTCTGGATTTTCTAGGACCATTTCCGCGTACCAAGAAGGGTCACACGGGCATTTTTCTCGTATTAGATCACTATTCCAAATTTACGTTTTTTAAGCCTGTGAAGAAATTGGCTTCAGGACCTATAGTTACATTTTTACGTGATGAAATTACGTGATTAAATAGTAGCATTAACTTTGCTCTAAGGAATAGTGTTCATCAGACGACAGGCGAATCACCATATAAGATAATGCCGTTTATAGTCCTCAGTCTAATTCAAGCGAGAGGGTTAATCGCTCAATAAATGCAGCACTTAGGTCTTTCGTTAAAGAGGACCAAAGGTCATGGGATACGTATGTTAGTAGCATTAACTGTGCTCTAAGGAATAGTATTCTCAGACGACAGGCGAATCACCATATAAGATAATTTTCGGGTAGACAATGATTTTGCACTGCAAGGACTACGAGCTTCTACGGCGGTTGAAGTGTCTCGAGGATACAGATTTAGCGTTACAAAGAAATGATAAATTTGCACTATTATGCGAGTCTCTTCAGGAGAAGATTCGGAAGGCGTAGGAGAAAAATGAGCGAGTTTACAACCTAAGGGCTCGAAACAGGAATTTCGCGGTCGGACAGGTAGAAATAAGAAGAAACTTTATACAAAGCTCGCTGCCGAACAATGTCAATGCCAAGCTAGCACCGACAGGGGTGAAGGCAATACTTGTCAGGAAAAACGGGAATTGTTATTGTGAATTAAAAGATTGCGACTCTGGAAACAGGGAATATACCATATGAAGGACATATGGACGTAAGAGTTTTTTTGTTTTTGTATGAGGGGTATAATTGTGAGTTGTGTTTTCATTGAGTTTTGATTTTCACTTGTTTTTTAAAATATATTTTCATTTGATAGAGCAAAATTTAAACAAGGACAAGATTTGCAAGCTTTTTTTATTTAATTAATAATATATTTAAAGCATTTTTAATTACTCACATACCACATACATTTATATTGTGATCGAGCTAAACATTTTGGAAGGCAATTGATTCCATTTTAAAGATAAAGTAGCATGAGATGGACCAGATTCCCAATCAACAGGCCTGTGGATAAGGAGGAAGTCTGTCGGTAAGTTTGAATATTGTTTGTTGTTTTTGCACCTTCCACATTGGTGATACCTCAAAATTTGTATTTTCATACACACATTTTAAAACCGCTAAAATTATATTAATTACACATAATCTGTGAATTTTAGATTTTAAATACGATTTGTTTTTTGCTTTATCAAACTACTATTTTTTCTTTACATATGTAATATCACCCGTGTTCTTTTTCATATCCGCGATAAAATACTATACGTAAATAATCTTTGGCAATTTTAATTATTAAAAAAATATTCTTTAATTCATACGACACTTAATCTACATCTAACTATAGTAATACTTTAACATACATTTTATTTTGCTTCACTTTGATTTCGTTTTATCAAATGTAAATATAAATTTTGAAAACATAATGTCCTGCTAAATTTTATCAATTCCTGAAAGGTGATGAAAGCTAAGTAAAAGATACCAAAGTTTGGGCTGACAATAATAATATAGGAAGTATCAGCAAGGTGGGTGGGTAAAGACCTGTTGGGGTGCAGTTTACATCTCATGCTACCCAAAATTTTCATTAGTACCTTCTCTATCACAGACCTTCCCTGTCCTATCTAAGAGCTACCTTAAGAATTTTCTTTTATGATGATGTAACCGACCTTTTCTCTGATGGACAAGAACAGCCCCCACACACTGAGCACGGCCGGGACAAAAAAGTAGTCAGGTTCAGAGGAGCAAGGGCCTTTTAGGTGGATCTCCAACGTATGTAATAACATTAATAACATTAATGGCTTAAATCGGTTTATAAGATTTAAAAATCTAGGGTCTTCCTAATGCGTTGAATTGTGGTTTTCATTTATACAGGGATATCTTGCAATTATGCCTTAATTTGAATGGAAGTCCTTAGAAACGATACATGTCACTTATAATAAAAAAAAGCATCCGTTATGCAATTTCTGCATATTATGTCAAATTATTAGTGGTAACACAAGGGTAAGATATTGCAACTGTGGTATTTTCTCCCACAGTCAATGAGTCCTTGTATGTCCTTCCGAAATCGATTCTCACGATAAATAATCTATTCACAGCTACGAAGAAAAACGCCACTCCGAAACGATTGAGTCACACGAAAACCAAATCAAAAATGTTGTAGCCAATTTCCAATTTATTTTTTTATATCCTCCACCATAAGAGGGGGGGTATACTAATTTCGTCATTCTGTTTGTAACTACTCGAAATATTCCTCTGAGACCCCATAAAGTATATATATTCTTGATCGTCGCGATATTTTATGTCGATCTAGCCATGTCCGTCCGTCTGTCTGTCGAAAGCACGCTAACTTCCGAAGGAGTAAAGCTAGCCGCTTGAAATTTTGCACAAATACTTCTTATTAGTCTAGGTCGGTTGGTATTGTAAATGGGCCATATCGGTCCATGTTTTGATATAGCTGCCATATAAACCGATCTAGGGTCTTGACTTCTTGAACCTCTAGAGTGCGCAATTCTTATCCGATTGGAATGAAATTTTGCACGACGTGTTTTCTTATGATATCCAACAACTGTGCCAAGTATGGTTGAAATCGGTCTATAACCTGATATAGCTGCCATATAAACCGATCTTGGGTCTTGACTTCTTGAGCCTCTAGAGTGCGCAATTCTTATCCGATTGGAATGAAATTTTGCACGACGTGTTTTGTTATTATATCCAATAACTGTGCCAAGTATGGTTCAAATCGGTTCATAACCTGATATAGCTGCCATATAAACCGATCTTGGGTCTTGACTTCTTGAGCCTCTAGAGGGCGCAATTCTTATCCGATTCGAATGGAATTTCGCACGACGTGTTTTGTTATGATACCCAACAACTGTGCCAAGTATGGTTTAAATCGGTTCATAACCTGATATAGCTGCCATATAAACCGATCTTGGGTCTTGACTTCTTGAGTCTCTAGAGGGCACAATCCTTATCCGATTTGAATGAGTTTTTGCACGAAGTATTTCGTCATGATATCCAACAACTGTGCCAAGTATGGTTGAAATCGGCCCATAACCTGATATAGCTGCCATATAAACAGATCTGGGGATTTGACTTCTTGAGCTTCTAGAGGCCGCAATTCCTATCCGATTTGGCTGAAATTTTGCATGACGTATTTTATTTTTACTTTCAACAACTGTGTCAAATAAGGTTCAAATGGGTTCATAACCTGATATAGCTGCCATATAAACCGATCTGGGATCTTGACTTCTTGACCCCTAGAGGTCGCAATTATTATCCGATATGCCTGAAATTTTGTACGACGGATCCTCTCATGACCATCAACAAACGTGTTTATTATGTTCTGAATCGGTCTATAGCCCGATACAGATCCCATATAAATCGTTCTCTCTATTTTACTTCGTAAGCCCCAATGGGCGCAATTCTTATACGAATTGGCTGAAATTTTACACAGGTCTCCAACATATAATTTAATTGTGGTCCGAACCGGACCATATCTTGATATCGTTTTAATAGCAGAGCAACTCTTTTCTTATATCCTTTTTAGCCTAAGAAGAGATGCCGGGAAAACAACTCGACAAATGCTATCCATGGTGGAGGGTATATAAGATTCGGCCCGGCCGAACTTAGCACGCTTTTACTTGTTTAAAAATTAATAATTTTCCGACAATTCGTTCTGTCGTACTAGAAAATTTTCTTAGAGTGAAATGTTTTCAAAAGCAACTACACAAAAAGTCAAAAACAAATAAAATATTTGAAATAATGTGAACTACAAAAAAATTACAGTATTTCCTGACACAGTGGAATACTAACCATTATACAAAAACAAGACTTGTGAGACCTCACAACCGGCATGTCGTACAAAATTGGAAAAAGTAAATTTTATGGGATCCTCTTCTTCTGGGAACCACTTCTGACTGCAAGTGAGGCATTAGATGATTTGTAAATGGAACATGCTCTCCACCCAGATTCCACTGTAGGCAACTTGTATCTCCTGCTGAAAAAAACTACTTCTGTCTTGCACGGATTTCTACCTAGACCACACTTCGCTGTTGCACGTAGAGCTTCCAGATGTATATCTCTTAGAGTGCTGGAAAACTTTTCCCTAACCGCAATTGCCACGTCATCAGCATACGCGACCACTTTTACGCCTTTTTCTTCCAGAGACAATAATATATTGTTAATGGCTATATTCCAAAGTAGAGGAGATAGTACACCTCCTTGAAGTGTTCCTCAGCTGACCCACATTTTTAGATCCACAGATCCCAAGCCTTCCGTAATGCATTTTTTAGTAAGTAAGTTATTAATAAACTTTCTTACGGTAGAATTAGTGCCTAAAAACTCCAACTCCTTCATGATTGACGTCGGTTTTATATTATTGAAAGCTCCTTCATTGTCAAGAAATGCTACCATTGTAGAGAGAACCCTCTATGTAGCCGACTAGGTCTTGAAGGGCTGTTACAGTGGATTTGCCTTTATTACATGCATGCTGATGCCGCGACAGGCGTTCTCTAGGAATCTTTGCCCTAAGATATTTTTCTATCAACCTCTCAAGAATATTCGGCTATTCTTTAGGCATGGGATCCTTTCCAGGTGCCACAGTTTCCGAGTCTAGACGTGTAGTCTTTGGGGTAGCCTGTGCAGCGAATCCCGAGCTCAATTTAGGGAGTCTCTCTTTATTAGTGAGAGTCTTAGGACCATTCGCACCAAACCTCCTAATAAGCCTGAGAGCGATGCTTTTTCTATTATTCCAACCTCTTAAAGAGCGTGTTGGTTTGACGGGAAAAGCCGATGGCCTAGGCAAATTATAGGCATGCGAAGAAATAATAGGTTCGGCCTTGTCCTTAAGACTCGAACCAAGTGTCTTCGTCAAAAGCCCCTGCTGAACAGTCGTCTGTCGGCTAATGGAGCCTGGAGCAGCCGCTCCACCAGTCGAGGTTTCAGTAGCAGACAATATTCTACGGCCTGATACCACCACCGTAGCTGTTGGATCTTTGAAGTCCATTCTAAGTCTACTCCCGGGCTCTAGATCTGCCGCTCCACTGGAAGCTGATCATCAACTGCCTAATGGATACCACTATCGAAACTATCCTTGAGTGACTTAAATTTGTCTTCCAAAAATAATGACCTATTACAAGTTACAGAAAAATTCCTGCGGAGCGAAAAAACAAAACCTTTGGTCCACTCAACGGTTCAAACAAGTATTCCTTACTAAGAAAATAGATCTACATAAAGTGTATCATCACCTTTTAAGCTCTCAGAACCGTTCTTTGAAATACGTGGCCAAGAGGTTGGGCAAAATCATATTTATTAAAACATCGAAACTTTTTGAATAGCATTCAGTATGTTGAACAATTTGGATGCGAATTTTCACTTGGATATGACATTAAAAAGTCCATGGCAGCCTGTTGTATTTACTTAATAATAGAAGTGTCGCCCTTAAGTAGATACGCTGGTGGAAAATTACGTTGCAAAATCATGCACTAATAGTGTCAATATCATCAACAGGAGAGGTTGAATGTTACGTGTTGTCAATTTCATTTACCGATCGTTAACTTGTTTTGAACCGTTGAGTGGAGAGGACGTTTGGTTATTTCCTGAAACGCGTAATAGGTCTTTATCAGGAGAACGACTCAGCAGTTGTTGCTGAACACTTGTGTGAGGAACTATCGACCACATCGCTAGAGTCTGGCGGATTGCAGGAGACTGAAAATCCCCCTGACTCAATCGAGACAGGAGGGGATGGCATCGAAACGGGACCCGTCACAAAATTAGACTGGGCTCAAGGTGTGCGCCAGCGGCGAAGCACGGAACTCAAAAAGTACTTCGACAGCAGCAGTTAGTTAAGTGTCCAGAGTCCTGAGGAAGAGTGGTTCCGCAGCTTTCTCACCTGCCCCTGGATGCGTACGGAAGCTCATAATGACAAATTCTAACGTATCTTGTGAGGATGAACTCCTGGTAGAATTGGAAGACGAGCCTAACCGAACGAGACTAACTTATAGAAGACTAACCGAGACTAACAGTGGTTGAAGTTCGAATCCTGACTATGTCCGGTTTCTACAGATAAATCTCCACGATTGTAAGGCTTCGGCGGCACTAAAGGTCCTCCTGATGGTAGGGGAGTTTGATGTGGTTCTTATCCAGGAACCATGGGTGTATCGAGGAATGGTTCTAGGACTAAGCCGCTTCTGTAGCGAAGAGAAGCCGCATTGTAGGAAGTGATGCTAATGCACATCACCAGCTATGGGGAAGTTCGGATGTCAACGAAAGGGGTGAGCTGCTTATTGAATATATTATAAGTTGCAATTTGGCGATTTGTAATAAAAGGGATAAACCGACCTTTACTACGAGGAAAAGGCAGAAGGTACTAGATATTGCCTTTGTATCGGAAGATATATGTGGAAGAATATGCGACTGGGAAGTGTTGGATGACCACAGCTTCTCTGATCATCGTTATATTAGTTTAAGCCTTGGATAAAATACTGCAGCAGTGGTCCCTCGACTAAACAGAAGAAAGGCGAATTGGGACAAATTTCGGCACAAATTGTGCACGTCTATCCTTTCTAGACCAGAAAAGGAATTGGAAACTACAGAGGATATAGACATAGTGGTCAAGCGGATCACGAAGGCCCTGAATGTCTCGCTTGTGTCGGCATACCCTAGTGCCAAGCCAAGGGGCAAACAGCGACCGCCATCGTCAGAAAACCCTACCACACGAAGGCGAAAAATTTTCGTCCTATTAGTCTGTCATCCTTAATGCTGAAGACTCCTGAGAGGTTGATAGAAACATATCGTAGGGCAAAGATCCCTGGAGATCGCCTGTCGCGGCAGCAGCATGCATATAGTAAAAGAACTCGCTGTGTCAAATTTCATCGATTTCATTTTATAGGCTCGTTACACAATACCGGGAGATCGGTTAATATGGCAGATATATCCAAATATAGTCCGATCTGCACCGAAATCGGATGAAAAATTACCAATTTATTGCATCAAGACTTTAAGTCTGGAGATTGGTCTATATAGCGGCTATATATAACTAAAATCCTATTTTTTGAGAAAAATTCGAAATCATCAAAATTTTTTGAAAAATGCTTTTATAACCAAGATATCTGCAAAATTATAAATACCCAGCTTTTGGGTATAAATGGGTAAATACCTAGGTAAATACCTTTTGGGTATTTTCCTATCGCCCATCTCTAAACATTTTGGAAAGGGCAAGAAAGGCAACTCTTGCCCTATACACCTGCAAGAGCCATTGGCAAAAGTTGGGGATTTAGACCGCGTGTCATGCATTGGGTATATACTGCAGTTGTCAGACCTATAATGCTATATGGTGTTGTGGTTTGGTGGATGGCACTTCAAAAATCCACCTACTGCTCAATACTTAACCGGATCCAAAGGATGGCTTGTTTGTGCATCACAGCCGCACTGAGGACGACACCATCTGATCCACTGAATTTAATGCTACATTTTATGCCTCTGGACATTGTGTCTACCCAAATTGCAGCGACCACTGCCGTGAGGTAAAGGGAGCTTTCTCATTGGTCATGTGGCGGCCACGGACACTGTGTTATACAATGTATATCCGATGTTCAAAGCAGTGTGGATTACACCCTACCTGAGCCCCATTTCGAGAAAAAGTACTGTACCACTATTCCTGATAGAACCGATTTGAACTACGATATCTCTGGTTACAGAAGTTATATAGACTTCTATACGGATGGTTCCAAATTAAACGACCAGGTGTGCTTTGGGGTGTACTCTAAAGATCTGGAACTCGCCATAGCGAAGAGGTTACCCGACCACTGCAGTTTGTATCAAGCAGAGATCCTTACAATTAAGGATGTGGTGGAATGGCTAAGATATAATGTCACTACGAAGATTGGCATAAATATCTTCTCAGACAGCGTGGCAGCCATGAAATCCCTGGAGAACGTATTTCTGATCACAACAACCGCCCTCGACTGTTGCAGATCTCTCAACGAGATGGCTAAACAGTTAAAAATTCACCTGTTCTGTGTGCCGGGCCATAGAGATATCCTAGGAAATTCTAAAGCGGAAGAGCTAACGAGACTAGGAACTATCTTACAAACTCCAGGGATAATGGAAGCTGTGGGTATGCCTCTAGCGACGTGTAAGCTAAGTTTTCAGGATCAGGCCCGAAGGGCAACGAATTATAGATGGTCACAAAGAGGGGGCTGTGAGCATTCCAAAACTATGTGGCCTCATATAGACTTTAAGAGGTCTACCGCTTTGCTGTCATTGTCTAGAACAGACGTCTCAGTTATTGTGTCCGTCATGACAGGTCACTGTCTAATCGGAAAACTTGCTGACAGACTGAATGTTGCCAGTAATGACTTCTGCAGAAGCTGTAGGGACATCGATGAAGAAGAGACTATAGAACACCTGTGTGTGTGTCCCGCACTAGCAGTTAGAAGGAGTTCCACTTTAGGTTCTCATTTTTTTGAGAACCTGTCTGATTTAGCGGATGTGAACATTCGCAAGTTACTGGGCTTTTTAAAGCGATCTGGATGGTTCAACGGTAGGAACTAGAAGGCATCTTCCTTCTTCTGTTCCTGTGGTATCACAATGGACGAAAACGTCTAAGTGAGTCTGATGGCAGACCGCCACTTAAACCTTACATAACCTAACCTTTGTGTTGGTGTGTTGTCTTATTAGTGTGATTAGTTGGGATTGTAAATGGGCTATATCGGTCTATGTTCTGATATATTGGGTTGCCCAAAAAGTAATTGCGGATTTTTCATATAGTCACAATCAATCAATTTTTTCACAGCTTGTGACTCTGTGATTGCATTCTTTCTTCTGTCAGTTATCAGCTGTTACTTTTAGCTTGCTATAGAAAAAAAGTGTAAAAAAAGTATATTTGATTATATATATTATTATATTATTCTAAGTTTTATTAAAAATGCATTTACTTTCTTTTAAAAAATCCGCAATTACTTTTTGGGCAACCCAATAGCTGCCATATAAACCGATTTTGGATCTTGACTTCTGGAGCCTCTAAACGGCGCAATTCTACTCGATTTGGCTAAAACCTTATATACTGTTACTTCCAACAACTGTGACATGTATGGCCCGAATCGGTTGATACAGCTCCCATATAAACCCATCTTCCGATTATACATCTTCAGCCTCTATAAGGCGTAATTGTCTCGATTATGCTGAAAATTTGTACAGCTTGGCTATGACCTCCAATATAAGTGTTTAGTATATATGACCTCAATCAGTCCAAAACCTAATATAGCTCTGATATAAACCGAGCTCCCAATTTTATTTCTTGCACCTCTACACGGAAAAAAGCGCATCGTATTATGTATTAAAAAAATGTACCCAAAATTGGTATAAAAATTTTATTGCGCTTTGTGAAAGTAATAAGAAAATTAAAAGATTGTAATAGTCAATGCGTGTTTCATTAACCCTGTGATACATTATTTGTGAAATTTTGTCTGGCCCGTTTAGTGCGTTGTGAAATCACGTGCTCGTCATTGAGATAAGTAAAAGATTCTGTGTTCGTACTTCAGTGCGTTTGCTAATTGTTTTAATTTTGTTTTGGTTTGATTTACGTTTGGTTTTTTATTGCATTGTTGTTGTTGCTTGTTGTTGCTACCTCATCCATTTGTCTAAATAGATTGCTTCTATGAGGAAGGATTTCAACGCAGTTTTCACTAGACTGGAGAATATTGAGATGTTTGAGAGATTTGAGTTTATAGATGATTCTCCGAAACGGAAGAAATCCTCGTCCATTGCTGTGAGTAATAATCTAATTACGTTAAATTCTTTACTTGCCGTTTCGCCACGTAATGGCCCGCAGGTTTTAGTTTCGGACAACCAACTGGCGCCGAAGGCGTATTCTCGCAACTCCGCGAGTTCTAATGCGATTACTCCAGTTGATGTCCCATCTCAAGATGTTGTACCTTTTATTCACGTCGTTGCACCTTCAGTGCCTCCGACAACTGTCAGTGTCCCTACCTCGGATGAAGGAGTACGTGCTGTTGTTGTAACTGTGTCCTTTCCTCCTACCAGTAATGGTGGACTAGTCGTTGTGGCTAAAAGTTTGCCATTTCCGGAACCAGGGGATGGATACCATCCAACTTTGTCTGTTAAAGTACAGTTGCGGCGCGGTTTGATGATAAATATTCCAATAAAGGATACGGGATTAAGATTTAATTTTGACAGTGTAGACTTTGATTTGCTGCGTTCGATTTTAGTCGGCATTAGTTGGGTTTCTGATTGCGACTTGGATTTGTGAATTTAGTCTTTTTATAATATGCTGAATAATGCTTTCGAAATTTCTGTTTTCACTGTGAGGGGGACCAGCATGGTCTACCCTGTATCTGAGACACTTGCGTAATGTCAAAGTAGACTTTTTAAGAAATTTAAGAAATATAATACTTTATTAAATTATACCAATTACTCGAAAGCGAGTGCTCGGTTCAACACTGAGAATATGAGATGTTATTCTCATTATCTTGTCAGGATAAAGAATTGTCTTTACAGTATTCCCGGTAGCTATTATGGGTTTGTGAATTCTAAAAAGATGGTTCGGGAATTCCCTTGTTGCATGAAGCTTGATTGAAGGGAATCGCCTAACGAGATATGCGACATGTTTGCAGACTTTTGCCAAAGTAGTTATACTCAATTGTATTCCTGTTCCAAATATGCTTATGACATTATTATTTCCAATGGATTATTATACCCTCCACCATAAGATGGGGGGTATACTAATTTCGCATTCTGTTTGTAACTACTCGAAATATCCCTCTGAGACCCCATAAAGTATATATATTCTTGATCGTCGCGACATTTTATGTCGATCTAGCCATGTCCGTCCGTCTGTCCGTCCGTCCGTCTGTCTGTCGAAAGCACGCTAACTTCCGAAGGAGTAAAGCTAGCCGCTTGAAATTTTGCACAAACACTTCTTATTAGTCTAGGTCGGTTAGTATTGTAAATGGGCCATATCGGTCCATGTTTTGATATAGCTGCCATATAAACCGATCTAGGGTCTTGACTTCTTGAACCTCTAGAGTGCGCAATTCTTATCCGATTGGAATGAAATTTTGCACGACGTGTTTTCTTATGATATCCAACAACTGTGCCAAGTATGGTTGAAATCGGTCTATAACCTGATATAGCTGCCATATAAACCGATCTTGGGTCTTGACTTCTTGAGCCTCTAGAGTGCGCAATTCTTATCCGATTGAAATGAAATTTTGCACGACGTGTTTTGTTATTATATCCAATAACTGTGCCAAGTATGGTTCAAATCGGCTCATAACCTGATATAGCTGCCATATAAACCGATCTTGGGTCTTGACTTCTTGAGCCTCTAGAGGGCGCAATTCTTATCCAATTCGAATGAGTTTTTGCACGAAGTATTTCGTCATGATATCCAACAACTGTGCCAAGTATGGTTGAAATCGGTCCATGACCTGATATAGCTGTCATATAAACAGATCTGGGGATTTGACTTCTTGAGCTTCTAGAGGCCGCAATTCCTATCCGATTTGGCTGAAATTTTGCATGACGTATTTTATTTTTACTTTCAACAGCTGTGTCAAATAAGGTTCAAATGGGTTCATAACCTGATATAGCTGCCATATAAACCGATCTGGGATCTTGACTTCTTGACCCCTAGAGGTCGCAATTATTATCCGATATGCCTGAAATTTTGTACGACGGATCCTCTCATGACCATCAACAAACGTGTTTATTATGTTCTGAATCGGTCTATAGCCCGATACAGATCCCATATAAATCGTTCTCTCTATTTTACTTCGTAAGCCCCAATGGGCGCAATTCTTATACGAATTGGATGAAATTTTACACAGGTCTCCAACATATAATTTAATTGTGGTCCGAACCGGACCATATCTTGATATTGTTTTAATAGCAGAGCAACTCTTTTCTTATAACCTTTTTAGCCTAAGAAGAGATGCCGGGAAAACAACTCGACAAATGCTTTCCATGGTGGAGGGTATATAAGATTCGGCCCGGCCGAACTTAGCACGCTTTTATTTGTTCTTACTGAGGATGAGGTGCTGAATGGTTTAAAGTCATTAAAGTCACTAGGGCCGAATGGTGTATCGGCGAATATTTTTAAATATTGTGCCTACGAGTTATACGGCCATATTCAGTGATTCATTATCTTCAGGATATTTCCTCATTCCTGGAGGTCAAGTTATATAATTCCTTTATATAAAAGCAGTAGCAGATGTATTATTAAAAATTATAGGGTTATTGCGAAATAAAGTGCAATACCAACGCTGTGTGAACTGCTGGTTTCTCGTAGGATATAAAATTTTTTCACACCAATTATATCACCCTACCAACATGGTCTTGTTAAGGGGAGGTCGACCTTGACCAACCTATTAGAACTGACGTGTCATGCATATGATGGTTTGTAAACAGATGTAATTTGCATTGATTTTAGTAAGGCTTTCGATACTATGGTGCATGATTTACAAGACCGTACACATAAAGTTTACTTTAATTAAATTCTTTCCAAGGATATAGCTGCTTATTCTGGTGTCGTACAGGGCAACCATTTAGGTCCTTTGCTGTTCGTTCTTTGCTTAATTGATCTTCCATCAGTAATTCAGTCTAATATTCCTCTCCAAAATACTTGGCATTATATACCACTTAGACTAACTTTAGTGAGATCTAATTACGAATTGTGTAATTCATATAACAAATTGTATAGTGGTATATCCTTCACCGATCCTATTCATGTAATAAATAATTGTTTCTTCGTCTGTAGTTTGATGTAGAAGTTGTCTATGTTGATCTATGTTGATTTAGATATTGATATTGTTTAACTGGCTGTGAAATTTCTGTAGCCAGTATTAACCTAACCCTCCATTGTTCGGACTATGGTGTGCACGCATCCCTACGTAATGGGAGGTGGCCCCTTCGGTCGACACGGGCGGGTGGGAGTGGCGTCGGAACGAACGAAAAAAACAAAAAAAAAACCTTGCTAAACTACGGGAACATAACCTTTTTCGAAAGAAATTGCAATTAGTACATATACTTAAAATAGGTACTGAAATTTCGTAAACAATTTTCCTTATAACCAGTTTAAAAAAAATTAATTTACGTTCAAAAATACTCCCGAAATTGAAAATAACATTCTTAGTTGCATCTGTGACATACTGAAAATTACGTGCGGCAAATACTGAAGCTTATTATCATTGACTTTGCGGACTTGCTAATTTGAAGTTCATCGCGTTTTTAGTAAGTATAGAATAAAAAGAGATACATAATTCCTGAAAATTTATTAAAATCTGTTTTGTTTACATTACTGGGAATCTAGTGCATGCTGTAAAGCGAATGACTGTGTTTGAATTGGCGTGTAAACATTTATGCAGACACATATAAATATCACTTAAGGCGCTATTACATGGCATGTAGATGTCTTATGACATGCCACTTTTTGTATTCACATGTAATTGATACGATTCAAAATTTTTGCTATCCCACCTATAGGCTATTTCCGTATGATATAACCTAAAAAATTGAGAAAAAGCTGATATTTTTATGCGTAAAAATTGTTACAGTTGTGAGAAAGCTGGTTATATATAATCATACCTTTGTGAAAACAATTAATTATGGGGTTGCTTTCATTTGACAGACAACAAACCCAGCTGATTTCTTTATGTTTTTATCAGAAGGGATAGAGTGCGCTCTAATCGAAAAAATTACATGTGCTATTTTGAAAAGTGATCTTCATAAGTTAGTTTCGTTGGTATCACACGACATGTGCTTAATTTGACATGTTATAGACAACTTCATATCTGCTTATTTTCGTTTTGATGGGCGGCTTAGTCAGTTGGTTTTTTTTATGATTCCGAGTGCGCATCGTTATAGTGGAAAAGAACAACAACAATTTTGATGATGACTTTAAAAGGTGAATTAAGTGAAATGAAATGTAATAATTTTTTTAATATACTAACGAATAGCATTTTGTTTCTGTAAAATTAAAAGACTTGACGGCAGCTCGCATCTTATAGTTTTTTTATGAAAAAATATACAACTTTGTTTATGTATAAATATAAATATATTTATTATTAATTTAAATACGTTTGTGAATATTGATAGTAACCTTCGAGTGGAGCGGACGTGTTTTCATTTCGCTACCCAAAGAAAAATATCCATACCTTGGAATAGGTACTACCTATAACGAAAAAAAAAATTAAAACTTTTTACGTAGGCTCGAAAAGAACTCCAAAGACCCAAAAGGTGAGGTGGTGGCATCAGACTGTAGCATGTTTGGGTGCCTTGGCACCTATAGGTTTGGGTGCCTTGGCACCTGTAGTCGAGAGTAATGCTACAAGCGCACAACCAGTCGTTAGACGAAAGAGGAAGAGACGGATAAACCAGAAGGATGCACAGTTCGTCCTCAGCCAGCGAAAATGTCAATGAAACAGTCATCGCAGCCGAATCGGTAGATGAGGACAGCGGGATGATGGCAGTAGTTAGCTAGGGCTTTGCTCTAGCAAGATGACCGATAAAGGGATCCGGGGCATGATGAAGGAGACAGAGGAATATGCACCGCAATCGGGCGAAAGTCCAGGATGGTGGAAGGGATAAAACTTGGCATTCCAAGGAAGCTGGAAAAAGAATTGGATCTTCCGAAGAGCATAATACTGCTAAAACCCTGAAGAAGCAAAAGAGTTCCCCGCTTTCAAGTACTCTGGGAAGACCAAGCCAGCCTCCCGCAATGGAAACTCCAGACAGTCTCCTGCAGAAGGAAGCGCGTACGGCTTCTAAGTCTTCATAAAAGACTGTGACGTCCAAAAGGAGCTACATCCATCATGGAAGTGGAAGATGGTCATTGAAAAAGGATTTTTCAAGATCATCGGTCCCAAATGAAGCATCTGGTAAACGAACAGGTTTTTTTTATCATGTGTTGAACTCTGAAGGGGTCCACCAATAGGGATTATGAGCTGTGAGTGTAGAGGGGGCATCTTAACGCTGCACTTTGCGTCAGCGGAATGTATTGATACCGCCAAAAAGCTCGTTGGAAATATTCACACTCCCCGGGGCGCAAAGTTCGCCTCACTAAGGCGACGGATTTGAACAAGGATGAGGGCGGGGTATCCCCGACAGAACGAATGATAGAAGTCTTAAACAAGCAAATCCAAGAGTTGTCCGTGGAGAAATGGCAGGTCTTCCACAGGGAGGAGAAGGAGGAATGGAACTCTCCTTGTGGTAGGCATTGATCAAGTCTCCGTGACAGGTTTGGCTAAGACTAAAGGCATTGCGTACTACGGAGCCATGGCCGTCTCATATTGAGCCATAAGGCGGTGCAGTGGTAGGACACTTAATGGATAGAGGGTCGACGACGAGATTATCGCCGACTCTCTCAATATTGGGAAGACTGTGATAAGCATTAACCGTAATACTAAAACATCAGGCAGTGCCCGGGGACGATATACCCAACACAACCAAACGGGCCTCTGTGCCCGACGACGGACCATTCACCAACTTCAAGATTTGGAAGACTAGGATAGGTAAAGATCTTAATATTGAAACTCGTAATAGGTCATTATTTTTGGAAGAAAAATTTAAGTCACTTAAGGATTGCCGCGATAGAGGTATAATATGGTTGATGACCTGCGTCTGTTTCCAGTGGAGCGGCAGATCTAGAGCCCGGGAGTAGGCTTAGAATGGACTCCAAAGACCCAACAGAGACATGCATTGACATGCACATGCGGAGACATGCATTATTCGTACAAACCTCCGGCTGTCTCGCAGACCTCAACAGGTCTGAAGTGGTTGTATCCTATGGATTCAACAATTTGAAACTGAATGTCTATAGAAGCGGTGGGATTGGGGAATCAGGAGACGACTCAGCAGTTGTTGTTGAACACTTGCCTGAGGAACTATCGACCACATCGCTAAAGTCTGGAGGACTTCAGTATACTGAAAATTCCCCTGCCACAATCGAGACAGGAGGGGATGGCATCTAGCGACATGTAAGTTAAGATTTCAGGATCAGGCCCGAAGGGCAACGAATGATAGATGGTCGCAAAGAGGGGGCTGTGAGCATTCCAAAACTATGTGGCCTCATCTAGACTTGAAGAGGTCTACGGCTTTGCTGTCATTGTCTAGAACAGACGTCTCAGTCATTGTGTCCGTCATGACAGGTCACTATCTAATCGGAAAACATGCTGACGGACTGAAGGTTGCCAGCAACGACTTTTGCAGAAGCTGTAGGGATATCGAGGAGTAGGCTT
Organism: Stomoxys calcitrans; assembly: GCF_963082655.1. NCBI lineage: Eukaryota > Metazoa > Arthropoda > Insecta > Diptera > Muscidae > Stomoxys > Stomoxys calcitrans. Next base: position 63,669,218 of record NC_081556.1, on the reverse strand, counting down.
ACTCCTATAGAACACCTTCTGTGTGTGTGTCCCGCACTAGCAGTTAGAAGGAGTTCCACCTCAACAAGTCTGAAGGGGTTGTATCCTATGGATTCAACAATTTGAAACTGAATGTCTATAGAAGCGGTGGGGTTGGGGAATCAGGAGACGACTCAGCAGTTGTTGTTGAACACTTGCCTGAGGAACTATCGACCACATCGCTAAAGTCTGGCGGAATTCAGTATACTGAAAATTCCCCTGCCACAATCGAGACAGGAGGGGATGGCATCTAGCGACATGTAAGTTAAGATTTTAGGACCAGGCCCGAAGGGCAACGAATGATAGATGGTCGCAAAGAGGGGGCTGAGAGCATTCCAAAACTATGTGGCCTCATCTAGACTTGAAGAGGTCTACGGCTTTGCTGTCATTGTCTAGAACAGACGTCTTAGTCATGACAGGTCACTATCTAATCGGAAAATATGCTGAGGGACTGAAGGTTGCCAGCAACGACTTTTGCAGAAGCTGTAGGGATATCGAGGAGTAGGCTTACTCCTATAGAACACCTTCTGTGTGTGTGTCCCGCACTAGCAGTTAGAAGGAGTTCCACCTCAACAAGTCTGAAGGGGTTGTATCCTATGGATTCAACAATTTGAAACTGAATGACTATAGAAGCGGTGGGGTTGGGGAATCAGGAGACGACTCAGCAGTTGTTGTTGAACACCTGCCTGAGGAACTATCGACCACATCGCTAAAGTCTGGCGGACTTCAGTATACTGAAAATTCCCCTGCCACAATCGAGACAGGAGGGGATGGCATCTAGCGACATGTAAGTTAAGATTTTAGGACCAGGCCCGAAGGGCAACGAATGATAGATGGTCGCAAAGAGAGGGCTGTGAGCATTCCAAAACTATGTGGCCTCATCTAGACTTGAAGAGGTCTACGGCTTTGCTGTCATTGTCTAGAAGAGACGTCTCAGTCATTGTGTCCGTCATGACAGGTCACTATCTAATCGGAAAACATGCTGACGGACTGAAGGTTGCCAGCAACGACTTTTGCAGAAGCTGTAGGGATATCGAGGAAGAAGAGACTATAGAACACCTTCTGTGTGTGTGTCCCGCACTAGCAGTTAGAAGGAGTTCCACTTTAGGTTCTCATTTCTTTCAGAACCTGTCTGAACATTCGCAAGTTACTGGGCTTTTTAAAGCGATCTGCATGGTTCAACGGTAGGAACTAGAAGGCATCTTCCTTCTTCTGTTCCTGTGGTATCACAATGGACGAAAACGTATAAGTGAGTTTGATGGCAGACTGCCACTTAAACCTAACTTAAGATTTGGAAGACTAAGATACAGTACAGGGATGGGAACTCAATAGACCCTATTGAACAGGGACCATGAAACCATGACCGACTTTTTCAATATTCGAAAGACTAAAATAGGCAAATAATCTAATACGAGACCATCAGGCAGTGCAGTGACAGGAAAGTCAAAGCAGCCTAATGAGCAGGGAGCAGACGAAAAGGCCATCATATACTACCAAGAAGCCCATTAACTGGAGGACCAGTGATTGAGATCTTTCAGATAAACCTCCACCGAAGCGTGACAGCTACTCATGCTTTAATAGAGAAAATCAACAACGGCATGACTCATATAGGCTTAATTCAGGAGCCATGAACGACCCGGTACAATGTGTCTGGCCTATCAACTACCAACTATTTTATGCTAACACTAGACTGAGGACTTGCGTTATTTGTAATAAAAATTTAAATTATATATTTTCCCCATAATTGTCAACGTCGGATGCCACCCACGTCGGAGCTGCAACGGCTGGTGAGGAAAACAAAATACAATAGATAGGAAATGAGGTACACATAAGATGCGATGCGAACTCCTACCACATTACGTGGAGAAGTACCAACACTAATAAGCGGGGCCAATAACTAGCAGAATTCTTGAATACTAACGACCTAATAACACCTAATATCGGTAACACCGCTACCTTTGCACATTCAATTTTACGTATTTAGCTTGACTTTGATTGACTGAAACCTTACTTTTATTTATTCTCCATACCTGATACGTTGAAATTATTCTTCATAAAACAGGAAAAAGGGAATAAAGAGAAAAAGACAAATAAATCACGATATACAAATTTATATGTAATAAATTAAGTACATCATAGACAAATTTGTATGAAATTGGTATTAGAACGCAAAAGAATTTTTCTATAATTATGTGCAAAACATGCCGAAATTAAGTTCAAATTTTGGGTGACTCGCATATATCTAGAATAAGGAATTTTGTATACCAAATGGGAGAAAAAAATCTTAAGCACCATATCATTTTACTTCCATTTAGTTAAATTTTTATTCCTTTGGAGTTTTTTTTGAGTGTATAGGTCGAAATTTTCCACAACGACTTCTGTTATGGTCTCCAACACCCGAACCATGTATGGCCCGGTTCCGTCGATAACCTTATATATACCTCCAATATCACAGCAATTCTTATCCTTTGTCCTATGTTTGCCTAAAAAGAGATACCGTGCACAGAACTTGACAAATGCTATCCATGGTGGAGGGTATATAAGATTCTGACCGGCCGACTTTGCACGCTTTTACCAGTTTCATTTAATCTATGAAATGCATTTTCAAGGCATTTGATTTTTATATACAAATAATTAAATAATTAAAAAAAAAGCAACAAAAAGACCACGAGCTTAAATTTCGAGATATTTTATTCGACTTTTATTCCAGGCAAAATTTCTCGATTCCAGCTCCAAGACTCCGACGCTGACTCCGGAGCCCTGACTCGAACCACTTCTCCCCCCAGTAGGGTAAAGGCATGTGCCTGTTCATATGGGAACACATTTTTCATCCCACACGTACAAATTATTTGTCTGTATCTTTAGATTTATTATTTTTTGTATTTTAATGCATATAAAATTCTCTTTTTTTAAGAAAATATTTTCTTTTATGGTGGGCCACAAAATATTTTGTAGAAAATTATAATCCTACCTGGGCGCTGTTGTGCAATGTGGTCGAGGACCGCTATGTTAATTTATGGCTTAATCAAGAAACTGAAAATGTTTATCATCAAAACCATTTTTATTGTTTTTCTATATGATCCTCCAGCATGATTTATACACATTTGCATGCATTGGGACATCCCCAAAACATGGTTATTGAAAGCTTCCACCGCATTTTCTGGCTACGAAAATTATTGGCAACGCACACATGCGTTGCCAATGTGCGGGAATAAAAAGAAGTCATTGAGTGTCAAATTAGGGTTGTACGGCGGATGACTCATCAATGCGACGTTTTAGACGGTCCAGGTTACTTTTTCGTATTTAGAGCGCACAACAAGCCGATGACTGGCTTATGTGAATGTTCATTGTGGCATGGGACAGGAATAATATCCGCACCCTATTTTCAACCTTAACTAGTCGGTCATAAAGGCGCTAGTTGTAGACGATGTGTGAGAGCTGGCATTGACATGGTGAACAATGATTCGTCTCCTCTTGTTCGTTTTTCGAATTACTTCCAAGACTTCAGGCAATCAAATAGTAATGTACGACTCAAAATTGACCACCTATGTTGTTCAAGCGCAAAAGTATCCAAATGAAAAGTTTTGACGAAGAAACAGGCGACCTTTTGCTTCGAAGTGCGTCTTGGGATTTGGGTCGACTTCAAAGACCAAAACGGTCGATTGTTGATTTGTTTCGGGCTCATACGCATAGATCCACGATTTGCCACCAGTGACGATCTTATAAAAATATTTTAAATCACCGCGATCGCATTTTTTTTAAGTTGTTCGCCCTAATAGACATGATCCTTTTGTGCGATAGTCAAATTTCGCGGAATCCAACGAAAAAAAACTTTCTTAAGGCAAGGTGTTGCAAGGTGTATGCAATATCGAATATATGCTGGTGGAAGAAATGGCCAAGGTTGGCTCTATCTCATGGCTACAGATGGGTTTCTATCGGGTAAATACCCAACGTGTAAATACCCAATAAATACCTTTATGGGTATTTATGATTTTGCAGATACATAAAACATATATAAAAACATTTTCAAAACAATTTTTGATGATTTCATATTCTCCTGACCTTCTGATCTCATAAAATCGGATTTTAGTTATATATAGCTGCTACATAGACCGATATCCGGACTTAAAGTCTTGAGGCAATAAATTGGTCATTTTTCATCAGATTTCGATGAAATTTGGTACAATGAGTTCTGATAGACCCCTACCCATTTCTGTGAAGTGTGGTTCAGATCGGACTATATTTGGATATAGCTGCCCTTCAGGCCGACCGCCTGATCTCCCGATATGGGGTATTGAGTCTCCCGATATGGGGTATTGATCTCCCGATATGGGGTATTGAGTATGGTAGAGCCCTACCCTACCCAGAACACACTGCGTCAAATTTCATTGAATTCGGGTAATAAATGGATCTTTTATGGACTCAATACCCCATGTCGGGACCATATGACCAATTAATTGCCTCAAGACTTTAAGTCTGGAGATCGATCTATATAGCTGCAATATGTAGCTAAAATACGATTTTATGAGATCAGAAGGTCAGGTTTATATACAAAGAATACGAAATCATAAAAAATTGTTTGGAAAATGATTTTATAAGCAAGATAACTGCAAAATTTTAAATACCCAGCTTTTGGATATAAATAGGTGAATGCCCGGGTATTTACTCAATATAGTCAATTTACTGGGTAATAACCTTTTGGTTATTTATCCATCGCCCATCTCTACTCATGGCATGCCACATGACGATCTTGCAAGTTCGCGCTCGGCATCAATGTTCTCTGGTACAATGGCCGTTTTTGAACAACCTTCACGGAATTCGACTTTGACCGAGCGTCGACCACGACTGAAATCATTAAACGAGTTTTGCGCATTGCTATAGGATGGTGCTTCATCGTCATACAAAGATTAAAGTTTAAGGCACTCCACGCCGAAAGTTGTTAAAAATGGTCGCACGAAAATGTTTACGAGTTTAATCCAAATTTATTTTTTCATGTCACTGTCAACAACGTAAGTGATGGTCGCACGTCAAAACGATCTGAGTACGATTATGCTAGAAAATGTAAAACTTTCCAATAGAAAATAGAAAATTATATACATAGCAGCGCTCGAAAGACGTTTGTTTAACACATAGTCATGGGATGGATGGAACACAGTTTAGATTCTTAGCAGCACCAAAACTACTTTTTGCAATCAGAATGTGAACGCCTGCCGGCAGTTTCGGATATTTCGTTCATTAATTATATCCTACTCCACTAATGGACACCAGTACTGTGGTATTCTATACCCTTACAGTGCTACAGGGTATTATAACAACCAGAAGAAATAAGAGTACGGATCGATTAAGAATCCCTTTGTAATTCCGAACTTCAAAGACGTACAGACCTTCACTCAGGAGAATCAATACAAACGCAGATACACTCTTAAGATGCTGCACATTATTGACATTCTTCCTGACGAGGAAATAAATTACAGGAAATGCGTGGCGAGTTGTGCAAGAGCGTATCGACAGTGCAAGAGTATATCGACAGCAGTCGGCAACCGACATTTATATTTTGTTAAAAAACAGCCTGTCAAAACGAAGTCAATCGAAATATCGGAAATAAATGGAAACAACATTCTAAAACACGTTGTTTTAACTGACCTGCAGCCGAAACCATTAAGTAAGTCAATAGAACATAAAAAACAGATGGATTATTTCAAAAACGGATGGCTTTAATTTTTACTGTGCATCATTTTGGTTTAAGTGGGGTAACGGTACTGTTGTTATATTTCCCTCTCTCTGATGGACAGCACAACATGTTTTCTATCTGTTCAATTTTGATTTTGTGTGACGCTGTCGGCTAAAGCCCGAATTTTTTTTTAAATTAGATTTTAATAATTGTGGTGATCTATTGCTAATATATAAACAGTGATTTTTTAGAAATAAGAACTGTGATTAGTAAAATGCATACAGAAAATATAGAGGCGAAGCCTAATGCGAGTATAAATATTCCGAAATAGTCAGGTCCTTTAAAGTGGACATCGATAGTCCACGGTTGTAAAATCTCAACTAGACTATTATCCCGTTATATACCGATTTTGACCATACTTGGCATGTATGTTGAAAGCCAGTCTTCGAGAGGCTCAAGACGTCAAATCGGTTGATCGCTATATATGGAAGCTATGTAGCAACACTGGTTTAAACCGCTCATGCACGTTTCTTGTTTTGTTTGACTGTCAAACATCTTCAGTTTGGTCCATAATTTAACCATGAACCATCTTAAAAACGAACAACGCCTGCAAATTATTGAATTCTGTTATCAAAATGCGTGCTCTGTTCATCGGCCGCTCATTTTGGGCTAAATGAGTTCGTAAATAAACAGAATTGACGATTTTGGAGTGAAGATCAGCCAGAAGCATTGCAAGAGCTACCAATGCACCTAGAAAAAGTCAAAGTTTGGAGCGATTTATGGACTGGTGGCATCATCGGTCCGTACTTCCTGAAAGATGGTGCGAATCGTAACGTAACTGTAAATTTTGAGCGCTACCGTGAGATGATATCCAATTTTTTTTTTTTGCCCAAAATGCAAGAGCTTGTCTTGCATGACATGTGGTTTCAATATGATGATGTCACATGCCACACAGCACGCTAACAATGAACATTTTAAGAGGTGAGTTCATTGATAACTTTATTTCACGTTCGTGACCGGTCAATTGGACGTCTAGATCGTGCGATTTAACGAATTTAATGTGTTTTTTAAACTTTAAAAATCACCCTTTAGAAAGAATTCGAACAAACTTGCATGTTAATTCAGCGTAATCAGATAATAATTGTGCCCTCTAGAAGCTTAAGAATCATATCGGTTGAACGGTATACGTGCACGCAAAAAATTAAAACGTTTGGGAAATTTTTACGATAAACAAAAAACTTTTATTACGAAGTTTATTTTTTATTGTAACTGTATAAAATTTCGCTTCAACATATCAAACGTTTGCTATAAACGTTGTATTACTGGGTAACTAACTTTGTAACCCCTTAGCAGCTTCGACTACGATGAAAGGACCTTTTTTTGTAAAACCAAAAACTCTTTAATGGCAAAAGTGTTTCGATAGCCGCAAACGATTATTTGTTAAACGGACCAATAGTTATTCACTTGGGTCTCTCCTACACGAGAGAAAGCCTACTCATTCTGTTGTACATTACACTTGAGGCCGAGTGCGAGGCACTGTTGTCAGCGGCACAGTCTTGCATAGATGGAAGCCTAGTATTGCCGTCTGGAAGATCATGTTACACGGATGGATCAAAGCTGGGGGACAGAGTGGGACTGGGGGAGTAAGGGGAAATGAAAGGGCAGACGATTTGGAAGTGAAGGCCAGAGAACTGCCGTCGATAAACTTGGTTAACACCGGTACTTAGGTGGGTAAACGATACCAGACATGAACCAACTTAGGGTAGTGGTATGGAAAACAATAAAAGATTTTGTAGTAGCATGGAATTCCTAAGTTAAAATTTTCTTTTTCTAGGTTACTTTTTAGTTTTTAAAGCGTACAGCAAACCGATTATTGGCTTAGGTTAGTGACATAGGGCAGATTAAAATCTGCACCCTCTTTTCAACCTAACCTTACCTAACCTGCACATTACTCTGTACGTACACAAGAAAATAATCCCATGTTAGCTCGTGATGCTATCCCCATGCACCCCATGTAGGCGAGATGGGTCTATATTGTACGGAATGGTGTATCACGAAGGCCAATCCCCCACCGCCGTTCCTTGAGCGATCCTTACGTAGCACATTGTATCCTAGACAACTGTGCAAGCTGCAGGTGTTGGCCAGCTTTGTCTCCTGAATCGCTGTGACCAATATGTTCTGCCGACTCATAAAATTCACAATCTCATCGATCTTGCCACGGAGACTGTTGCTGTTTAGTTGTAAAAATGATATACTTCCCGGCACTGGCCAGGCAATACTGGGGCTTGGATGCTGCTGTTGCGTATATTGCCGCACGGGAGAGATAGGGGGGACACATAGTCCGACGACGAGGACGCAGCAGGCAATGACAACGACGCTTGTAATGTTTGCACAACCCCTTGCAACACATTTAAAGTGAAGTGAGGCCAGAGCAACTGGCCACTCCATGCACCGGTTACACCTCACCCACACCGACCGATGATGGAGGCGGTTCTGGTAAACCGAACAGAACCAGGGTCCGGGGTTCTTTTCAATCCCGGCACGGAGCAGACCCCTGCGGAGAAGGCACTCCCAGATGTGCCTCTCCCATGACGAAAAAGGACGAACACGTACACTGAGGCGACAGCTCTTGCGATGAAGGGTTCCATCGGGTCAATCCGGTGCGTACAACCGGCTGCCATGGGTTGGTTGGTAGGTTGGGATTGTAAATAGGTCATATGGGTTCATATTTATACATAGCTCCCATATAAACCGATATCCCGATTATATTTCTTGAGCCCATATAGGGCGCAATTCTGAAATTTTGACTTCTACTATGGAATCTTGTATCCAAACCAATCGGTTCATAATTTGATATAGGTTTAACCGTATATCAATTCTTATCCATTATGCTTTGTTAGGTCTCGCATCGATAAACTTAACTGGTTTATTATGTTTTCGAGAGTGCAAAATTCCAACTTCAGATGCAGTTTAACGAATTTTATCTCTAATTTTCAGTATTGATCGTATTATTGTCTACGGCAAGCCTGATTCGTTGGCAATAGAAACACCTTCTCACCACTGTCATATTGCCTAAGAATTTCCATCATTGATTTTCCAACATATTTTTAACTTGTTCAGCTTATTTTGCTAAACCAATTTTACTAAACAAATAAAAAAAAAGGCACATCGGATAAAATTGGGATTCCCGACATTCCAGAACAAATAAAGAGGGTCATCAAGCAAAACAGCACTACCGCGAATACGTAAATCGAATGACAACGTAAATCAAATTGACCTAACGATGAGACGACGTAAATCGAGGCATTACTGTTTATCAAGATTAAAGGGTATTGTCAGGGCAAAAAGCTTAATATTTGAATTGATACAAATTCTTGCAGGATATTATCGCAAAAACATGTACTTTCTTCGTTAAGAAAGTCCAATATTTTTCAACAAAACAGTTTACTGCAAAAATTTCATTTATGTGAAATGAATTATTTTTTTTACCTGTGGGAGTATATCCAAATATATTCGATATGGTCCATTTTCAATCGCCAACGACCTACATCAAAAAGAATTATCTGTGCAAAATTTAAAACAATTGCTTTATTCTCTTTAAATTTATTCATTTGTAATTTTTCGTTGGACTACTAATGTCCTCTCGGGAGATATTTTGCTACAGACAAGCCAACTAACATATATTCTCAAAAAAAAAAAACAATTTTATCAGTGCTTCTTATAACATGGTAGTGAAAGGGATAATTATAGAAAATACATATGAAATTCCTAGTAATATGTTTTACATATCGCATGACATTATTAGTTAATAATGTCCCGACGTTTTTGGCAGAAGAAGTTTACTGTCGAAAATTTCGTTAACGACTAATGTTTGTTTGTCGAATACAAGTATCATATTTATAACTTACCTTCCTCTGTGTGAACCTGCAAATGGCCTGATTCAATTAGTTGTAAAAGAACATCCTGAGTAACATTAGGTAAAACTGATGGCTGGCAGGTCAGGCCGTCCCTCGAGTTTGGACGATGTCTATTATCGGCGACATTTGGTTGGCAGGTGTTTTGAGCTTTAATTTTGTGGTCAGGAATTTCAACGACGGAATCACCCTGGCTCTTTTGTTTAATGCTGACCTTTGGGTTGTATTTTTGGCCGGTTTCCCAATTACAATCAACGGTTGATATGCCTTTGTCAACATTACCTTCTGCTTCTTCATGGGTCAAAGCACCAACGCCATCAACATCTGATGAATCGTCAGTATCGTTTATCGATGACAGAGGAGACCGGACTTCCTAAGCAAAGAAATGACGAAAAATCAATTATTTTTTATATGTAATTTTGATGTGTATATATATAATACCCACCACCAAAGGATGGGGTATACTAATCTAGTCATTCCGTTTATAACACTTAGAAATATTGATCTAAGACCCCATTAAGTATGTATATTCTTGATCGTCTCGACATTCTGAGACGATCTAGCCATGTCCGTCCGTTCATCCTTCCGCCCGTCCGTCCGTCGAAATCGCGATAGCGAACGAACTCGTAAAGCTAGCCGCTTGAAATTGTGCGCATATACTTAATATTAATGTAGGTCGTTGGGCCCCTGAGCCCCTGAAAGCCGCAATTTTTGTCCGATTTGGCCGAAATTTTACATGTAGGTTTGTGTTATGACTTCCAATTACTGTGTCTAGTACAGTTCAAACCGGTCTACAACCTGATATAGCTCCCATATATATAACCGATCTCCCGATTTGCTTCTTGACCCAAAGAAAGCCGCAATTTTTGTCCGATTTGGCGAAAATTTTGCATGTGGTGTTCTGTGCCAAGTACGGTTGAGATCGGTCTATAACCTGATAAAGCTCCCATATATATAACCGATCTCCCGATTTGACTTCTTGGCCCCTTGCAAGCCACAATTTTTGTACGATTTAGTTAAAATTTTGTTATTATCCAAAAGCTGGGCCAAGTACGGTCCAAATAGACCTATAGCCTGGCATAGCTCACATATAAACCGGTCTCGATCGATTATCCTTGTTCGGTTACTAGAAGCTTTAATTTTTGCTGGTTTGAAAGAAGATTGTTGTGTAGAATAAAATTTATTTTGTATAAATTTTTAGCAGAATCCATGGTGGTGGGTTCCCAAGATTCGACCCGGCCGAATTAAGTACGCTTTAATTTGTTTTTAACTGTGAAACAAACTAACGTCCGTCAAATTCGTGCCAATCAAGTTTTCTGTTAAATTAGTCCATATTAATGCGAAAATAAGGAATTGTTTCTGGACTGGTTCAGCCCTGTCTGTGTGCCACTGATATCTAGGAGACCATACGATGGAAGCATACTCAAGCGTTGGCCTAACAAAGATCTTCTGATGAAACCTAAAGTAGACAATGATCTAAACGCAAAAACAAAACGTTTGGGAAATTTTTACGACAAATAAAATACTTTTCTTGCAGAGTTTTTTATTTCAACGGATAGAATATTTAAGTGAAAACGGGCAAAGGTCGGCCGAGCCGAATCTTGGCAACTCACCACCATGAATTCTCCTAAAAATGTCACAATGAACTTAGTTGAAGAGGATATGTGTACTTTACGTTCAACATTTCAGCCACAAATTGAAGCTTCTTGGGGCCGTAGGATACTTATACGGAGATCGGTTTATATGAGAGCCATTGGCGTAGCTATGGGGTCCCGGAGGCGGCTAGACCCCCAGTAGAAAATCAGTAGCTTCCCAGAATTTTCTTCAGCATATATACTTTTAAATATATATATACACACTTTTTTACATCTAACTCATCAAGGAGTAAAAAAATATACCCCAATATAAACAAGTAAAAAGGCGTTAAGTTCGGCCGGGCCGAATTTTGGATACCCACCACCTCAGGTATATATGTAAACCACTTTTCATCATAATGCGGTGAAGAGTGCATTATGCATGCCCACATAGCAGCTTTATCAAAATGTGGTCCGATTTGGACCAAATTCGGCGGTCTAAAAAGTACAGGTAATTGTTTAATTGTAGAACAAAATATTGGTCTTTTAGGTAGTCATATCCAAATGTAGACCGATCTGAACCATATACGACACGAATGTCGAAAAGCCTAACATAAGTCACTGTGTCAAATTTCAGCGAAATTGGATTATAAATGTGTCCAGACCCATCTAGGCCAAATTAAAGAAGAAGGTTGAAAGGCCTAACACAACTCACTGTACCAAATTTCGGCGACATCGGACAAGAAATGCGGCTTTTATGAGCCCAAGACCTTAAATCTGGGCCGATCGGGGCCAAATTGAAGAAGGATGTCGACGAATCGGATAATAAATGTGGATCGGTCTATGTCAAGATAATCCGAACTTAATCTGCTTATGGACAAAAAAAAAAAAGAATCTGTGCAAAGTTTGAGCTTAATATCTCCATTTCTTAAGCCTGTAACGTGATTTTATAGGGTCGGAAATGGATATTTCGATGTGTTGCAAACGGAATGACAAAATTAATATACCCCCATCCTTCGGTGGTGGGTATAAAAACGATTTCAAAAATAAACAATAGTGAAGAAAAATTCTTAAATGAATGCGATCGATAATAACAGAGGTCCGGTAGTTTGGTAAATGAGCGCTGTTAGGGTCAAATTAATTATTGTATTTTTTTTGAAAATGGCTACTACTTTTGTCACTTGGACTTTGGAAGTTGATGTCTAGTTGAGAGGAATTTGTTTGGAAATGAATATTCGATTCAGAGTTAGGTTTGCTTATGAAGGGTGAAAAATGCATGAAATATTTATTTGAATGAATTTGAACTTAAGTTTGAAGATTATTTCATGTATATGTTGACCGGGTAATCGAAAATAATGCTTCAAGTGCACAACAAGTCGTCATACTAATTAATGAGGAAGAGACGGATAAACCAGAGGGATGCACGGTTTATCCCCACCCTTTAAGAAACGGTGGTGTTTCCGACTCGGATTTATACAGCGACGGTGTCAATGAAAAGTAATCGCAGCCGAATCGAGAGATGACGGTAGAAGTGAGCGATGGCTTTGCTAAGCTCACAGGCAGACCGGCAGCGAAATCTGGCGAAAGTGCGAAGGGATAGAACTGACATTCCAATCACTTCTACGGAAACTGGAAAAAGTATCAGATCGCCCGAAGAGCATAACACTTCTAAAATGCTGAAGAAGATAAAGAGCTCATCATTTTCAAGTACTCTGGAAAAACCAACCAGCGCTCCCGCAATGGAGACTCCAGACAATGTCCTGCGGAGGTAGACAAAGTCGGAACTCGAACGAAGCCACCTGAGTCTTTATGGAGGACTGTCACTTCCAATAGGAGGCCACAGCCATCACGGAAGGGGAAGATGGTCGCTGAGAAAGGTAAGGAGCCGCCCACTTACATAGTGCTGTGGAAGCACAACTGAGATGAACTGACTTATGCAGTCATCAATATCGGCTGTGCATCCGGCAGGATTCCACCAGATCATCGGTCCCAAGTGGAGGATCTATTTAACGATCGGATTTTCGAACATGTGTGGAACTCTCGGCCGACACGGGATAACTATGAGCACCACATAGGCTGGAACTTTGAGCTCCGACTTGTGTGGTGTCCATCGTTATCACGGGATGCTAAGCTGAAAGCTACCGGGCGCGTCCGGGCAGTCCGCGATTTTCGAGAGGAGAGTTTCAGTGAGGAGTCAGGTGCCACTGGCTGTTAATTAAATACTGAGTGCCAATGATACTCGAGATGACAAGGCGAGTTGTTGGCGCCTTCAAATAACCAATGGCCAACATCAGCGTCTGTTCCCAGGGCCGCTGGTGATGGTATAGTATGTTTACCTCCTAGTCAGAATGAGGTCCAAGTAGCAGTGACCCGACTAAAGAACAACAAGGTAGCAGGAGCCGACGGGTTACCCGCTGAACTATTTAAGACCGGAGGCGACACGCTGACAAGGCGTATGCATCAGCTCATCTGCGCAATCTGGCTAGAAGAACGCATACCCGATGATTGCAACCTCAGCATACTATGTCCCGTACACAAGAAAGGAGACAAGACGGAATGTGCCAACTACAGAGTCTCGTCCCCATCGCATACAAGATACTCTCGAGCGTACTGTGTAAAAGATTAAAACCTAAAGTCAATGAGATAATTGGGCCCTATCAATGCGGCTTTAGACCTGGTAATTCCACCCTGTACCAGATATTCACACCGCGCCAAATCCTGAAAAAGTCCCGAGAAGGACCAATCAACACCTACCATCTCGATACTCCTCTACGTTCAAAGGTATTTCAAGCCATGTCTGAGTTTGGTATCCCTTCAAAATTAATAAGACTCTGCAGAATGACACTTGCTGATACGCGTTCCTCAGTAAGAATAGGAAAGAATCTCTCCGAACCATTTAATACCAAACGAGGCTTCAGACAAGGAGACAGCCTATCGTGTGGTCTCTTTAATATCCTGTTGGAGAAGCGTTGGCTAGGTCATGTTGTCGGAATGGATGAAGAAGCTCCAGCAAAGAAGTCTTTTGAAAGCAAACTCGGCGGTACACGCAAACAGGGAAGACCAAAAGCCCGATGGAAAGACCAAGTGGTGGGAGACACCACGAAACGTGGTGTTAGCGATTTTTGAATGAGCGCAGAAGATCGAGGCGCTTGGAACGCTATTCTACGTTCGGCTAGTGGAACAAATATTCTGTCGTAGCCAATTAAAGTAAGTGGAACTCTGTAGAGGGTCCGCCCATACAAATGATGAGATGCGAGTATAGAGAGAACATCTTTACGCTTCGTTTTGCGTCGGCGGAATGTATTAATACCGTCAAACAGCTCGTCTGAGGTATTCACACTCCCTGGGAGGGTAAATTTCAGACGGAACGCATGTTGAGATTCTTGGGCAAGCAAACCCAAGGTTTGGTCGCAGAGAAGTGGGAGGTCTTCCACAGGGAGGAGAAGGAGGAAGGAACTCTCCTCGTGTTTGGCATTGTTCAAGTCTCTGTGATGAGTTTGGCTAAGACTAAAGGCGTGGCGTACTAAGGGAGCAAAGCTGTCTTTTTCAAGATTGGGAAGACTAGGATAGGCAGAAATTCTCAATGTGAGACATCAGGCCGTGCAGTGGCAGGTGACTCAACACCGCCCAAAAAACAGGGGGCTGACAACGAGACAATCACGGCCTCTCTCAATATTGGAAAGACTAGGATATGCAAAGATTCTAATACAAAAATATTGGGATGCCCAAAAAGTAATTGCGGATTTTTCTTATAGTCGACGTTGACAAATTTTTTCAACGGCTTGTGACTCTGTAATTGCATTCTTTCTTCTGTCAGTTATCAGCTGTTACTTTTAGCTTGCTTTAGAAAAAAAGTATATTTGTTTAAAGTTCATTCTAACTTTTATAAAAAATGCATTTACTTTATTTTAAAAAATCCGCAATTACTTTTTGGGCAACCCAATATAAGGCAGTACAGTGACCCAACACATCCTAACTAACAGACCCGACGACGGACTCATCACCGACTTTAAGATTCGGAAGACTAGTATAAGTAAGATCCTAATATTAAAACATTAAGCAGAGCAGCGACAGGAGTCTCAATGCAGCGTAACGAACAGGGATCCGACGACCTACCCCTAAGAAACACATTTACTTACGATTTGGAAGACTAAGACAGGCAAAGATCCTAGTATTGAAACATCAGGCAGTACAGTGCATTGGTTTCCAAACCAAGCCTAACGAAAAGGGACCTGACGATGGAACCATTACCGACTTTGTAATGTTTCGGAAGACTAGGATAGGCAAAGAACCTAATACGTTGACATCAGGCAGCGCAGTGACAGGAAAGTCAATGCAATCTGAAGAACAGGGAGAAGACGATGAGATCGCCTACCAATGATTGAGGTAATCCAGATAAACCTCCACCGGAGCGAGACTGCTACACACGCTCTGATGGAGAAAATCAGCAAGGGCACGATTCATATTGCCTTAATTCAGGAGCCATGGACGACCCGGAACAAAGTTTTTGGACTGAACCATATCAACTAACAATTATTCTCTCTCAAAGTTTCTCTCAAAAACCCATGTCTAAACTGAAACTTAAGTAGACGACATGGGAGTAAGAGCAGAGACAACGGAGGAAATGTTGAGGCGTTTGATGAAAGCCCATTTTCCACAGGATACGACAGGACTTATGGAGACACCGGAATCTTAGAATAATGACATTGATCGTCATCGTCATTGATCGTATTGTGGACACAATGATACAGAGTAGGACATCCAGCGAACTGCTCAAATACAAACAGCATGACTATGTGAAGGGAAGGTCGGTGGAGACTGCCCTTCACAAGATTGTGCATAAAATTAAAGAATCCTTCGATGCCAAAACGTACACACTGGCGGTTTCCATTGACATCTAGGGGGCTTTTAACAATGTGCGGACCCTCCTAATGCTGGCAACATTTGTGAGCTACTATGCCATGCAAAACTTCTCTCCAAAGATATGTCGCACTGCGGCACGCCGTTCGGACTCGGCTATAAACAGGAGGCCCCTTATCATTGAGCTTAAACTTGAATCGGACTGCACTCATTGATATGTGAGAAGTTTGCCCCTGTTCCTTAGTGGAATGTTCATGGGCAAAATTTGCATTTTTTATCTTCACACTGATCCAACCCTTAGACCAGTACCGGGTGAACACGGTCCTTAGAGACTGGATAAGCCGTATGCTAAGGAACAGGTGGATAAATTGTGTGTACAATGGCATAAAAATAATCAAAAAAGTGGCAACAAGGTACGCCACATGCCCCCCTGTGGCGTGCCTTGTTGCTTTGCCTTGTTTTATCGCCACCCCTATGGGTGACCACCATAAATGACCTTTTACGGATGCTGACTGAGGAGGGATTTGAACCCTTCTGCTTCGCAGACGATGTTATAATACTTCTAAGGGGTAAGTATCCGAACCAGAACCAGCATATGGCATATGACTGGGCTAGACCCAAAGGTCTCAATGTTAATCCAGAGAAGACTGAAATATGCCTGTTCACGAGAAAGACGAAGGTGGGCCAATTTAACTCACCACGTTTCCTCAATAAGACGATTTCGATATCTGACAAGGTCAAATACTTAGGTGTGATCTTGGACAGGAAACTGAACTGGAAGTGTCACATTTATATATGGGCCGTAGGCTCGAAATGGGACCTGAATCCGAGGATAGTCTACTGGCTCCACAGGAGCGTGATTACACTAATACTTACTTACGCCTCAGTAGTTTGGTGGACTGCTATGGAGAAAAAGTCCAACATAAGGATAGATATATTGTAGATATCCGATCCATTGACATACAGATCAATTGCGAAACAGCCACTGCTTCTATGAGACTTAAGGCGATGGGATAATGGATTGAGTATGGGAGCAGCTCATACCATCGCGGTATAATCGAGGCGACGATAGGAAACCTGGAAGGAAGGGAAGAGGTTTCCGATCGCATACCTGAGATGAACCTTGAAGTCGAGTGCGAGGCATTGCCTCCAGCGGCAGAGTCATGGATTGACGGAACCCTAGTATTGCCATCTGGAAGATCATGTTACACGGATGGATCAAAGCTAGAGGACAGAATGGGCCTGGGGGTCTATATTGAGAACCCAGGGATTGAGATCTGTTTTAGACTGTCTGACCATAATACGGTCCTGCAGGCGGAGATGCGGGTATCACGAAATGCTAGAAGTGGTGTGGTGCTAACGCGAGGACGTCAAGTGTGAACATCTTTACCGACAGTAAAATTGCCATAAGGCAATAACAACCAGGACGGTAAGGTCACGTGCAGTCTTGCAGTATAAGAAGGACATTAACGCCTCTGAAGATGGGAAAATCCGCATCGTTTGGCTGCCGGGCCAAAACGGAGTAAGGGAGAATGAATGCCGTCAATAAAATCGGTTAACGCGAAGCCTTTCGGGTCGACGCAGTCCGAGTTAAGGGAGTGGGTGACGAATGCGCATGCAACATTCTGGAACAGCGAAACGGTCGGTAGGACGGCGAAAATCCTATGGGGGATCCAGATCGTGAGAAGACGGGGCTATTGAAGGTAGGCTATTGAAAGAAAGTAAGAAGGAGGTCAGTATAGCTATTGGTGTCATAACGGGACACATAGGACTACGAGCTCAATTATGTAAAATCGGTGCGGTAAGTGAGAGCATGTGTAGGGCATGCGGGAAAAAGGACAAGACGTTGGACCATTTCCTTTGTCACTGCCCGCTTTCACGTCCCTGAACATAGATGGGGACACTATACCAGACGTGAACCAACTTAGGGGAGTGGCATGGATTACCGATTACTGGCTTAGGCCCATAGTGGCATGGGGCGGATTAATATCTGCACCCTCTTTTTAACCTAACCTAACCTAACATAGAAACTACTCATGAAAGCCGATCATCATATTTGACTTCTTCGGGCCTTTGAAGGCGCAATTTTTCCCGATTCAGCAAAAATTTTACACAAAAACTTTTGTTATGACTTCAAAACTTTAAAAATGATCTTCAGAGGGGACCTTTCAAGAACCTGGGAGTGCTTGCTCTTCTTATCTGATGTGAAAAAATCTCAAGTTCCAGCTTGTAAATCAATGAAATCCAAAGAACATAAAAAACCCTTAGTGTAGAGTCTAAAAGGGTCGGTCAATTTCGGAGCAGGAAATGGTATTATATGCGCACGATATCCGTCCAAAAGATCTGATAATCTATTTTCAAATAATCCGAATATATCAGATAATCTAACTTAGTACTTAATTTTCCATTAACATTCCATTAAGGTACAGGGCATGCTTCTCTCATATTTATGAGTGCAGTCCGATTAAAGTTTAAGCTCATTTATAAGACGTCTCCTTTTTTATGCCGAGTCCGAATGGCGTGCCTCATAGCGACACCACTTGTTTAGGTTAAGCTGAAAAGAGGATGTGGATATTAATCCGCCCCCTTCCACCATGAACAAACACCTAACCCAGTAAGGGGCTTGTTGTGCGCTCTAAATCGTAAAGAGTAACCTTGAACAAGAACATTTTAATTTAGGAATTCCGTGCTACTTACAAAATCCTTCATTTTTTTCCATACCACGCACCTAAGTTAGTTCATGTCTGGTTTTGTGTCCCCACACAAAACCCTTGTTGAAGATATTACGATTACAAGCGAATTATGTCAAAACATAATTGTAGAAAAAATTTTAGATGAGGTAGAGAACAAAATAATATAAAAATTTTATTTATTTCAATTAGTGTATAGACACGAAAAATTCTGCTAATTTTCATGTCGAATTTTCGAACCAAACTTACCGTCAATATATGTATATCGTTCGTACTTTGAAATAAGAGATCAGTATATGCTTAATGCAATTTTATAAGGTAAATGTTGATATACAAAACCCGCAAGGAAAGGCAAAAGTCGGGCGGTGCCGACTTCATAATACCCTACACCTATCCTATAAGTACAAAGTGGGAGCTATATCTAATTCTGAACCATTTTTGATGGACCTCGACCGAGGCTTTCAGATGGGTAATTAAACAATCCGTATCAAATTTCGAGCAAATATGTTCAAACTGTCAATAAAAACGGTTGAAAAATGACATTATTGCAAATTACCCAAAATCTGAAGAACATATATATGAGAACCAGGGACGTAGCCAGGATTTTATTTTTTCAAAATCGAAAATTTGCTAAAATTCTTTTATTACTGTGCAATTGGTAAAGATACCAACAAAATTTAATTTTTTTTTTTTAAACGTGTTCGCTATAGGGTGCAGGAACTGACCCATCGGCGGTGACATTTGGTCATAAAGTAGAAGCTAAATTTTGTACTGATTGTCAACACTCTATTTATAGGCCGATCCTAATCTATCAAAGTGTGTTGTTCTTTGCGAATGTCTTAGTTTTATAGTGAATGTTACGGCGAATCAGCTTCACAATTTTGATGAAATTTTTTCATTTGCGCTCATTTTTGCCCTCAAACTTGTTTTGTGATTTCAACACGTTATTATTTGTGTCTGTCTTTTGGTTTTAAATGACTTTTATTTCTCTTAAATTTTACGCAATCAAACTAAAAATGTTAAGCAACTATAATTGTTAAATAGTTCAAAAAATAAATTTTGACCAATTTTTACTAAGAACCATTAAATTCTGCTTAAATGATTTCGTCTATTTCTTCTTCGAACATAACTAAACACCATCGTTTAATGGTGTTTTTAATGGAAAAGATGTCCGGTAAGAATTGTATCCAACTATGTCGTATATGCTTGTAATTCCCATCATGTTTTTATAAGTCCTAAAGTTTTCCTAACTTATTGGAGATAAAATAAGAAAAATAAAATAAGTGGTAGAACTAAAAATGAGAAACACGACAAGATTTCTACGTTATAGCAGTTGTAAACTTTTTTCTTTCTTTGCCCAATAATTGATGTCAAATGACCAGCGGCAAATGTAAGTGTAACATAAAAATATTTTTTTTTTAATTTTTAAAACTTCTAAATTAATAATATATAAAATTTCATCAAAATCGGACAACGGAATCGATGGTCAGGCGTAATTTTGTCTTTAAAAATATTTATATTTATATATATATTTGTTTATAGAAAAAATTTAGGGACAGATAAGCATAATAAAAATGGGTATTCAAAAAGTAGTGTCGCAAAATTCTAAATTTTATTTAAAATTTTGTTTTTTTTTTTTTTTGGTGGGGGAGGTTAGGGCCTGAGTGCCCCACCTGGCCACGTTACTCAGATATAGTGGTGGTCGTCGAGGAAAGTGTTGTAAAAAATTTTGGAAGTATTGGTCAATAAATGCGCTTGCAGTAGCTCTAGAAGTGAAAATCGGGTGATATACAACTATCTCCAAATCTGAACCAATTTCTATGAAATTCACCAGCTATATATAAATCTGAACCGATTTTAAGGAAACTGCTCAGATATAGTAGTAGTCATCGAGGAGAGCGTTGTACAAAATTTTGACAAGATTGGTCAATAAATGCGATTGCAGTTGCTGTAGAAGTGAAAATCGGCCAATACACATATATGGCTGCTTTATGTAGGTCTGGACCGATTTCTATGAAATTCACCAGTAATATTAAGTGTCATAAGATAATATTTTCTGCTGAATTTCGGGAGAATCAGTTAACAAATAAGCACTTTATTGCAATATTGCTTAAAGTCGGACGAACATATATATGGGAGCTATATCCAAATCTTAACCGATTTTTTCAAAAAGTTTCGTCTCTCGGTAGAGACCAGAGCGTGTGTAGCAGTCCCGCTCTGGTGGAGGTTTATCTGGATGGTCTCAATCATTGGTCCTCCAGTAAATAGTCATTTTGGGAGTGGGGGATGGTTTCGTCGTCTGCTCTCAGTTCTATAGACTGCATTGAGTTTCCTGTCATGCACTGCCTGATGTTTTGATATTAGGATCTTTACCTCTTCTTGTCTTCCGAATCTTGGGAAAGTCGTTGTTGGTTCCATCGTCGGGTCCCTGTTTGTTAGACTATGTTGAGTCTGTTGTCCCTGCACTATCTGATTTTTTTAGTATTAGGACCTTTGCTCATCCTAGTCGTCCCAAACTTGAGAGAAATGGTTATTGTTTCGTTGTCGGCCCCCTGGTTGTTAGGCGGTATTGTCCGGTAGTACGCCATTCCTTCAGTCTTAGCCAGATCCTCCACTTGGAACCGATGATATGGTTGAATCCTACAGGATGAACTACCGATATTGATGATTGCATAAGTCATCTCATCCCTGTTCAGCTTCCTTGCCACTCTGACGGAAGGGGCGGCTTCATACCTTTTCCAGCGACCATTTTCCTCTTCCGCGACTCAGCATCTTAGCAGTGTTATGCTCTTCGGGGGATTTCATTCACTTCACAGCCTCCATAGAAGTGTTTGAAATCATCCTGCATATCGCCCAATTGCATACGCCCCTATCTCCTTCGTCGTGTCGCGTAATGCTCACTCCGTCTTCTTGTGAGCTCGCTCACTTCTGCCGCCATCCCGCTGCCCTCCTCTCGATTCGGTTGTAATGACTGTTTCATTAACACTGTCGCTGTCTGATTCGGAATCGGAAACACCACCTTTACTTAAAGGCTGGGGACGAACTGCGCATCCCTCTGGATAATTCGTCTCTTCATAATTTTTTTGTCGTTCGCCGTCATAGGCGGACATGCTAACCTCTGCGCCACGATGGTCTCCTATTAGATAATCTAGAAATCCGAATTTGAATTCTGACATCAAAGTCTGATCGTTTAGAATCGACTAGTACTTTCTACTTTGGCGAGAATTTTCCATATTAAAATGTTACACGCAAAAAATAAATCGTTTCACTTTAAGCAAATTTTCGACAAGTAAACTTTTACGTTGAAAGTACATGTTTTTGCGATAAACCCTTGCAGGGATTTGTGACAAATATAATATGTTTTAACTTTGAAAACACTTTTCATTCTTCATATCTAAAAAATGTTTTTCGAGGTCTCAACTAGAATTACTTTATTTTTAAATTTATTTCACGTCATGCTTTTGTGCATGCATATTCTTTTCATTTTTAAAATACATATATTATGCATATTGAAAAGGATGCCAAGTTCAATAAAATGTCGCAACATAATTCAATTTCAAATTACCATCCACACCCGAGTTTACCATCCGCACCCGACAGAGCTGTTCGACATATATACTTAGGTAATATGTACTACTTAATGCAAGCAAAATATATTTGAAATTATTTAATTTAATAGCATTTACACATCAAAGGATAATCGAATTAGGTTAGGTTGAAAAGAGGGTGTGGATATTAATCGACCACATGCCACTATGGACATATACCTAACCCAGTAATCGGCTTGTTGTGCGCTCTAAGTACTAAAAAAAATAACCTCGAAAGAGAAAATCTAAGTTAGAAATTCCATGCTACTTACAAAATCCTTAATTGTTTGCATGCCAGGCCCCTAATTAGGTTCATGTCTGATATTGTGTACCCACTAGGGTGTACATTTATTTGTATTTTTGGATTATTCGATTAATCGTTTATTTAAAAATTCAAGTCCAATGATTAACCGAACAAGCCCGAAAGAGGTTGACGATTAACCGATTAATTGTTTAATATCCATATATTGGGTTGCCCAAAAAGTAATTGCGGATTTTTTAAAAGAAAGTAAATGCATTTTTAATAAAACTTAGAATGAACTTTAATCAAATATACATTTTTTACACTTTTTTTCTAAAGCAAGCTAAAAGTAACAGCTGATAACTGACAGAAGAAAGAATGCAATTACAGAGTCACAAGCTGTGAAAAAATTTGTCAACGCCGACTATATGAAAAATCCGCAATTACTTATTGGGCAACCAATATATAAAAAAGAATTTGTGATTGTTTGTTTGTCGCTCTTTAAGATGTTGGAATAATAGAAGACGCATCGCTCTCAGGTTTATAGAGAGGCTTGGTGCGAATGATCCCAAGACTCCCAATAATAGGTAGAGAGACTACGTAAATTGGGCTCGGCAATTCGTTGCACAGGCTACCCCAAAGACCAGACGTCTGGATTCGGAAACTGCACCGCAGTCAGCCAAAAGGCTGCGGTCACCTGGAGGGCATCTCATGCCTAAATGAACCAGGGCGAACAACAGAATGGGTCCAAGAACCTTTGCTAATGTTGCTAAACACAGTTTGGTAACGGCAGTTGTCGAACAGGGCTGTATGGCTACGAATAATTGGAGTGGGATAGTCAATGGACTGTCATCAGTATACTCCGATGTCCTTGCGGAATTTCTTGGGTCTCCTCCAGTTTGTGACGATGCAGGCTGGTATCGAGGCCGATACAAACTAATTGCCTTCGGCGATCAACGCTCAATTGAAATATATCGTTGTGCTCTAAAAAAGATTTGTGAGATCTGGCCAGGTGCAGCACTAGATTTAGTCAAGAAGGAAGATATTCCTTCTCGACCAATGACGCATGCTTGGATACCAAGGATTCCCTCAGAGCCTGAATCGTTACTTGGAAGACTAAGCGAATGTAATCCCAATCTTTCAACCACCGACTGGAAGATTGGTAGATTGGATGAGGCTGATGGGGACCGGAGACATGCAGTATTCGTACCAAACTCCGGCTGTCTCGCAGACCTCAAGAAGTCTGAAGGCGTTGTATCCTACGGATTCAAAAAGTTGGAAATGAAGGTCTAAAGAAGCGGTGGGGTTGGGAAATTAGTAGACGACTCAGCAGTTGTTGCTGAATCCTTGGCTGAGGAACTATCGACCACATCGCTAAAGTCTGGCGGATTGCAGGAGACTGAAAATCCCCCTGCCCCAATCGAGACAGGAGGGGATGGCATCGAAACGGGACCCGACAAGCCCTGTACGGGTGGGTCACAAAGTTGGGCTCTGGGCTCCAAGCGTGCTCCAGCGGGGAAGCACGGAACTCACAAAGTCTTCAATAGCAGCAGTTAGCGACGCATCTAAATCGTCCACACCGCAAGTGCCCAGTGTCCTGAGAAAGAGAGGTTTCACAGCCTTCTCAACTGCCCCTGGATGCGTACGTTACATTCCTCTAACGAATCTTGTGAGGATCAACTCCTAGTGGAGTCAGAAGGCGAGGCTAACACAACAGTGGTGGAAGTTCGGAATCCTGACTATGGTCCGGTTTCTACAGATAAATCTCCACCATTGTAAGGCCGCTTCGGCGGCACTAAAGGTCCTCCTGATGGCATTGGAATTTGACGTGGTTCTTATCCAAAAACCATGGGTGTGTGGAGGAATGATTCGTAGTTTAAGAATTCCTTTATTTAAACTACTCAAGGGTACGGTGAATGGGAGACACAGAGCCTGTATTTTTGCAAAGAATAGTCTAAATGTTTTTCTTCTTCCGTCGCTTAGCACTGAAGATTTAGTAGTGACCAGCCTTAAAATTAACAAGTCCCATTACTGGCTGGCTTCCCTATATATGGCACACAATTCTGAGATGCTGCCTTTAAACCTTGAGTCGCTGGTTAAAGCCGCTTCTTTAGGGAATAACAACCTCATTGTAGGGAGTGATGCTAATGCACATCACCAGATATGGGGAAGTTCGGATGTCGAATATCGAAATGCGATCTGGCGATTTGTAAAAAAGGGGATAAACCGACCTTTATTACCAGGAACAGGTAGGAGTTACTAGATATTACCTTTGTATCGGAAGATATAAGTGGAAGAATATGCGACTGGGAAGTGTTGGATGACCACAGCTTCTCTGATCATCGTTATATTAGTTTTTGTCTTGAAGAAAATACTACAGAAGTGGTTCCTCGGCTAAACAGAAGAAAGGCGGATTGGGATAAATTTCGGAACAAATTGTGCACGTCTATCCCTTCAAGACCAGAAAAGGAAGTGGAAACTACGGAGGATATACACATAGTGGTCAAGCGGATCACGAAGGCCCTGAATGACTCGCTTGTGTCAGCTTGCCCTAGTGCAAAGCCATGGGACAAACAGCAACCTACATGGTGAACCCCACAGGTGGTTGGTCCAAGGAAGGACTGCAGAAAACCCTTCAACAGACCAAAAGCTACAAGAGCACCACACGATTGGGACATCTATAGGGCTGAACTAAAAAAATATAAGGGCGAGTTGAGAAAGGCTCACAATAAATCCTGGGTAGAATTCTGCAGCTCCGTGGAGGATATATCTGAGGCCTCTAGGCTAAGGAAGATTCTGTCCTCGAGACCCGTTACAGTGGGGCATATTCAGATGTCGGAGAATGTATGGACAATGTCTGGTGAGGAAACACAAGAACACTAGAGAATGTCATATACACCTGCGGGATGGAGGGACACGAAGGTCGTTTTCATTCCGAAAGCAGGAAAACCCTACCACACGAAGGCGAAAGATTTTCGTCCTATTAGTCTGTCATCCTTTATGCTGAAGACTCTTGAGAGATTGATAGGAACATATCTGAGGGCAAAGATCCCTGGAGATCGCCTGTCGCGGCCGCAGCATGCATATAGTAAAGGCAAATCCACTGAAACGGCCCTTTATGATCCAATCGGCTACATTGAGGATTCTCTTACTGTCAAGGAATATACAATGGTAGCGTTTCTCGACATTGAAGGCGCTTTCAATAATGTAAAACCGACGTCAAGCGTGAAGGTGT